>NC_079562.1:16522293-16836465 GCF_015846415.1 Triplophysa dalaica | reverse complement strand
GAATAAAGAAACTCATACAGGTTGGAAATGACATGAGGGTGAGAAGATGACAGATTTTTCGTTTTCGGGTGAACTACATTATCTCTTTAAATGAAAAAACACTTTTAGCTACAACAAATTTTCATTTGAAATATTTACACAGTAAATGTACGAAATGATGTCGGAACTGTCACTGGGACAGTAACTACGGGCTCCTTTTTTACAGACACAGGTGGCAGTCTGTTTCCTCTGAGATGAGTTACCGCTGTGAGATGGCGTAATGAGCGTTTAGGGGAAGGGAAACCAAGTGAAATGTAAGACGACAGCAGACCTGTGATGGAAGTTAGTGTCAGGAAACGGCGCCGTGTTCCTCCATTAAATCTCACCCGCTGGACTAAACTCCTGATATCAGCGTTCCTGTCACCTCATTCCACCTCAACACAAGCTTCTGAATGTCTCGCTTGAGAAATGAAAATCACTTTCCGAGGGCTGTATGTTTTTTACTGATTCTTCTGAAACTTAGTAATACAGTTTACTTGAAAGAGGTGAACAAACCGCCGCTCAGTATTACTTTTCCTATAATCATTTCCATTTGCTTGAGAATAACATGATCAAAATAAAATAAAATAAATCTTGTTGTTCATTCTCTCCTTTGCTTACCCCAGCTTTAATCCTCCTAGTACCATAAACTAACGGTACTGTTTAGTGTGTTGACAAAATGTTTATATACTCTCCTACTTGTAAGTTGGATAAAAGCGTCTGCCAAATGAATAAATGTAATAGAAGTGTACTGTGTAAGAGGAAATGATAAACTTATGATATTCAGAGATGCACAAGTAGGGGTGTTCGATTCCGAGTTTTTTGGAATCAAAACGCTACTGTTGAGTGTATAGTATTTCATTTGGGACACAGATTTACATTTTGGTTGGTATTCCACATCTGCTATTCGCAGTCTATAGAGCAAACACAAAAGAAGATATTTTGAAGAATGTTGGTAAAGTAAAAAAGTTTGTCCCCATTGATTTGTATTGGTCTTATGTCCAAACAATAGAACTCAAAGGGACCAAAAGTTTTCTTTTACCAACAATTTCAAAAGATCTTCTTTCGTGTTCTGCAGAAAAAGAAAGTCAAACAGGTTTGAAATGATAAGAGGGTGAGTAAATGATTTATTTTTTGTATACTTCTAGAAGAGGACAGCATCCATACCTTGACATATTGACCAGCAAAGTGAGTGACCTCAGTAGTGAACACACCAGACGCGTCCACAGGGCAAACAGGAGCAGAGTCCCTCTGGATGATGTTGTACTCCATGCAGACACGGTAATCATCCTGTGAACAGAGAAACACATCCGAACAACACCTCAGTCATCAGGGATTTACCTGAGAGATTTCAAATTCTAGGAAAATAAAGACAGGACAGCCACGGGGCAATGTGTGTGTGTGTCTTCTCTGGATTCACTAGAAATGTGCAAACAAGAGATACCAGAAAAAGAACATTTGTATGAGCATATAAGAAAAAGATGAGATATTATTTGACTCATATTCTGAGTCAAATTACATCACACTGGCGTTTGCTATAAAATACCCGGCAGCTCTTATATATCATTATTATAAGCTTATTGTTGTGAATCACTGTTTTCAACAGTGTTTTGGTTAAAAACTCAATTGCTACTGTTCTGGGAGATGTTCTCCTGTAATTTTTAAACATCCAACATGCAAGCACTTGTAGAAACTCTAAATTGTGAGGATTTTAAGGATATAAAATGTTTCTGTCCATCTTTGTGAATTCTGCCATCTCTGCTGCTAAGGAGATGTGATGCCGGTCTGCTTCAAACGTTATGTGGAAATGAAGAGCAAAGTTCAGTTTGGTCACAGCAGATCGTGGAATTGTCTGAGCTTCTCGCAAGCCTTCAGGCAAACAGATGAAAAGTGATATTGGTTTTTCACCAAAAGCTTTCTCCTTGTGACTCTTTTTAATAATTCACTTCACTGCTTCAGGTGACCCTCACATTTTCTTATATGACTGATACTGTTCAAGGACATATTCATGCTTAGACTGCTTCGTAGTCTTCATAATATTTATTGGAAATTAACTTACATGAGTCATCATGTGATTGTAAAAAACTATTTACAATGCATCTCAATTATTGGTGAGGGGGCATTACTTGCGCTAAAAAGCACGATTACATTTTGATATTTAGAATCAGAAACTTTCTGAAAAGAATGTGCGTACGATTATACAAAAAAGAATGTAAAAATAATAATGGATAAGTGAGATTTAAATGCGTAACTTACAGCTCCGAAGTACGGGGCCTGATGTACGACTCCTGTACCATCATCATCACGCACATAGTTATCCAACACCACACAGAACGCTCCATTCTCTTTACACTGAACAAGAGAGAAAATAAACAAACAACTAATAAATATTACATGTGAAGCTTTTATATAAGAAGTCTTTTTGTAGGTCACATGTTAACTGAGACTATAAGACAAGGATTTAAAACAAAGATTTGGGTCTGAACTATGTTTTGAACAGATTTGTGATTCAAGTGAACGACGGCATTACAGTGTTTACCTTAATGAAGTACTCAAAGAGAGGTTTGTATTTCATGCCCTTCAGGGTCTTGCCAGGAAATCTATTGGAAAAAACAAACATCATACATCAGAGAAGGAACCTGATCTCTTATCTTTATAAAACATCATAGCTTACAAGGGTTTAAATGATCTGATAAATACAAACAACAAATCAGGAATAAGTTTTTTTTTTTTTTTTTTAATAAAAAACAAAAACGAATGGCGAACATAGTGAAAACATCTTTGTGAATGGGTTAGAAATGACCAGCAATAAAAAAAATACTTTTACAATGTTTACGTATTTTATAATGTTTATATACGGGTCAAAGATGAAAAAGGTTTAAAGCATTAAAACAATAAGTGTAATACTGTTTTAAATTGTTGTTGTTAAAAAAAAGTTTTCCATTTAATTGAAATGCATTTAAGTTTTTGTTTTACTGAGCAAAAATTAAATATCATACACTTTCCCTGTTTTACTACGGAAGGTAAATCCTGCCAAATTTAAATTTATTAATTAAACAATGAAAATGAAAAGCAGATTAACAATTTCACTTTACATCACAAAATAAATAAAAAAATGAAATTAGTTTATTTTCATTTTCACACTGACAATGCGTTTGTCAAATTGAAAAAGAAAATGCAATTGGTGATTTGAGATTTCATTTTCACCCAAATCTTGGGGCAAGACTGCCAATATGAAAATGAAAAGGCAAATGCGAAAAAGAAATTGCAAAACATTTTTACAAATCTTTTTATTAATGATCATGCAATAATACTGACACAATTTAAAATAAAATGTAAAGTTTGATTTTCATTTTATGTCATTTTCGTTTTCAAAGTCATTCAAATTACATGTTAATCAGCAGGTGTGGATGAGCATTACTGGGAACGCCCACAAAAATGTCATATCCGTTTATTACCGTTTATTCAAATAAACCTGTTTGACTTGTTAGGTGCTTGCAATGATTATGACTGACAGTGCCTGGTGCAATACCGAAAAGTTGATAACTCAACAGACGTCTGAACAAACTAAAGCATTGGAGAGCCCAGCATCTATAGCGGGTGCCGTGTCCGGTGTAAACACGTTGTCAGACAGCACTACATAACATGAAATCCCACATATTTTAATCGAATGTTTCCTTAAAATAGCTTAAACTATCACACAAGAAGTCTGTCATTGCAGTCGCAGTATCTCTTGCAGAAGAGTCGAGGAACATTAATCACAGATACAGAGAGATCTTCATCAATAGGAGGAGGTCAGGGTTTAATCCCAAAATACTTCAGCACAGTGTTATCTACCCGCTGCACAGCAGACCTCTCTCACAACCCTCCCAACAAAGCCAAATAAAGCCAAAGACAACTCCAGCACTAACACAACACTAATGAATAACTTCAGGACACAGAAACATTTCATGGATGAAGACCAGGGGGGACTTTCTTTTCTACACCTGCCATATAAAACCAGTGTTTCCGCTATATTCATCCTGGTGCAGGAAACACATCTGTGAGTGAGCTGCAGACAGCAGAGAAAACCCATAGACACTAGAAAGCCTTAAACCTTTTTGCCAAAAAAAGTGTAACGGCAAATGCTAATGCCCTGACTTTAGCTCTTTAAGGTGTGTGTGGTAATTTTATCAGAAGATGTGTCTAACTTATAAAGCAGAACTGACAACTGAAATAAAAAATATGTAAATGACAACGGCTTTATTGGGCATGAATGTTCAGAGAGTAATATCGAAACGGATCTGAAGTTGCAAGTTTTAATGGCTTCATGCGCTCTCGGAAATTCGATAATTCCCACTTCAACCCAGAAATAATTCATGGCACGTTGCTCTTTTAATGTTAAAAGATATTTGTAATGTTGAAATGCTACTTAATCATTAGTCAAATTAATGTTTCTAAATACTTTTAATGTTAGTAAATCCAGACGTTACTTTCGGGTTTCTGGTGGGAAATATCCCACTTCCGAGTCTTGAACGCAGTATTAAAACTATGTGATGACATCACAAATATGTTAATAGTCATCAAGCTCCAGAGTTTTTCAAAATCTTAGTGGAAAGCTTGTAAAAAATTCTAATTCCTCACATTTACATTAACATCACTGCTGTCTCTGCTTTAATCAATGCTTCAAAATAAATAAAACAGTCAGTAGCCTCCATCAATAATAAACAAACAGAAGTTTTATACTTCACTAAACACTGAACAGCCTGAGATTTAATGAGACGCTTTGAAAAGCGTGTTTGTGTTTGCACAGCATTCACCCACAATCTGTACACGCCATGTGCATCAAACTCACCTGTCCAGGATGGTGTATTCACTGTCAGATTTGAAGAGAGCGATCAGCCTGGCCTCCATCATGATGTAGATCTTTTCTGAACTGTTATCTGTATCACAAAGAGGAAACTATTGAACAATTCTAACTTTAAAGCAATTCTTCGTTTATTTATGCCCTCAGCAGCCTGTTCTTTCATTCAATATATGTATTTGCTCAACTATAAATGATTTGTTAACAGTAATGAATGCACTAGCTAACATGAACTAACAATGAACAATGCTACAGTATCCTCATGTTAGTTCATATTATCTTCACTACTTACTAATTGGTGATCAAAATTAAAAGGTTGTAACTGTTTAATGCACTAACAATTACTAATGTTAACAACACATGCAACCGTATTGTAACCCTATAAAGTAGTTATTGTTACCTATTAAGTACAACACAACAAAATGTGTCATTCATTTATTAAAGCATGCATTTATACCGGGCTATATGACCCTGGATGACAAAACCAGTCTTTTTGGGTAAATTTTCCGAAATTGAGATTTGTACATCACCTGAAAGCTGCATAAACAAGCTTTCTTCTGACATATGGTTTGTTAGGATATGACAATATCTGGCAGATATACAGCCGTTTACTCTGGAATCTGAGGGTGCAAAAAAATCTAAATATTGAGAAAATTGCCTTTGAAGTTGTTAATCAGAGGTACTGTAGCAGGTCATCCACTCACAAAAATAAAGTTTTTATATATTGAGGGTAGAAAATGTACAGAATATCTTCATGTAACATGATCTTAACTTAATATCCTAGTGATTATTGGCATAAAATAAAAAAAATATTTTGACCCATACAATGTATTTTTGGCGATTAGTAAAAATGTTCCTGTGCTACTCAACACTGGTTCTGTGATCCAGGGTCACATATATAATGTATATATATGAAGAGTTTAAGAGATTGTGAGATAATTGAGATAAAAAATGAAATCAACATCAATCAAACAGCAGTTGGTTTGTTTTGATTTAAGCCATAATAACAAAAATACAGCTACTAACACAATAAAAACATGTTAACATAATAAAAATATGATTTTGAAAAAACGAATGAAAAAAGAAAACATATATATAAATATATACAAATTTTAATATAGTCTATAATGTTAGTGTATTCCTGTTTTCAATTAGTGGAGCATTGTGTTTGGATGACAGTCAGTGGTTGTGGAGATTCAGAACCAGTGTCGCTGAAAAACAGTGCAGGAATCAATCTCCCTCTCTCTCGTACTACCTACACATCCATCTACTTACACATATATGAACCCATCGATCTACACATGCATTCAGCCATCCATTTATCCACCTACCTACAGCCATCCCAAAGCACAGCAGCTGTTTATCAGCAAACCTCTTTACAGTTGGTTTTTTAATACATCATACCCAGACAGGATATTTAACAAAAGTAATTTGCATTCTCTGTATGGAGAAGTTCACCCATGAGTGACAGTATTTATCAAAGCAAAGTGTCAATGTAAAGACTCGGCCACAAAAGCCTCTTTACACACGCAGGATTAGGTCATAAAGAAAAACTGCATTCACACTGCAGATCATGCATGATGGATTCTGAAATATACAGAATCTAATGACAATATTTGTTATTTCATTATATAGGAAATAAATTCGTTAACTCAGTTGTAAGCCTCAGAACTAATGACTTAATACAGTCCATCGTAAACTAAACTACCACTCTCCATATACATAAAAACTGACATTTATATGGTCTGTTAAATAGCAAGCAAAGCTTAAACAGCAGAGATATACAGGAGAGAGCCAATACATCATTAAAAGATGGCACTTCCCCAAAGGCACGCTAGGAAATGATGGGGAGGAAATGTTGAGGTACCGATGCTGCATTGGTATTCTGCGCGTCTCTCTCATGCAGCAGAAGCTGGCGATGGAGACGTGAGCGGCTTCACAGCGCCCCCTGTCAGCCACTGCAGGACACTTCGTCCTGAGGACAAACTGGGTCAAGCTTTTACTCAGGGATCTTTAGAGGAGATCCAAAGCTACGCATGTTCACAAAAGACCACAAAGAGCTATTTTTACACTAGGCTCTTTTTAAGTGACCCGATTTGAAATTTCTCGTCAACCCACATATTCAGCGCTGAAGTGGAGTCGCAGGACAACTTATGTACTCTGTGACCCCTTTAGTAGCGTATTCTACATTCAAATCGCATTGAATTTATCATAGCGAAACCCAAGAATAAAACACTGCAGTCCCACAACGGCACTATATACTGTCATGACACCCATAGAGTAAAAATATATTAAAGGATTTTATTTTAATGATCAGGATATTTATGCTAATACGCTTAAATAGTTATTGCTACTGATATCTGACAGCACGCCTTTAGACAACAGAACCCAACACTAGCATCAAATAAGCCACATTTAACATCGTCATAAAAATAAGAAAACCAAAAAGAAAGCAAAAAAATGTGTAATGTAGTGCAATACATTTGAATTATTAACAATGCAACCAAAAATGTATAGCAATACAGAGAATTTGAAGCCGATGTCACGGTCTTTGTTGCATGTTGCAGAGGTGCCACCATCTTTGGAGGTTAATACTCCACTGCTATTATTGTTTTGATATGTACCATTAGTTGTTTTGTTTTATATATATGGAGAAATCGAAAGTGAAAAAAAAAGGGGATTTTCCTAAACGACTCTGCTTAATGCTATTGCAAATTTACACCACATGATTTTCAGATTTTTATGAGAAAATTGTTAAAACTACTGAAGAAAATGTTTAAGATCAGTATCTGATTAAAGAAAGAGGATTAGAAGTGGCTCTGTTCATCTCTTCCGTATTTTTTCTTTCTAAAAGTGAAGTTATATACACAAAACAAAAAATACTGTCATTTCCAGCAGTTAGAGTGGTGGTTTACCCGAAAAGTCTGTCATGATTTACTCGTCCTCTTGTCATTTGAAACCCGTCTCACTTGCTTTCTTCCGCAGAACACAAAAGAAGATATTCTGAAGAAAGTTTGCAACCAAACAGCACTGGACCCCATTCACTTCAATTTTATGAACACAAAACCAATGCAAGTCAGCGGGTGCCAGTTAACAACATTCTTCAAAATATCTTTTTTTGTGTTCTGCGGAAGAAAGAAAGGTTTGAAATGGCATAAGAGTGAGTAAATTTTATTACCCATCTTTGGACTATTCAGTTATGATGAAACTGTGTATTGACCATACAATAATAATTTGTTGGTCTTTACCTTTGACCTTGACGTAGATGAAGTCAGGGTTGACACAGAGAGCCATGTTGCTGGGCAGAGTCCATGGTGTGGTGGTCCATGCGATAAAGCTCACCTTCTCATCCTCCAGCAGAGGGAAGTTCACTATCACAGACGGATCCTGAACGTCCTGTTGATCAATTTATAACATTTAAGAAATCTGTAAAAAAAGTTAGAACAATTTTCACTTGAGCAGTATGTAAAAGCTCTGACCTTGTAGTTCTGATTAGCCTCAAAGTTAGAGAGAGGCGTGTTGCAGGCGGTGGAGTAGGGCATCACCTTCACCCCTCTGTACACCATCCCTTTATCATACAGCTGCTTAAAAACCCACCTAAAACACAATATTTGATCAATATTTTGTCATGTCATTTATTCAGGTTATTTACTAATAACGTTTTCAAAAATGCATAACCATACAGTATGAAAACATATGAAAAGTTCATTTGCAAAAACAGATAACTCTGTTTTTATTCATTTTCAAATAGAGAATGTGAAGGTGCCACATTGAATGTTGCACAATCTTGGAAGGATGGCTTCTAGTGCGTTCAATGCAGTGTTTTGTTTTTCTATTTTGATCAGGAAATATAACTACGGCAGGTCGGTCTTGCTGCGTTAAAAACTGCAATAGTATTAGTCGTTCAGGAAATTCCCCTGGTTCTTTCACTTTCGATTTCTCCATATCAAACAAAACAAGTAATGGTACATATCAAAACAATAATAGCAGTGGAGTATATATCTCCCAAGATGGTGATCAGCTTCACATTCTCTATATCATGTTTTTTTATTGTGCGTTCAGTAGACACAATGACTGAGCATTCATATCTGTTTCAGGTGATATAATGTGAATATAAAACAGGACTGTGATAGAACTTACCAGACTGTCTCCATGAACCAGGGGTACAGAGTCTTATAGTCATTCTTGAAGTCAATCCAACGGCCCATTCTCCTCACCGATGTCTGATGTGTGCAAACAACAGAAACCAAAAAGATTAAAGTGTGTTTAAGATGTTCACTAGACGGTTTCAGATAATTCTCAATCCTGTCAGTTTTAAACTATATGATGACTTTCCATCTTTCTAACAGACATGGTTCGTAGTTCATACAGACTGTTCTTCAAGATTTCTTTTAGTGTTTTCCACAAAGAACAACAATAAGGGTTTAAAAGACCCAATCAAGTTTAAACGATGTCAGAATTCAAATATTTTTGTAAACAGTCCCTTTGAGCAAAAAGAAAGGTGGTAGACAAGTCGAAATCTTTAGACGGTAACACAATCTGACATCTATGACATTGGAAGGTTACTGAGATGATACTCTGACTCCTTCCACTATTGTGCCCTGGAGCAAAACACAGATGCCCGCTGTACTGCAGGCACAGACTGCCACCATAATACTGTCCTGAGATTTACTTCTAATAATACCCGCATGACTCAGCTAACAGTCGACAGGGATCAGAACAAATGTGTCTGAAACATCAGGATAGACATCACTAACAGATGATGCAGTCAGAGAGTGATTTCCTCATAGAGTCACTCAGAACTCTATTTACAACACAAATTTTGTTATAAAAGTCAAACAACATCTTGAAAGCCTAATTGATTCAGTACTGAAACATTAACAACACAAACATCTGGTAACAAATAAGAGCGTTGCTTGCCTTGGGAAAACCTGCTATTATGCCGTTATAGTGTGTGTGGCTGGCCAGGCATTGCTTTGTGTTTGCTTTGATAAGATGGCGAGAGGTTTTACACACATTTCTAGGATATTCAGCAAGGTCACTTACCAAGCAAAGTCACAATTAGCCAACCTCAAGACTCTGTTCTTGTTCTGTTCTCTAGATACATTTCTGGTCCTTTCTGCAATATGAGTCTAAGCAATTTTCTAAGTCAGTTTAAAATCACAGAAGCCACCAAATCACAATTCTTCACTAATATCTCAGAAAAAGGTACTACCACACTAGTCTCACTAGTCTAGACGTCACGGCCATGGACCGTTGGCTAAACGTCTGATGCCTAAGACACACTTTTCTGGAAACACTTCAGCTCGTTCGAAATCATCAAAACGCAGCTCAAAACGAAACGTGATTGGTTGCTTTACTGTCAGTCATGTGGCCCCTTGGAAGGTCCTTTGCCAAAGAAAGCGGTGATAAGTGCAAAACCTTCAGACTACTAGCATACCACCCCACAAATGGTGCACCGACACCATTATTGTACACCTCTAGGTGGCGCCTAAGATGTCTGCCTCATGTCCTTTCTGTGTTCTTTTTGTGTGTAGACATTGGCGTTAAAATCTGATAAAATCTCTTACTGGAATAACCATCCATTTGATATTGTTGGAGTATTTAGTTTAACTAACGTTCCTGAGAGAGTGTGAGGTTATCTTTTTTATATAGTGGACATGGAAGGAGACTGCAAGTACTCTGTGGATCTGCTAAAGAGAACTGATCAACCTACCCCACTGAGTGCCTAGCTGAGAAAGATCCCAAAGAAAGAAAGGATGACACAGAATTCAGCTTGTTTTTAATAATGGAAGATATGGATCGGGTTTACAGGTACCCCGCAGAAGAGTTTTTTCGACCCCAACTGCTTAGATTTAGGAAAGCAGACAGCAATCAAACCTAATACAAGTCAAGTCAAGACAGAACATTTCAGGCCATCTTATTATGCTATGCTATTAAATCTTAGATCCTTGATAAACAAAATTGAGAGGTTTCAGTCTGTTTTGATAAAAAATCAAGTGGATGTGGCTGTAATCTCGGAGCCGTGGTTTACTCCCCAAAAGGCCAACGATGTATTGAATCGGATATATCTTGGACTCCAATTAAAGTTCCTGACCATCTTGAATGTCTGTGGGTGAAAGTGAGACCAGTAAAGCTCCCACGGCATATATCTGCCATTGCTGTGTGTGTAGTGTATTCACCACCTTAGTCACCACATCAGGATGAACTCATAGAGTACTTAATATCTTCATCTGAATGGTTACTGACTACATACCCAGACCTCGGCCTTGTCATTCTAGGAGACTTTAATCATCCGAGAACCCATGACATGTGCTTCATGATGAACTCTGCCATGTGGTTAAGAATAATACTAGAGGGAATGTGATTCTTGACATGATTATCACCAACATAAAATCGGTATATCTGAAACCTATGATTCAACCTCCCATTGGATTTAGTGACCATAATTGCGTCCTTTGAAGTCTGAATATACAACTAGATCCTCCTCAGTGTATGAAACAAGAGGTAATGGGTCCTTACTTCTTCCACATCTAAATTGCTCAGTCTTACCTTCTTGCCTACCGTCATTTCCCATGCTATATCAGTGTAGGATGTGTTTACCAGACTGTCTTATATAAACTGTAACAAATCTCCAGACCCTGACATGATCCCAGCAAAAACACTGAAGGAGTTTGCATGTGAAATTAGGACCCCTCTTTGTGACATCATTAATAGTTCATTCGAGGAGGGGTTGTCCCTAGGCAATGGCTATTGTAATCCCTATCCCAAGTAACTGATTTATCCTCCAAACATTGAGGAATTGAGAACAATCTCATAAACAGCTCAGCTTTCAAAGATTTGTGAGCAGATAGCTGCACATTGGACTGTAGTTTGGCAGTCGAAAACATCATTCTTCAACTCATAGTTACGTCAGTTTAATGGATTATACGTACAAAGCCAGCGATGTTCTGAGCTCAGTGTGTACAGTAATTACAACAGACTTTGCTAAAGCTTTTTAGGCTGTGGACAATACGGTGGCAGTACAAGCCCTCCTGGACATGGAATTTGAGACTTACACCAGCTTGGCCAACTTTCACCATCGATCACAAGACCTTGGAAGTCTTGGTTGTCTTTATTCAAAGTAATTTAAAATGGGACAGTCAAGTAGACCATATGGCTGACTGCAGCCAACAGGAAGCTCTTTGCCCTTCATCAATTGCAAAGACTTGGTCTTCAAGATCCTGAAATGGTTTCCATTTATACAGGTTATGTGCGACCAGCCTTGGAGTATGCAGTTACTGTCTGCCATAGTTCATTGACAGTAAATCAAGATAGAAGGTTGGAGCGTGTGCAGAGACGGGCCTGTAGAATTATACTTGGTCAAAGATACTCAGAATATTCAAAAGCAATGCGTACCTTAGGCTTTTTTACACTTGCAGAAAGACAAACCCAAATATGTCTTGACTTTGGTAGAAGATTTTAAAAAGATCCAGCTTCCATAACTGGCTACCCCCTCTACGAGAAACCTTACAGGTCGCCATACTTGGAATTGGGACTGAGAAATATAAGAAATTACCAATTCTTATATGTATAAACTCCTAAAGAATTATGGATTTCAAAGATCTACGAGGATTTTTAGCATTTAAATTGTATAAAATAGTGCATCAATGTGTTTATTGTTAATATGTGTTGTTGTGCATTTTAAACAATTTTAATGATGTCACACAAAACAATTCAGTGTTTTTTTTATGACAACTGTCCTTTAAAACCCGTAACACTGCTGAATGGTAATAAACTTTAAGATACATGTTAAAGCTTAATACTAAACAGTTTGATTATACCACTTAGTCCAAGAGCGACTAAAAGTGAAACTGATAATGATACAAACCAAGGCTCATTTCTCAAGGATAACAACTGTAAATGTGTTATGAACTGTTATTCCTTTCTGAATATTGGAAAAAGGGTGAACATAATGAACTAGACATACTGCACTAAACCCACTGGATAATGGCATTAAATGATGTTGAAATAAAAAATCTGCAACAAGTTCCATAACATTTAGCAGGTCAGTCTTATGTTCTCCGATTCCCATTCACTCTCTTCCCTTCTACTATAATAAAACCTATAAATCGACCTAAGATCTTAGAAATTCAGCTGGGAGACGTAAAACCTAATAAGACATTTCTAATGAGCACATATAAACCAGATCTAAAAATTGAGATGCTGTCAACACAAAGGCCTGGAATCCAGTCATTTAGGAATTTAAATAATCAAATCATCTCTGATGTCATTACAGACACACGTACCTCCCATTCATTGGCATATCTCATGACGATGCTCCTGCATTGCTTGTTATATTCTTTTATCCCCATCTTAGCAACATCTTCAGGTCCTTTGATGTTCAGTGACTTATCAATCTCATATTCCTGAAAAACATCAACAATGACATTACTTTCGCATTTTATGCATTTGGAAGACCAAGGGTCTTGCTAAAACCATGGAAAACTATGGGACTCTTCCTGGGACTTTTGTTTTTACATATTTTCAATTTCCAACAAAACAATTACGAGAAACCATAAATATTAACTTTAGGAATTAAAAGCAAGGTTTTCGTGAACAGTATTGCCGTCTTAAATATACAGTGAGGGAAATAATCATTTGATCCCCTGCTGATTTTGTAAGTTTGCCTGCTTACAAAAAAAATGAATGGCCTATCATTTTTATTGTAAGTTTATTTGAACTGATAAAAACCGGATGTCAACCAAAAAAACAGGGGAAAAAATGTATATAAAGGATATAAATTGATTTTCATTTCGGTCCGTGAAATACGTATTTGATCCCCTACCAACCACCAAGAATTCTGGCTCCACAGATTGGTTTTGTGCCTATATAGACCACAGATTAGTCCTTCACTTTAATAAAGTACTCCTAAGTCAGCTTGTTATGTGTATAAAAGATGCCTGCCAACAAAATCTGTATCTTCCATTTCAACCCTCCACCACAGTCCAGACCAAAATAATATGTTTTAAATGATGTCAGGGACAAGATTGTAGACCTGCACAAACCTTGAATAGGCTACAGACAGAAGCTTGGTGAGAAGGAGACAACTGTTGGTGCCATCATTTGGAAATAGAAGAAATACAAAATAACTATCTATTGTCTTTGGTCTGGAGCTCCCTGTAAGATTTCCCCAATGGGGTGAAGACGATCATGAGAAAGGTTAAAGATCAGCCCAGAACTACACAGAAGAAGCTTGTTAATGATTTCAAGACAGTTATGCCACAACAGATTTAGAATTCTGCCCAAAAGGCCCATCTTGCTCGTATGAAGTTTGACAATGAACATTAGAATGATTCATAAAAGTCTTTGGAGAAAGTGCTTTGAGACCAAAATAGAATCCTGTTTTTGGAGGGAGAGAAAAGCTGACTTTGACCCCAAGAACACCATCCAACCCTACAAAAAGGCACAGTGTTGGAAACATTATGATTTAGGGCTTTTTATCTCTGCTACGGTCTCATGATGACTTCACCGCATTGATGGGCTGAGGGACGGGCCCATGTACCGTAAAATATTGGACGAGAACCTCCTCCCCTTAACTAGATCACTGAAGATGGGTCGTGGATGTGCCTTTAACATGACAAAGAACCAAAACATATTGCCAAGACAACCAAAGAGTGGCTTAAGGAGAAGCACATTAAATGTCCTAGCTAGTCTCTAGACCCTAGTCCTATAGAACATCTGTGAAGGAGGCTACACTCTGAATGACAGCCAAGAAACCTTAAAGATTTTCAGAGGGGTGGACTGAATGTATCCTGACACATGTGCAAATCTGGTGACCAACTATCAGAAATGTCTGACCTCTGTGCTTGCCAACCCGTTTCTCCACCACGAACAAAGTTATGTATTGTATTGCTCTGGGATCAAATACTTATTTCACTGACTGAAATGTAAATCAATTTATAAACTTTTTGTAACATTATTGCCCTAGATTTTTAATTTTATATTCTGTCGCTATCAGTTAAAATAAACCTACCATAAAGATTATAGACCCTTCATTTGTTTGTAAGCAGACAAACGTACAAGATCAGCACGGGATCAAATAATTATTTCCCTTTACTGTATAATTCATGGCATCTGTCAATATTGGAGTCAAATGTGACTGAGGGGATCAATTCTTACCACAGGCAGCCCGTGACAGTCCCAGCCAAACCTTCTGTCCACATGAAAGCCGCTCTGATGGGCAAACCTGGTCACAATGTCCTTGATGGTTCCAGCCAGGATATGACCATAGTGAGGGAGGCCGGTGGCAAAGGGAGGTCCGTCATAAAACGTGTACCTGAAAAACAAACATCACATGTTCCGTCTTGCTTTCTCTGTCTGAAGACAATAACATCATAACAACACGAACATTGTTGTGGTTGAAACGGTGCCAATGGGCGGAAAGTGAAACAGCATTCCAACACATTTAAAGACACTCCTCGATTAAACATGGAAGATAGGAACGCCACAAGAAACAGCTGACATGTCACAGCAACAGCATTCAAATCAAGTTGCACATTCACTCTGTTTCTTTCTAAAAAAAAAGACTAAATTTAAACATATAAAAGAAATGAATTCTAGCTTAAATCAGCCTTGTTTATTGAGCATTTATCTAACTATCTATCTTCAGCACATATATCCACTATACAGGGCTCTGTGAGGTGTCAGTGTACTGTAGCTTCTACATATTCATGATCTTCTGTATCACCTTGTCCGGTTTTTGGACTGCCTGAGACACTCCTGGAAACAGTCTTTCTCCTCCCAGAACTTCAGGATGCGCTCTTCCTCCGAGGGGAAGTTGATGGTTTCTTGGACTGCTTCCACCATTCTGACTACACACAACAACATCATATCGGCCTATCAGTGTCAGAAATGTACTTCTAACCTTAAGTATCAATGTTTGCCCCATTAATGCCAAACAACAAATGCAATTGTAGCTGTAAATAATGCAAAAGATATAAAACCCAATGCATGATTGAATTCTGATTGAAAACATTTTTATTACAAAAAAGGACCTAGAATGGAATATTATTAAAAAACATTAAATGAGAAAAAACGTTCACTGTCTTGTGCAAGTGTCTTGTGGCAGGAAAACAAATAATCACTAGAACAGACAAACTAAACTAGTCTGCTAACTGTTTCCAACAAGAAAATTTTTAAGCATCACTGCAACTTTTATGAAAGGATGAAATGCACAACTGTTACTGTTATTAATAGTGTGAGTCATTACAGAATGAAGACATTCATCTATCAACACCTCATTATACAAACACATCTCAACATCTACAGTTTGTGTTTATACACGGAACTATTTACAGCAGATATCAGTGATAATATATGTAAGTGTAAACAATAATATATGAGGAGTAAAGTGACAACTCCACACTCACATGCGAATCCTGACCGGTGAGCAGCAGAGAGAGGAAGGAAATGATGCAACTCCGTGAAACATTAACGATCCGGAAGCTTTCATAATAAAAGTCTCGATTAACTCAGTTGCATACCTAAAAAAATCTTTGGCTGTTAGCGTTATGTAATGGCGACATAAAAACGCCCTTTGTCTATTTTGGATATGTTTTTGTCATTAGATTGGGACCCTCACACTTCATTTAGTATATATATATATATATATATATATATATATATGTCACTCTTTGACTTTGTCTTCTATTATATTTTGAATGTTTTGTGTTTTATAAATGCTGTATCAACACTAATACAAAATATCTGTTAAGAGTTGCATCGTGCTATGGCATAACTGTATTGAACTTTTTACTTTTATAAAAAGGCTATATGCAAGCTATATGTTTAATTTTAGCACAAACTACACAAAAAACATGTTCACGCATTTTTATAATGAACTGCATTATTTGGGTTGCTGTGTTCTTTATAGTTTTGACTTCTGTAGTCTGTATGTTAAAATTCTGATTTTTTCCCATTCATAATAAATAAAAGCACACATGAGGCTTGAGCTGCTAATGCTATGAAACCACATGCATTCAGCTGCTCTGAACTCTTTAACCCTGTTCTTCATCTCTCATATTGGACGACATCTATAAAACAGTGTTAAGACACACCATGAGTTCAGAACTGTGGAGGTAATACAATTATTATGATATAAAATGATAATGATGTTTATGTATCGTCGTTGTCCTTCTGAAACCTTGTGTGTCCAAATTTGCTGTTTTTCAGGGAATGGAAAAAACACTGTACTCTTTCAAAGATTGAACTGTGTTGTCAAAGTTGACTTGTATTTTTTATTGATTTAGTACTTTCAAAACCTGTGACAAACATAACAAACAGGGTGACTAATAATAATTAATTTTTTAATAATTATCATGTTGGCTAAAATAAAAACGTTTTTGATTTTTTGTGTTTCGTTGAATGATATTAATGAACTTTGCAAAAATGAATTCCTAAGTAAGGATTTATTAGTATAAAATGATTGCTTACCCCAAAATGAAAAAATCTGTCATCATTTTTCCTTGTTGTGACTCTTTCTTCTGTGAAACACTGGCACTTGAGAAGAAGATACTTTGAGAAATGTCTCAGTGGTTTTGTGACCATATGAACATCAATGTGGGTCACTACTCAAAATATCTTGTGTTCTCTGCAGAAGAAACTCATACAGGTTAGAAATGACATGAGGGTGAACAAATATTGAAAGGAGAGAAATATATTTGTAAGAATGCTTGTAACCAAACATTTCTTTGATTTTATTGACTGCCATAGTAGTAAAAAGTTCAGTTTAGTGAAGAATTCACACCATGGCTTTTACTTTAACTTCTTGTGTAAGAATAATGTGATTTTGTTCTGCTTTATTCAAGGAAAAGTTGAACAGCCACAGAGGGGGACAGGCTGTAGAGGAAGAGTCTGACTGATCCGACAGAGGACGACCTACAAATAAAGAGGAGGCTGTTGGAGTTGATGGAGGAATATGCAAGACGCATCTCCGACAACATGCAGATAAATATTTTATAAGATAAATAGAAACATTGCTAATGTAACCACCAGCATCATTCAGGACAGTTTTTCACCATCGATTAATATAGTTCTTTAACCTCAAGCTTTATTTTCTAATAAAAACATTTCTGGGAGTGGTTGCAGTGATTAGTTTATTTACACTGGACACAACAACATTTACGAGACGCTAAAGAAACTTACAAATGAGGTAAACAATAGAAGCAATTGGTCCAACATAAGGACAACAAAAAGCATAAGTGCAATAAAACTGGTCTTATATAGCCTACCGCAGTGTGCAAAGCAATGGATTTCTTTTAGTTAATGATAAGCATTATAAAATTCACATTTGGATACTGTACTAAAGTAATTAATCAAAAGAGCAATCTGTCTCGTTGGCCAGTCGTTTTCAAGGGTCGAGGTACGTTGTGAGCACTCTCCTCACTCTCTCTCCCTCATTACAGTCTGTGAGGTAGTTGTTGCATAATGTAGGAGGCTGTGAGTCTTCATCACCTTGTATTGCTCCCAACACAGAGTGTTCAGCCACATTCTCCATCTTGTCCTCGCACAAATTGTGAAGAACAAAGCAGGCGTAAATGACATGGGGCAGGTCCTGCAAGTTGATGTCCATAGGCCTTTTCAGGGCAGAAAATCTGGCTTTGAGGCGACCAAAAGCATGCTCGATAACCATCCGTGCCCTATACAAACAAAGCCCAAAGTGCCGTTCTTGAGGTGTGGAGCCACCGTTGGAATATTCCTTCATCAAGTAAGGCAGAAGAGGGTAAGCTGGGTCACCGAGGACAACAATTGGTACAGCATCCTCGTGGTCCACAATCTGCTTTTTCAGAGCAGGGATCTTGCCAGTCTTAAAGTACATATTAAGCTTTGAATGAGCAAAAATCTGTGAATCATGTACACTCCCAGGCCACTTTATCACAACATCAATAAATCTGTACTTATGATCACAGACCGCCTGTACATTGAGGGAGTGTTTACCTTTCCCATTGATATAGTCCATTGAGTTGCTGACGTTAGATGGGTGTTTGATTTCGATGTGGGTGCTGTCGACCACTCCCAAACACTGTGGCATGCCATGAGCGCGATGGAAGCCCAAAACCAGATCCTCAGCCTCGGCCTCCGTAAAAGGCAGCTTGATGTATTTTGGACCCAGGTGGATAGCGATCGCTTTGCATGTGTGCCTGACAACAACGGACACAGCCTGTCTCGACACGCCAAAGGCATGAGCAGTCTTCTGAAGCTGTCCCACGTCGCTCAAGTAATGAACGGTTAACGCGACCTTTTTGAGCGTCTCAATAGGTGCCCTCATGTTTGTTGTTTGCCCTTCAATATACGGACTGAGTTCTTCACTCAGGGCGACCAGAGATGCTTTGGACATGCGAAAGTTCTCCCTCCATTCATCTTCCACAACAACACTTTTAACAAAGTTGTCCCACCAACTGCTGCTTCGGCCAGGTCTTACCCAAAATCTCCTCCTGGTCGCTCTCCTCGTTGTCCTCCGCGGTGGACCTAATAGCATGTGACGTATGTTGTTGTCCATAAGCATTTGTTGCTCACCGCAGTAGCAAAGAAGCTGAAGGTTTTGCTGTAGTAAAGCTATTAAGCTCAGTAGCTCCTGCAGCACGACCACAAGCACGTCGTCCGCCATTGTTGTTGTGGGTGTGACGTAGCGGCGTCAGACTAGGCTGGAGACGCGGGGTGATGACGTTATCGTTGGCGGAAAAATATACGGATCTTTGGCTTTGTAGGCAACATGGCGATTTTGTTGCTTAAGATAGCAACTTTTCAGTCTGCTTTGGCAACTTTATTTTCAAAATGTATATAGGAACAAATTTAGCTATTTATTTTTATTTTATTTGGAAACTTCTAGCCAGTGTTGGGTGTAACTAGTTACTAAGTAATTAGTTACTGTAATTTAATTACTTTTCCCTTGAAAAAGTAAAGTAAGGGATTACTCATATGTTTTCTGTAATTTAAATACAGTTACTTTTGATGTAATTAAACTAAACATTTTGTTAAATATATGCGTGTGCAATAGCGTAATTGACTTTAGTCTTACTTTAAAATCTGTGCTTCAATGTATAATTCTCACATTTGTAATACTTTGGTCAGTTAATAATATTATTTGAATGAATTCAATAAGCCGTTTTATTTTTTTATATTCTTGAATCACTTAACTAATCAAGGTTGATGTAGGATATAGAAAGTAATTAGTAATGAGTAACTAAATACTTTTTGGACAGAGTAATTTGGACAGTAATCTAATTACACTATTGAATATGTAATGAGTAACTAGTAATTAATTACTTTTTCAGAGTAACTTACCCAATACTGCTTCTGGCAACTTTTGAAATGTGACTTCTTTTCTCTCAGCATTTTCTCTCAAAATTACACAGAATAATGATCTTCTCTGTCACACACTGTAATTGTATGTTTGGCTGGAAAAGAATATAGATAAGCGGTTCCCAAACCAGTCCTGGAAGACCCCGTACTCCACAAAGTGGTTTCCCTCATCTGACACATCCAATGAAGGTATTATGCTAATGAGATTGTCCACAATCTAATGCAGAAGGCTAAAATAACAGGGCATGCTCTTTACAATGATTTCATCAACAAATTTCTACACTTAAACAGAGTTAAAACACAGTTCACCTCAACAGATTTGTATGACTTAAAGTCGTTTGTGGTATATATTGCGTTTGCTTAAATTTATATCCTGGAAGGATTCGGAAAAATGTTTCAAGAGGTCGTATGGCGTGAACACGTGTTTTTTGGTGTGTTATAGGTTGCTCATGCATGTATTACACCAGATCAGAAAAACTTTCAAAACAAACTAAACCAGAATGTATAATTAAAAACAATCAAACTCCTTTAGACTAACCGATATTTTTGAAAGAATTAAACAAAGCATGAATAAAAGAGAAGAACACCAAATAATGCATGCAGGGCTGAATTAGGAAGAGACGCCTGGTAATACACATCCAAAAACAGTTCCCTCAAATTCTGGACACACCCTAAAGGGTTCATAAGAGTGAATATGTGTTTTTCTGTGTCTTTGGTGTGTTATAAGTTGTCCATGGATGTATTAGACATGTTAAATTGCACAAATAAAAGTGTGAGAACAAAAAATGCATTCTATCTTAAAGCGAATGCTCACACATACCTGCCTAAAAACACCTTGTGTAACCACACCCCCACAAATCTACATCAGTTAGTGGTAGGATTTGACGAAGACCGCCCAAATGTATACTCAAGTACGGTGGTGTACCTGTCAGTACAATTGAAGAGGAACCTGATGTTACAAATATGATAAGAGGCATTACATTTCCGTCACACGCTTGCAGTATTCAACCAATCACTACACACCAGTTAACTGGCCAATCATAGCAGACGTCGCTTTTTAGATCACGGTATGTGGAAAATACAGCGTTTTTTAACCATTAAATTGTGTATACACATTGCATTACATCTTAATCAATGCCGCATCATATGAACCCTTTAATTCATGTCCCCCTAACACACTTCAAAGTGAAGCACTTAAAACCCAAGAGCTGAGACCTAAAGCCAGTCCCCTCTGCCAGCTGGCTCGGACACTTCAGACCAGCAAAACTGAACATAACAAAATCAGAATAAACCAAAGGGGTTTGCCACAATGTCATTAGCAGTTGAAAAATGCACTGTAACCGGCTGCTTCTTGGGTCTTATTGTTATATTACAGCTGTATACAACCTTAATTATTTGTTTTGATGTTTAGCCCATGTATATGAAAAACACATAGAAAAACTGTATAAAAGAGGGTGAATGAAATGTGCAGAAACAGATGGATACATTGACAGAAGAACTGAGGAGGATGCTGAGCTCCATTCATGAATTCATCACACCTGACGAGAACAATGACGGCAAAATTGACTGTGACTGTAATGAATGTTTTGCTTTAGATAAGCAATAGATAAGATAAGATAGATAAGATACATTGACACATTAGACGGTGGCATCATACTGCTGGCTGCCAATGTGAGTTAAACATAAAATGCAGCTCAGTTTCCATGAAAGGATCAAGTTTTATTTTAGGAGCTACAGGCTCACACCTCATTTCTCTGTTGACTCTGCACTTCAAGTCCTTTGAAAACATTTTTCCCCAACTGAGTTTATAAAAGGAGTTAAATAGACATAGAATGCATTTAAAGCAAAGAAACAGTTTTGCTGCTAATAATATTTTGAGATAAACACTGACAATCTTCTCAAACCCTGCACTGGTCCTCCTCAGTTGACTGTACTTTATACATCACACTATTTTTGCAGATCTCTAGTCTCATTGAACTGAGCATCAGACCGGGACTGAAAAGTCAGAGTAATAAAGTCTTTCAGAGCAGAAAGAAACCTCTACTTTTCACTTGCACTATTCAGCTCAGCTACACCGTAACAGCAAGGTTTGAATTGTGTCCATGTTGGACACAATTCTCGAGGTTAAACCACATTACTGTCAAACAAATGTCTGAATCTTCATGTTGTATATCAAAACAAGCAAACTATTAAAAGCTCCCTTTTTCCCAAATGTTTGTGGTAAACCATTTTTTTGCAGATCACAGATTGCAATAACAGATCCTGAGGTGCCATCACCCAAAACTGAACCTTTATCTTGTATCAGATTAGAAAAACTCAACATGACCACTGACCAATGATAAACTACAACAAGTTAAGAGCACAGTGAACCCAGCAAAGGGTTAAAGTAATCAAAATAAGAGTGAGATTAATGTTTCATTAACCAAGCATGGCTTTATTTTGATGGTATAAAGTCCCTTATTCAGAACATCTGTACATCATTTACTCTTCAGGGGCCCGTCATCTATTTAGGAGCTTCTTTCTTTGCGATAGTCTTCATCCCCATAGCCTTCATCCCCTTCTTATTGTGTTTTTTAGCGAAGCGCATGTTCCTCAGAAACTTGGGGTCAATCTGTTGACGAGAAGAAAAACATTAATACATAAACATACAATAAAAAAACTAAAGTGAAATGATGCCAAACCGGTGAGATGCAATATTTTTTAAATTCGTTAAAAGGACACATTGTGTAAGTCTTAAAGTAGGGCTGCAACAAACGATTCTTTTGATAGTTGATTAACCTAACGATTATTAGACCGATTAATCTATTATTTCAATGACTAATCGGTAATTTTTTAATGATTATTCAGCTTTTGCAACTAGTTAAAACAGAGTTATACATAATTTACGTAATGAATAAAATCAATTCAGCTTTTGAAATTTGTCTTAATGGACTTGAACCAACTGGTTACTCTCTTTAATTTTGCTGATTTTGTCCAGTTCAGTTTAACTCTTCCCCGCCAGCCTTAAAAAGTTGCCAGCCTACGCCAGCGGTTTTTTTAACATTTTAACCCAACTTTAATGCTCACAGTACATTTTCTGTAAAGAATAAATGGACAAATAATATGTCTAATGAAAGAAAAGAGTCTCTGCTTTTAAACAAAGGAGACCCTATTCTTCAATCTTGATTTGTTCTTTTTTATCATTCCTTAGATGTGGGTAGGTTTCTTCAACAATTAAAAAGTTTAAAAGATAATTTTGAGATAATTAACGTTTTTCTGAAAGATTTCCACTCAGAACAATCATTAAAAACCGATAAGAAATATAGGTTCTGGGATTCTGTACTTTTTCCCCGAATGTATGTTACAGCGCCACCTGCTGTACAGCAGTATATACACTGATTCCCGTAATAACAAAACCAATATGGAAGAGTCCTTAAAACATGCTGCATACACAACTTTTATTTACACAAGACAACAGAGGCAGTAAAAACATGGGAAAGGAAGGGCTGAAACTCCAATAGTAATTGAGGGGCAAAATAAAATAAAAATAGGGGGAAATTTCAATAACCCTTTTGGCAAGAATGAACTTGACAATTTTTGAGAGACAAAAAATACATGGATGAAGAATTAAAAGAGGCACTGCAGTATGACTCAAACGTATCACCCAAAAAAATTTAAATTTCAGTCATCATTTATTGACCCTCTTGTTTTTTTTTCAAACAGGTAAGATTTTCTTCCACAGAACACACAAGATGAC
This sequence comes from Triplophysa dalaica, assembly GCF_015846415.1. NCBI lineage: Eukaryota > Metazoa > Chordata > Actinopteri > Cypriniformes > Nemacheilidae > Triplophysa > Triplophysa dalaica. Next base: position 16,812,526 of record NC_079562.1, on the reverse strand, counting down.
ATCTCAAATTAAGTTGATAACTGAACAGCAATGGACACAATTCACTTCTATTGTACGGACAAAAAAAAAAATGCAAGGGAATGGGTGCCAGTTAGCAACATTCTTTTAAATATCTTTTTTGTTCTGTGGAAGGATGAACGTCACACAGGTTTGAAATGACAAGAGGGTGAGGAATTGACAAACTTTTTGTTTTTTGGGGTCCTTTAACTTCCAATAACTAAATGTAAACTTTCAAATGCCTAAATGTAAAAGCCATAATAAAGACCCAAGCAAGCCAATATGTGGAATAATTAAGCACATATACTGTGTTTTCCACCCACAAAATATTTCTACACACAATGATACTTATTTTAACAGCATGACATTATTCTTGCAATATTGCAATTGAACGTCAAAATCTTCTAAATGTAGTCTTGAAATGAGATGTGCATACAAGGCAACCATAGAGCACAAAACAAGAACTGCTGAAGAATCTAGCACATACCCGAATAACTCAAAACTATAAACCCAAACATCAACATCTGTCTGATGACATAACAGACATGCATATCACAGTAAAGCTTAAGCAATATCATAGTGCAGCAGAATTTGTTTTAGGGGTGCACCGATATGTACATTTTAGCCAACTATAAATCTGTGGAAGCTGATAGCCTGATATATTGGCCAATATACAGGAACTAAATACTAATGTAACATTTTCTAAGACTGAACATTATTTATTTCCCATGAAAATCATGTACCAAGCCAAATAATTTGCACATTCATAAATATCTACATAGTACTTCAACAATGTTTTGCTAATTAAGGTAAGATTATGATCATGACAAAAAGACAGTCCTGTACTGATTTTAAAATGTGAGCAGCGTGCACCTGAAGTGATTCAGAGGAAATTATTTTTATATAATTTATCGGCTATAATATCGGCCTAAATTTGATTGTCGACGGATACCGATAACTCAAAGAATGACCATTTTATCATGCATCCCTAAATTGTTTCATCGGGATATGAGCAAAAGATTCAGTCAAAGCTAAATCACAGCCATTCTTCGGAATTTTCCCCTTAAGATCAATGAATTAAAATCTATATAAAACCAGTGTTCATAGAGGACGAAGTGAATGATTTATGTTCAGACACTTACCCCCTTCAGAGACTCATAGCGATCAGTTCTTGGCTTCTTGATGCCATTTCTGTGCCACTTACGAGCTGCACATAAAAACCGACAAAATTAGAAAACAATACAAGAACTAAACCATAATGTATTGAGGCAAACATGAAGGTTCACGCTTACATTGGTTGTGTGTGGTGTGGTTCTTTGACTTCGCCATTTCTGATCACTGTCTGCTAACACAAGAAAACAAATAATAGATCAGATTAAACGGTCAATGGACAAACCGCGTGTTTACACATTGCACATGTTAATATCATTCTTTATTGATCATTTAACGACAGTTATTTACACAAGCACAGCCGCTCACAATACCCATAGCAACCGAAACTAATATTATGCACTTTAAAATTGCTCGTTGATATAAACATGTGTTACATGCGCGTTTAAAAAGACTAAACGTGCTTCTAAAATGTTCATTTCACTGAAAACAACGCGCGATGCTACCAGCTACATCAGAAGCTAATGTACAACTATTTAATGCAAAACTATTCAGTACTCATCCAAAATATTATACATTTGTTGCTTAAAATGGGACATCAAGCACATTATAGAACTTATATTTAAATAATAATTTTCATATTTGGAGGATTGCATTAGATTTTATTACTATACGGAGATAACTTCAATACCTGCCAAACGAACCGCACGGCAACCGGAAAAGAAAGAAAGAGCAAAGCATTGTGGGAAATAAAAGTCATCGTGGCGGGATGTGAAGGGAAACACAACACGACTTTTTCAGAAGACGTAAACAAAAAATATAAAAATTTCGTCGAGGTGGATGTTAAGTTCATATTTTTATGGGGCAGTAGCATGTTACAAAACATGTATGTACAAAATCCCTACACTCAACCCTACACAATTTTACCCGAAACAATTTACACAAAAAAGGAGGCTGCATTTTAAAGCTGTGAATCAATAATTTTGAAATATACTGTTTAAATGATATATGTATTGTGTATATGTAAGTAAAAAAAATGGTAAATCTGACTAACTAAAATATTTCTGTTAGAATTCACCAAAAATATTACGTGTATAATGCAAATATAATTTGTTCATTAAATAATAATTTTTCCATTAAATAAACGTAAATAATACAACGACATTTTAGATAAATACATTTTTTTGCAGTAAATACATACATGTGATATGTAATAAGCCAAATGAATTATTTTTTAGAATCTAAACACCACTCAAGCTTAAATGATTGGTGCTTATACACTATAATCCATATTTACTTATTCTTTATTTAATAGTATGTATTTTTCTTTTACAATGCTGAAGACAACTACAGTACCTAGAGTCGTTCATAAAATGATTAAAAGGCAAAATTAATATCGAGATATATGTGGATGATGCAGTATTGACCGTATCCAGCAGATGTCAGTGTTGTTCAGCTAATATTCAACAGGCAGCGGAATGATGGAGAAATATCTGAATCCGTAAAAGCTTGCACTGCAGAGATTCAAATCTATCAAGACACATTATAATACAATTACTGTAACTACATTGTTAATATGCTTTAGTATAATTTATTTATATTATTCATTAATATTTGTCTAAAATAAATACAAACTATAAAGAGACAACTGTACAGACTAAATATATTCTATGAAAATACACATTCACAGATGATATGTACACACCTGTGCAAGGTGTAATAATTACAGGCCTAAGATAAATATAAACAAGTTGTATATTTTTGTGATAACCTGATCATACAGTAAATGCAAGCTGACTGTCAACACCTTATTTTCTTTTTCATTCTTTAAGGTGATTGAGGTTATTTCTATCAGTGTGAAAATATCAGTCAAATGCAGCAACAGCACTGATGGTGAATTTATGAGAGATGCTTTCGCAAGCATTTACAATATTGATTCTATACTTCCCGTTGAATGCTTTGTGTGTAATTTAGAATAACTATGACTCTACCTGCAATACCTTGCTACCCCCCTCCTATCAAAGCTCAGCCATGAACTCCAGTGAAGCTGAAAGGATCACTCTTCTACTCGCTGCTATTTATAGTGTCTCGCTCCAGCTCAGGCCTGGCTCACATTGCCTGCTATAATGATATGCGGGGACCTCAATGGTCTAAATTTAGACCACCGAGCAACCCTTCTCAGCAGAGCGACACATCTCCCTCTTTCTTAAAAATTCCACATGTTTCTTACTGAAAGAGGCCCGATCGAAAATACGTTCATATCTGAAAATTCTGAAGGCAAACTAGCATCATAGCAACTGAATCCATGTACATTTCATAATGTGCAATGCTTGCTTTAACTCGCAATTACCTTTTTATCTGTACTCACATAAAACACCTTATCATCAATGATGTCATAAGGATTCATAAAACATTAAGTGAGCATTTAAGACCTTTAGTTTTCAGAGTAGAGTCCACTTTAAGTCCACATTAAGCATACGGTTGAAATCTTTTTAACTGGAATGTTTCAGACACATGTTCTTGTCTATGCAAACTTCTGCTGTTCTTGATCAAAATATGGCACCAGGATGCAAACAGGTTTAAGGATCAATTTTTAAAGTCAAGACGACCATTAATGAAAAAGCACTGCAGCTAAACAAAGCAGTTCAGTTCCCAGTATAGCATCACAATCTCATCTTCCTTTTACATAAGAGTTCCCTTGAGGAAATGCCTGGTGTCACGTGGTCTCTAAGCCACTACGATACACCAGAAATCCCAGAACCCCCCCACATACACTAACACAGTGCTTTCATCTATGCAATACCACAAATATCCAATAATCCTTTGTTGCTGCTGCCACATTGATTTCACTCTATCCATTAAACAGATTCTTCACTGGAATGATATGATCACATAAGCACTTCTCTGCCATCTTTGCAGGAATTGTGCACAAATTCAGCGCTTGGCTGAAAATTAGGGATGCATGGCAAACCATCAGCCATATCGGTTTCAGCCGATATTTATATTTTTATTGGTATCGGCCGATAATCAAATTAAGGCTGATATATTATATCCAATACATTCTGAATAATTTCCTCTGGTTAAAGTTCTACAGAGTTAAGATCCAGTAAAGTACTGTCTTTTTGTTGTGATCATTCACTTACTGTTATTTGTTGATGTCGTTTGTAGATGTTTATGAATGTGTAAATTATAGGAACAAAAGCACATTGTTTGAAGCTGCTTTCTGTCTGAATGCTTTCTGTCTCGAGACCTGTAACACTTCTGGCTATTGAGAACACCTTTCTGGGTTGCTCTGTGAGAACATTTATTTGTTATTAAATAAACATTATACCAGAAAAAAATTAAGAATCTTGAATAAGTGTAAAGTAGGCTTGGTACGTGTTCAGTCACAGAAAATGTTATATATCGGCCGGGCCATTATATATGCTGTTATCGTCTTCCAGTGTACGAGAATGATCAGTTATCGATATCGGGAAAATTTATATATCGGTGCATCCCTAAAATAAAAGTGTTTGAATGATTCATAGCGATCTGACGGCTGATGTGACGAGGTGCGCTTTTAAATAAAGAAATACACATGGGATATTTCAAGAGAATTTTGGTTATAGTTACAGTATACTATAGATGTAACCCTTTTTTTCCCTAAGTCCAGTTGACAAAAAAATCGTATGATTGTTGGATCGTGTCAATTCTATAACAATTGAGGACTATAATAAAAGAACACATTAGATGTTCATAGTAACTGAACTGTAAGTATGCACTATTTATATTATGCAATATAAGTAGGATTAAACATTAATTTCTCCCATTATATAAGACTGTGCCGTTTTAATGAATGTATTTCAGTAATGAAGGTACTTGTAAAAAGGAGCATAATTAACATGAATAAAACAGTAATGTTCAAATGTTGTGATCATTTACTAGTTAGTTAAATAAAACCAACGTATCAGTGCACAATCCTCACTGTTCAAAGGTACAGTTTGATGATGGCCTTTATAAAGTCCAAACCGTTCGCTCTTCAACTGTGTGTATGCTTTGTTTAAATATTTACCAATGTGCCAGATGAGAGATTTGTGATTTGTCAAGGTTACAACATGCATTGGCATTATTTTCTAAAAGGTAGGGATGTTTCATGGATATGAAACAGTTTATTAGAGTTTTCTTAGTTTTTCTATGCATTTTAAACAGAGAATAAACGACTCCAAACAAATGATTCAAGTGTAAGCATTCAGAAAGAATAATCCGAGGAGGCGCATTTATTGTTAGAGTGAAGGATGATGGGTAATTGTCTGCATCCTTTTTTTAAACTGTAGTTAAAAAGCTGCCACAGGAACTGACAACAATGTCAGAATCAATCTGTAGTCAAAGACCATGAAACCCCTCTGCTTTCGCTCTCAATGAAATCTTTGCACAGTAGCTGCTTCCGCTGAGACCGGTATGTCACCAAAAGAAAGAAGGCAAAGATGACACAGCTGATGTCACACTAGGCCATCACAACACAATTTGTGGTGTCTGCCAATTCGTGCATCAATATTAGTTTTGCATGTACTTTATGTAACGAGTAATGATTAATAAAAGTGATTTAAACAAACCCACAAATATTATAACTGATAATTCTTTGACGTTGGAAGCTGACATCCGATATATTGTGTGATATTTTATTATGAATAGAATAAAAACAAAAGGCAAAACGTGGCCATACGATGTTTTGAGGGGATATCAATGTGGTGCTAAGTGTTTTTGAGTTTTGTTTCTGGTGATGCTAAGCGTTTGAGTGGTTGTCCTGGTGTTGCTATTTTAATTTGTAGTTAAACTTCAATGACTTGAATGATCAAAACAAATCCCAAACACCTAACAACACCTCACGCATGATCAAAACACCCCCCAAACACTTAACAACACTGCAGCGAATGATTAAAACACCCCCAAACACTTAACAAAACTGCAGCGAATGATTAAAACACCCCCAAACACTTAACAAAACTGCAGCGAATGATTAAAACACCCCCAAACACTTAACAAAACTGCAGCGAATGATCAAAACACCCCCAAACACTTAACAACACCTCACTGAATGATCAAAACACCCCATAACAATTAACAACACCTCACGAATGATCAAAACACCCCCAAACACTTAACAACACTTCACTGAATGATCAAAACACCCCCAAACAGTTAACAACACCTCACCGAATGATCAAAACACCCCCAAACACTTAACAACACCTCACTGAATGATCAAAACACCCCATAACAATTAACAACACCTCACGAATGATCAAAACACCCCCAAACACTTAACAACACTTCACTGAATGATCAAAACACCCCCAAACACTTAACAACACTTCACTGAATGATCAAAACACCCCCAAACAGTTAACAACACCTCACCGAATGATCAAAACACCCCCAAACACTTAACAACACCTCACTGAATGATCAAAACACCCCATAACAATTAACAACACCTCACGAATGATCAAAACACCCCCAAACACTTAACAACACTTCACTGAATGATCAAAACACCCCCAAACACTTAACAACACCTCACCGAATGATCAAAACACCCCCAAACACTTAACAACACCTCACCGAATGATCAAAACACCCCCAAAAACACTTAACAACACCTCACCGAATGATCAAAACACCCATAACACTTAACAGCACCTCACCGAATGATCAAAACACCCCCAAACACTTAACAACACCTCAGCGAATGATCAAAACACCCCCAAACACTTAACAACACCTCACTGAATGATCAAACACCCCCAAAACACATAACAACACCTCACTGAATGGTCAAAACACCCCATAACACTTAACAACACCTCAACGAATGATCAAAACACCTGCAAAACACTTAACAACACCTCTACGAATGATCAAAACATCCCCAAAACACTTAACAACACCTCACTGAATGATCAACACCCCCAAAACACTTCACAACACCTCAACGAATGATCTTAACATCCCCAAAACACTTAACAACACCTCACTGAATGATCAACACCCCCAAAACACTTAGCAACACCTCACAAATGATCAAAACACCCCCAAAACACTTAACAACACCTCAACGAATGATCTTAACATCCCCAAAACACTTAACAACACCTCACTGAATGATCAACACCCCCAAAACACTTAGCAACACCTCACAAATGATCAAAACACCCCCAAAACACTTAGCAACACCTCACAAATGATCAAAACACCCCCAAAACACTTAACAACACCTCAAAGATCAAAACACTTCAAACAATCTCAGCCACAACAGAACAACCCACCAAAACAACCCCAAAAACACTAAGCAACACCTCAACGAATGATCAAAACACTCCAAAACACTTAACAACACCTCAACGAATGATCAAAACATCCCCAAAACACTTAACAACACCTCATTGAATGATCAACACCCAAAAAATACTTAACCACAGCTCTACGAATGATCAAAACACCCCCAAAACACTTAACAACACCTCAAAGATCAAAACACTTCAAAAAATCTCAGCCACAACAGAACAACCCACCAAAACAACCCCAAAAACACTAAGCAACACCTCAACGAATGATCAAAACACTCCAAAACACTTAACAACACCTCAAAGAATGATCCAAACACCCCCAAACACTTAACAACACCACAATGAATGATCAAAATGACCCCAAAACACCTAGCAACACTAGAACCACTCAAACACCCCCAAACCACATAGCAACACCAAAGCAACCTCTGAATATAACTTCCAAACACCTACCAACACCAAAACAACCACTCAAAACACCCCAGAAAACACCTAGCAACACCAGAAAGACCACTCAAAACACTTAGCAGCACTCCGATAACCACTCAAAACACCTTAGTAACCACATAACAATACCATAGCAACCATAAACAACATTATAGCGTTTCTCACTTTTTCTTCCTAAAATATAGAAACCTAGTTAAAAAAAGTCTACAGCACAGACATACACATCCTCCATCAAGATTCAGTCAACAGAATGCAGCGCTGCTGGAGTCTCAGTCTACACATCTGGCTTATGTTAAAGAGATGCAGTTGTGAGCTGCGGGTCATATTACAGTCTGTCTCTAAAGGGGCTTTGAGCTGTGGCTGTTGGAAGCAGTGGTTAGAGAGGCACATTTGGATGTCATTAAAGCGTTGGGCTATACTGTAATTAAGCCTGAGTTTCCTTTTCTTCTTTAATCAAAGCCTTGTTAAAGTTGCACCTCCGCACAACCTCAGTGACATGTCTGAGGGGAAACTCTGCCACAAACTCATGCTGCCGCAAGTCAACTCTTGCGTATGCATGCACGCACACGCCCTTCGCCATTCAGACCGGGGAAATAGGGCAGATCAGGTCTCTTGGGTGGCTGTTTACCCCGTTGAGTCCCCTCCCATGTCCTTGACATTCATGTTGGAATCCCTGCCAACCCACATGTAGCACACCAGACATGTTTTGTGTGCCAGGCACTGAGTGTTAAAGGGCTGTTCAATGGCACTCTGTCCTGCATGCTGGTAGACCCACGCTCCACGGCTCTGAATCCAACACCCCATGCATTGTCAAGCTCACATACCTGTCTCTGATTGGCCGGCCGCTAACACTCCATTGACAGGGAGTGGCACGGGGCCAATCAGAATGCAGTTTGAGTGCATCAGCAGATGATGCGCTGTGATTGGATAAGAGGCAGAATGAATGAAAACAGTTGATCTGAATGTGTGCCAGTTGTATCTGGAGTCAGGGATGGCCATGCATCCGACCGATGAAGGGTGTGACGGTCACCACCACTCCTATGCTCAGTCAAAAAGTCATGTGTGATATAGATCTGCATTGTTTAGATGTCATCCTTTGACCTAGTTAGCGACGTACTTCATAACAAAATAAAACATCGGACACTATTTATTGGACATAAACACCGTTGTAAGATCAAACCCCCATGAAGTCCACAAGCAAAAAAACTGACTACACCCCCAAATGTACATTTATGCATTTGGCAGACGCTTTGTATCCAAAGTAACTTACATTACATTATACTATACATTTGCTTTTATTGTGCAATCCCTTGGATCGAACCCACGACCTTGGCGTTGCTAGTACCATACTCTTACCACTGACCTTCAGGAAATGGTTTCCAATAAATTCATATGGTGTTGAATCACATGCATGAGATGCAATTCTTCTCCGTTTTTGTTGAGTTAATCTTTTAAATCTTAAATGGGTCCTGTTGTGATTGTATGTCCCTTAGACAAAAAGCACTTTTGTGCTATTGTCACTCTAACAGACAAAAGTAAGGGACATGGGAATCATTCAAGTCGGTACAATCAGTGCACGGGTAGAGAAATTAAGTTATGTAAGGAGCGGCTGATGACTCATGCTTTTTGTCACACTCATGCACGTACACACACGGGCGTCGTATTTTTAACCAGCTTTTATTGAGCAATCCGAGTCCCACTCCCAGTTACTGCCGGTGACCTGCTTTTCCTTCCGATAGGAACGTGGCAGATTGGTCCCTGAGGTCTCAAAAGAGTATTAAAAATAAACCCTGTGCTAAACACCTCTATTGATCAATACTCTCAATCTGTGCCACATCTGATGTTTTTGTACGCTAACACAACTGAGAAATCAAAATGATATTGAACTGTTTGTTTTTTGTAAATACACTTTGTGTTGCCGGCCTGGTGATTTTCTTGACTCAGGTGGCAGTTCATTCATCAAACACACAGACAACCGAGCGTGTGAGGCTGTGAAACAGGTTCAGACTGGTTTAACACTAGTTGACTTTCAATGCTGATGGTTTCTGAAAATCTAATAGGAGGTCCGTTGATTTCTACATTTCTGATTTCTAGGTCATGAGTTCAAAACCTATTGAACACACCGATGTATAGCGTGAATGCACTTGTTTTTACAAGAAGTACAAAAAATGCAAAAATGTCAATGTAAATATTACACTTTAAAAATATGCTGGGTTGTTTTCAATCATGGGTTTAAATATGTAGCAACAAAACAAACCGTTGGGTTATAAATTAACCGATGCTGGGTTGCTACAGTTAAGAGTTGGGTGACATCATCCCAGCATGGGTTAATGTATAACCCAGCGGTTGGTTTTGTCCATATTTTACCAAACCATAGATCGAACACTACCTAGCATGCTTTAGGGTGTATGAAATGTACACTCTATAAATAAAGGTGCTTTTAAGGTTCTTCACAGCGACGCCATAGAAGAACCATGATGGTTCCACAAAGAACCATTCAATCAAAGGTTCTTTAAAAAGCCATTTCTTTTTTAGCTTTTCATTATCTGAATTTAGATGTTAAACGTTCTTTATGGAACCATTTAGACGAGAAGGTTCTTCTATAGCATTGTGAAGCTCCGTTATTTTGTGCAAAAGGTTGGTTGCTAGGGCGTTGTTATGTGACCGATTTGAGAGTTTTCAACCTGTTGATTTTCAGTTGCTATGGTGTTCTGGATAGGTGAATTCTAACTGGCTCAAAGTCAAATGATCCTACGCCCAAGTGATTGATGATATTCTAGTTTCTAAAGAAACCTACTTTCGGTTTCTCTCAGGTTCCTTCTTCAATGTAAGTCAATGGCTATTTGTTTACAATCAGAGGAAACTGATACGCTGAACTCAAGTTCACACAAGTATTAGCAAATCTCTCCTCAAAGACTTTAATACAGTTTATTGAAAAGTTGAATGCCGATATATTCAGTCGCTAACTGTAGGAGCCAGAGTACGAGTGATGCTTGACTTAACAAACACCCAGTGACCCAATGCTTAAGATCAACACAATGACAGATAATCCTTCCAGAAAATCTCAAGGCAGGATCAACTATTACTCATGGTCGTATCCATCTAAACAGAGGAGAAAGATTATGTGGGTTATAGTAATGATGATGCTTGCCTTAACAAACATCACCAATTACCTTCCTGTAGTCTTGTCATGGCTTGTTAGGGAAACAATTGCGTGAGCATTTCATGTAAAGGCCTAGAGATGTTCAGATACTAACAGATAATGGTCAATACAGAGGTGACCTGGGAAACTATGCTGGCCGTTTATGTCGAGATCTGTTTTTTCGTGTTTGAACTCCACGGAAATGGATTTCATTGAAATGGATCTTATTGTTGCTCTAAGATGGGGAGTGTTGATGCTTTTAACCATCCGGTTAGACTCAAAACGAGTACAAACGTGTACTAAACCCCTGGCCTCACTTGACTTAAAGCGTGGAAAATTTGTCAGTCACTGTAATGAACAGGATATGATGTCATGCTGTAATAGGTAGCCTACCACAAAAAATTAAATGTGAAAAACTTCTTTGTGTTCTTTGAATTTTGTGAAAAGGTCAATCTGTGACGTTTGGATTCTGTATGACTCAACCGACTGATGTACCAGACTCAAACACTTTGACAAAGAGGACTGCAAAGCTCAGGAACCAACTGGCCACTCAGTTACATTTCACCATAGTAAGCTAACAGATGTTTTAATAAGCTAAGCAAGTCCATGATTTTGGCAGTTCACATGCACACATTCATGTCCGTTTTATTAAAGGAAAACTAGACAAACTTTTGTGAAATAGGTTGTTAGATCATCTCTGAATGAAATACACTACACTCGTGTAAATGTGTTAAACAATACCATAGAAGAACCAGTTTTGCCTATAAAGAACTTAAATATCTACAAAACCATTTTGCTTTCACAAAATGTTCTTAATAGCAGAAAAAAGTTTTATAGACTATAACAACTGTAATATACTGTATAATACATACAAATATACAATACATTAAAATAAATGTTTTTTTCAAGATGTAATCAACCCTTATGTTATGTAATAAAAAAATAGATGAATTGAGTGCACGACTGTTCTGTATTTCAACACTTAAGAAGCTCTCCTATTTTCAGAAAAAAAACGTACTGTATTCTACTTGTCATTCTTTGTACATATAAAGAGATATCATAATGACCATGTCTTCAGACTCTCATTAAAGGTACAGTTCACTTAAAAAGTCGGCCCTTATGTTTCACAGAAGTAGACTTCATTTTCTGAAGATATTTTTGTGTTCTCAAAAAGTCAATGGGTCAGCGTTGTTTGTTTACCAACGTTCTTCAAAATATCTTATTTTGTAAAGAACGAAAATCATAGAGGTTTGAGATGAAATGAGTGTGAATAAATAATGAAGGCATTCTCATTTTTGGGTGCATTATACCTTTAAACACTTAATTCGAAAGGTATCCCAAATGAAGCCCAGGCCTCACACTGTCATAAAAAACTTCATAGAAATCTTGACTAATGCTGAGAATGTCAATACAGCTCTAATGCTCGACGACTGGCTGTGGTATGTGATGGATCAATCAGATCTGTCTGGATTTCTATTTAAAGTGACATCTGATTTTACAAAGCCACTGTGCAGATCATTAAGAAAACCTTGTGACAGTGAAGAAGTATTGAAAGGTGCAGGGGAGTTCCATGTAACATATCTTTGTTAGTAGGCGAAGGACTGTAACATTATATGCTGATGATGATAGCTTTCCTCCGAACTTTAATCTACTAGCTGGTTTTCCACACAGACCAAGTTCGAGCTTTAGGATGAAATGATAGGATTATGGTTTCATGAAAAGGTTTAAATTAGCTATATTTGCCATCAATTCAGTCATATTTTAAAGACAACGCTTGTTACAACTAGCCTATATACAGCTCAAATACAAACTGAGATCTTTTCAGTTCAGCAAAAATACGATGTCTTCCAATTTCAAGTATGTTTTACCACTATTTTACCACCATGTATGTTACTACTATCTATACAGTACGTAAAGCTGTTTTGCAACAATGCAAAGCAAAAACATAAAACAAACAAACAAAACAGACCAACCTGGTCAGTCAAGGAGACTAACCACAGTATGACCAGTAGTTTATTTTTCATAGCGAAAACTCCAAAGGTGTCATTAATCAAAAACATCTGCACCTCAATATAAAAATACAGTTAGAAAACCCAAGAAAAAGGAACAACGTATTCTTCTGGGATTACCAGTGTCATTTTAAAACTGAAAGCATGGGCAATCACCCAAAACCAACCACAACATTCAGAAAATTGTGTTTTCTTGGAGTACTTTGGCTCAGAGTTGGCCCATATCCGTCCAACTGCTAAACTGGCCTGTAATTTGATTGTTTTAACAAGCGCACAATGGCAATCATTGTATTCGCTCCACGTCCTTTATAAAGTTGTCAAACAGTCAGCTGAGGATTTATCTGGCAACCGAAAATATCTGCCCGTCTTTATCGGGCCTTCAGCAGCACGATGTGATCACAACACCTACTCACTTGTGTTGGATCCCGCTGAAGAGTGAGCAGAGGAGTGGATGGGTGAGGGAAGGCGAGGGGTTTCACTGGAAGGACGTGTTGTTGGTATGACTCAGAGGTAGAGCGATGAAAGAAACGGTAGATTATAGGGTTTAGACCTGCACTTCCCTTCACACAGCGAGTGTCGCCCACGCTGGGTGTGTGGGCTCTGACAACTCTAAAAATGGAGTCCTGGTTTCCTGGTTTTCCCTGAAGGGGAAATCATTTAATGCGTTGTCTCTCTGGTGGAAGAATACGCTTGAAAATGGTCAAGAAAAGTTTTGTTGTGATTTAAAATATGCAAGAATAGAAGAAAAAAACCATTTGGTAAAGTTATTAAAGCTGTTATTATATTGTTGAACTGTGAGTAAAACATTCCTGGCATCTCATATGACGACCTTGGAACAGGACAGATTTGATCTCCATTGTGGTTAAAAACGGTCAGTTACTTTAGAAAGATGTTACCTGGAATTTATAGGACACAACAACATTTACCGATAGCCTAGTTATTACGAATCTGCAGTTTGGATTTTCCAATGTGGAAGTGACCAGAGGAAGTCACTTATTATTTCACAAGAAAATCTTGAATCATTTCTTTTTATCGTAACATGTTCATTCTTTAAATACTTGATGTACATTTTACAGCACAACCTATTCGCTCAACAATCAATATTTACAATTTAATGACAACATTATTTGTCCTTTTATTTCTCTTAAAGGAAACATTTGAAACAGAAATATAAAGAACCCCATTGAGTTTCCTGAGCTATCCTGTCCTGTCTGTCATCAACAAACTTCTGCCTTAACAGATATTTTTCTCACATATGTGCAAATTCGGTTTTGTCATATTGCTGATGGTGCAGATGTTAATGCTAAATCTGAGTCAGAAACACACAAATACAGAGCCACAATGTTTCTTCCCGGTTTCATCTGTTTCTGTTTGGTTTACAACTGTTTTGATTTGGAATATACCCTGAAATGCTAAACCTTATAAAATATGATGCAACATCTTAAGGCTAAAATACACTTAAAGACTTTTGTGTAGATTCTGCACAGATTTTCAGTCTGGACTTGTAGCAGAAAGTGTGATTGATTGTAAGTGTGTTTCTTTCTGAAACTTTCCGAAATTTCTGTTCAGATTTTAAAAGTCTTGTAGTGTATTTCAGCCATTATTATTAAGTCCACTGATCATACCAGATGATACAGAAAACCTGTTATCAGTTTCAGGTGGCTTTCTTGTAAATACAGCAGAAAATCGGTGTGTCCAAAAAGTTTGAGGTCACTTTGTGTTATCATAAAGAAATCATCTACGTGATATCAGGAGGAAGTGAGTATGGTTACAGGATATAGAAATGGAGAACCTTTCTCGGAAAGCCTTCTTTAAAAAGACCAATAAATACAGATTTTTGCTCTCTGAATATTTTTGTTTCTCCATATTTTGTGGTATTTGAATATATTTGTTTGTAATTTTATATAATTTGAAAGCATTTATAATTGGTTCCCTGTAAAGAAACAAACAAACCAAAACTTTTTCTGAAGTGTGTTCGCTTTGTACATATTATTTACTGACAAACATGTCAGTGCGTTCTGTGCATGGTTTATTTCTCCTGCACATCATATAAATAAGGAGCAAACATTAACAAAGCGTGCAGCCCTCGGCCCCCAGGCACACGCTGTCAGCTGCCAAACATAGCTTGAATCTAAAAGTGATGCCATGTGTGGAGGAAATGTTTTGCCACGCAGGGAAGAGAACAGGAGGTGGTATCCACTGGAGAAGCACCTATGGATATAAATACACCATTTACAAACTAAACTTGAAAACTAGGAGATTTTTATGATTTATAATTCCACTATATTACTTAGAAGCTGATGCTGTATTATCAAATTGAAGACTTCAGCTTGTAAAGATACTGTAAGTGTTGGAAATATCTGGGAGTATTAGCCATTGAATAAGACCCTTCATCTCACCTTTGGCCCAAATCCAGTACATTCAACATCTGATGGGTTAGCTTGTCCCTGCTAGCTCATGCAGGTGATGCCCCTGATCTCCATTCAAAAGCAATCTAAAGAAGGAACCCAATAATGCAAATTGTATAGCAACAAGGGGTGTGAATCATCACTGGCCTCACAATTCAATTTTATCACAATTATCTTGCCAATGATATGTTCCAATTTGATATCACTGTGCATCGCGATATGCTCATCCTCTGTCTCCCTCACACTTTTACTTTCTTGTCTTTCTTGTCAAAGCTGTACATTAAAACAATGGTCCAGAGGAACACGTTTCTATGATAATGCGAGTAGATCCCTTACAAGACGCAATGTGGCATCTTTTATGTGACATCTTTTCAAAAGCGATATATGAAAACATTCACAGAAATATATGAAAATATATCTGAATGGAGTTTTTAACTAGCAACTTTTTCAAATAAGATATTAGGACATTTTACGAATACTTTATTTACAATTACAACAGTTGTCATTGGAACACAGGAAATTTTTAAACGGCATTTTAAATGATGCATCGATGCAGAATCAGCATTGCGATGTATTGCAAAATCGATTCTATTCAACAGCCCTGATAACAACACTGGCTTTTGACATGGCTAGCAATTACAAGCTAGTGTTCTCTCCAAAGCCACATCACCTCCAAAACACATGAATTCACTGCCAGAGCAGTCTAAAAAAAAACCACTTTTATTTTAATCCCGCAGGTTTGAATTGACTCAAGGGTGAATAAATGATAACAGAGGTTTTATCATTGGGAGAACTATACCTTTAAATAACAAACATAAAAAACGCTTTCAGACGATGGAACTCATCAAAACATAGTAGGCCTATTCAGTGATAAAATTCATTGTTGGTGAAACAGACCTACAGCGACTGAACATCACATATTAATCGGCTGATATTGGATTCATTTAACAACATCCGTATATCGTTTTTTAGGGCCCTATAATTTCCACGATGCGGAAAACACGGACGGAAAGTAGCAATGAACAGTTTATAAAATTCAAAATGTGATATGAATAGCTCTAATAATTATTCACCTGCTGTTTAAATATGCAATCTTGCTTGTTCTGCGTGTGAATGAGTGATGTGGTTTAGTGTACTGTAGCGGACAAAACTAGATAATATTGCTTTATGCAATTGGCCAATATTGGTACCAGACGATAGTTGTTTGTTAAAGTCGGTATCGTCTTCGGCCAAAAGAATCATAATGATACTTCCCTAAATAAAAGTCTTTATATACTTAACAATAAGGGCAGCAGTTTGCCTTTTAGTATTCAACATGTAAGTGTAGCTGTTGATTCAGTGCACTTTCACAGATTAAACAAGCTAATGCAAAGATGTGCTGAACAGCACAGACCCCTGCAGAGACACGTGTTCATGTCTACAGAAAACGTGGGAGATATAAACGCAGCCCCCATCCTCACCTTTAAAGGAGAACTCTGATTTCTTTTCTGTCATTTCTCTCAATTTTAAAGCCACATGTTATTTTTATTTTTTGTGGAACACATACACATACAGTAAAAAAATGTCATTTTACAGGATTTTACGTAATACTTTTTTATATTACTTCAAATATTTTAAATTGGTTAAAAAAAATACAAATTTAGCCCTTTACAAAAAAGTATTTTACTTTATGTACCTGCCACAAAATAACCATTTATTACAGAATTTATTTTACAATGTGTAGCAATTTTGAAGAATTTTATTCAGCTGTTAAATAAAAGATGTCTGAAACAATGAAACTTTTACTTCCATTAGGGAAAAAAATACCACAATTTTTTTCTTTGAAAATGACTTTATTCATTTCCTTTCAGCCAACTTACACATGCATAACATGAGTAAAACAGTTTGTACAAAATCAATCGAAAAAATAATAGGCCTATTTTTTAATTTATGATGATGTTTGACCTGTTTTCTCAGAGGTAAGCTGATTAAGTAAAAGTAGAAAAAATAGACGCTGGTCAAAACATGTACCCTTTTGTCACTGGGGCAGTACCTTTTCAAAAAGTACACGTTTGCACCTAAAAAGAGCATATTAGTACCCAAAAGGTACATATTAGTATGACAATGGAACAACTTGGTACCAAATGTATACATATCTGTACCTAGTGGTCCATAATAGGACATTTTTGAAAGGGTACTGCCCAAGTGACAAAAAGCAACATATTTTGACTATTTTTTCTTGCTGCAGTTTTGTAGCGATTGTATGAAGTCACTAAATTGTATAATGTTAATCGTACAATAATATACTGTATAAAAAAAGCATTCCTGAAGCCCCACCCCCCTAACCCGACCCCTCAACCTTAACCATCATTTTTTTAAATATGAGTTTGTCACCTGTAAATATTTGTGATGGATTATGATGAAATATAAGCAGCAGGATGACTATAGCGAGTAGTGTTGGGTAAAGGGTAGAGGGAGTAAAAGACTGACGAATGAATCTCACTGCGGTAGTGTTAGTCATATTGCACTGCAGTGAACCAATTGAACCCGTCACACAACCGGAAACCATTCAGAAAGACAAACAGCGGGCCTTCATTACGTCACCACAAACAGAACATTCAGAGAGGTTCAAACGTATTAGTGAGGACACGAGACCAAACCCAACAACACTGGAGACAGGAGGGTGTAATGGTAGCGCGCAGGACAGAGCTGTGATCAACGCATGCGTTTCCGCCCCATTTATTTTCCTGCTATGAATGGAGTCACATGAGCAGACTTATGCTCCTGGAGAACGGCCTACTATCATTGAAGAGCAATCACGCCGCTGGGTTTGTGACACAAAGCTCATCCAGCCGCAGATAAGAAGGCTTAACAGAAACCAGATCTAACTGGTTTATGCCCACCGGGGGATTCAGATTCAATGAATGGAGTAAAAAGATTTGCAGAGATTAAAGTGACAGTTCTGTCATTACTGGCTAATCCTCATGTTGCTTCAGACCATACGGTATGACTTTCTCCTGTGGTACACAAACAAGAAGAACACACAAACTTCATGAATGCTTTTGTCATGTAATGAAAGTGGGGACGGGGGCTGCCATTTCTGATTTATCTTACAAAAATATTGCGATCAAAATATTAACAAGAGGGATATCTATTGCAATATTCATGAAGAAAGATTACTTTGTGTTTTCCTTTTCTTTTGGTCAATAAAGTGCACTCAGGTAGAGCATGTGCATCACATTTCTTGCAGTAATTAGGTAGCAACCATGTCCTGGGAGCAGAGCTGGGTAAGTTACTCTGAAAAAGTAATGAATTACTAGTTACTAGTTACTAATTACATTACAATTACAATTAATAGTAGTGTAATTAGAACACTGTACAAATGACGCTGTCCAAAAAGTATTTAGTTACTCATTACTTTCTATGTCCTACATCAACCTTGATTTTTTAAGTGATTCAAGGATAGACATGAAACGACTCTTAATTCATTCAAATAAAGAATATTAAACTACATAAAGTCCTCTTATTAACTGACCAAAGTATTACAAATGTGAGAATTATACATTAAAGCACAGATTTTAAAGTAAGAGTTCACATTTTGATGTCAATTCCACTATTGCACACACATATATTACCCAAAGTATTTAGTTTAATTACATCAAAAGTAACCGTAATAACATTACAGAAGAATTAGAGTAATCCCTTACTTTACTTTTTCAAGGTAAATTTTGTTAAAATACAGTAACTAATTACAGTACTTAGTAACTAATTACAACCAACACTGCCTGGGAGTTTCGATTCAAGGAAGTGGGAGAAAACCTGAACCCTGTAGGCCCGGAGAGGTATTGCAATTTGTGGTAAATCGCATGCGTTTAAACCCGTTTATACATGTATGATTTGAAGAGAGTACTGTGTAAGGCTGTGCGTTCGGCTGTAAAAAAAAGTATACTAGGGGCAATAAACAAAGATTGCGGTATTGGGAGATATAATATACAGACTCAGAATACTTGAAATACAGCATGCATGCGGTATATGAAGTGCTTTTAAATTATATTCGTTGCTTTTATATCCTTTTGAAGCTTGCCAACCTTAGTCCTCATTTGATTTCATTGTATGAGTGGCCAGAAAGACCAAATGCAGATAGAAGACATTAGGGTAAGCAAATTATGAATTGTAATTTTTAGGAGATCTTTCCCTTTAAATACATGAGAATGGTATGACATATACAGAATTCCTTTCAATTCTGAACATGCTCACGGTTCAGCACATCAGCAGAGGGAATGTGAATGGTGCTCATTGAGTGTAGAGTGGGAAAGGATAGATTAATGAGACTGGTGACTGCGGGTGGTCTACTGTAGACGTTTACAGGCAGAAGGCTTACAGGGGAAATAGAGAAAAGCACCTGTTTTCTTTCAGCGTGACCCACAGTCCCTCCACTCCATTATATGACAGAATGACAAGCTAATTTGGTGTTGGAGAGAAAGTGTTTTTCATTCACTGTGTGTTTGTGTGGAGGTCTTTTTCCAGTAAAGAATTGATTCTTTAATCCTTTGATCATCAATTAAGACTGAAAACTACAGTTTGACACTCTAAAGTCCAATTCAAAGACAGTAACCCTGACGTTGCTTGGCATGTAAATAGTACAAATAATATGAATCTTTTAATATTCAATTAATATGAATTTATGATGGTCATTGCAGGAAGTGCCACGATTTTGCCTAAAAATTAAAGGACTTTTATATTCATAGTGTGTAAAAATACAGTGCTGAAGGTCACAGCAGAAATCTCTAATAACATCCTTCCTCACAAATATCATTACAACACACTACATCATTTACAATAAGTGTTCTTGTGCCTTGAGCAGTAGTGTTTTTATAAGAAATGAATCACTATGATTTTCTACGTAATATTGTCGGTGTAGAAAAAAGATTGTACAACTGCTATTGTACAATGTTTGATGATCATGATTTTTTTAGTAGGAAATGTTACAGGGCTGAAAAGGAATAGATAGAACACACAGAAACCATTAAAACACAGAAAATAAACAGTGTCAAAACATGAGGATATCCTTATTGGCTAATAAATCAAACACAAAAAATAAAATGTAAAAATCTTAGACACTAAACATCTCGCTGTTCTGGTTTTCTATTTACATCATGAATGGCGACTTATTCCACATAAATTAACGTAATGTGTCAACAATAGAAATATCTCAATACGTTTTTTACTAGGAGCCAAAATACCTTGTAACCCATGAAAATCTATAATACTGTACCTGCTTTAAGAAAAGTTCAGGACTGCTATGATGTAAATTATTTAGTGTGAACTTTTAAACCAGGAAATGAAACTGAACGTGCAATCCAACACATTAAATGTGAAGTCAAGCGTACCGTTTCAGTTCATGTTTTGTAAAAGCACACTGTGTTACGATCATGTCACATGCTCAAATGTATTACTTCACTGCTGTAGTGTGCCACATAAAAAAACCTGCAGGCATCTGTCAGAAAAAAACTCTCTAAATTACGCTGGGTTACTGTCAACCCACGGTCAGGTAATATATGAATAAAACCAAGTATTGGGTAATAAATTAACCTATGCTGCTGGGTAGTTGTTATTCAACCAACGCTGTAAAATAAACTTAAAGACTTACCTTAAACAGCTTCATTGATTTTTGCGTCAATTAAACGTTAAGTACATTGAACTGACTTTAAAAATCTAGTTGTATTTTACAATTCCATTTTTTATGTCAGTTCAATATAATAAAGTTTAACTGACTCATAAAGCTAACCTGATTTAACCTTAAAAAAAGTAAAAACATAGGTGGTGATTTCTTTTTTACAGTGAACCCAGCATTGGTTAATTTAATGCAGTGGTTGGTTCTGTCCATATTTTATCCATCCCAGCATGTATAATTATTAGACAAAATATTAATAAAGAATGAAGTAATATTTGAATGTAAATTACCTAAATTCTCACATTGTTAGTGGAACGTTTAAAGACATTCAAAATTCAAAGTTTTCATAACTTAATGGGAATGATAGCAAAACGTTTTCAGGGCAACCACTTTTCAACACTTTAGCAATCATTCAAAATAACCTAGCATCCACATAGCAACATATTAAAAACCACTTAGGAAACAACCCAGTGCTAAAAGTGGCTCACTTACTGTTTATCAGTATATATAAATCTTTTCTTTTTTATATTCTGACGACATTAGAGCAGAAAATAAAAACTCATGTTAGTGTAGGAAGTGTGTAATATAGTGCCACCCAATAACAGCTGCTATATTTAGAAGTCCCTGTGAAAGAAGACTTTGATTAAAGTGAACTAATGAGTCATGTGCCATTTTTCATTGGAATTATTTTTAACCATCTAAAGCCACTGTTTTTTCTTTATCTCACTATCTTTATCTCTTCTAGAATGTCTCTCATCTTTTCTGCCACACAAAGCAGCTGAAATCTAATCAAAGCCACTCGAGTTGCTCTGTGTGTCTTGCTGGGTTTCATTGGCACTGCAGTAATTGGAAAAGAGATCCGGTTTACAGCACTTACACACATTATCATGGCATTTCAAAGAAGGGGCTCTATAATGTTGTGGTGGGCAGCGCTAGATATGAGGATCTGAAGCTGCAAGAAACATAAAGGAAAATGAAAATGGTTCTTTTTACTATGCTATTCAAACTCCGTATTAACAACAAAAAGTGAGGCACTTTTTTTCTCACCCACATGATGTTTTACACGTTTCAGGACCTCCCAGCATCTTCAAAACACAAATTAAGATAATTTTGAGTACACCCGAAAGCTTCCAGACCTCCTCATAGACCTCATGGGAATTTTCATCGCAACGAAACGAAAAATCTTTTCAAATACTGCAATAAGCTGAAAAAGACAACTTTATTATGTTATTTCACAGTAAAATAGCCAAGGTCCCTGACTACCTGCCCCTTAAAATCAGTCAGGTTTCTTCTCTATAGTGCTTGATGCTTGGCCAGAATATGGTGTAAAGTGGACCAGACTTAATGGCCTCTTAGTGCGTTCATATTTGTTGTTACGTTCTTTCGGTTATTTTGGTCTGGACCAAAAAAGAAATAAAGGTATTTAGTCCTGGTTCGCGTAGCGTTCAGAATTGCATTTTAACAGCAGATGTTCACATATGTGAACACACCCTTGATCTGCATTAGTAGCCATAATGAGTAAATGACCGTTGAGAAGAGACTACTGATGCTAATAAAAGCACGGTTTCATCTGTGTGGGCGCCTGAATGATTCCTTAAAATGACATTGTTATCAGCTATCTGATATGTGGAAAATGTCAAATAATATGTCATCAAAAATATCATCTAATATATACACAGAAAATGATTTAGAAATAAAGGACTGACAAGTCAACAGCATGACATCAGTATGAGTGCTACCAGAATTAGGAAATGAATGGACAAAAATCAGGATGTGACTCGTTACACACATGAAAACGCACCCACACACCCACACTCACTCACACAAACACACGCATACACACACACACACCTGCAGTGGAGTTCAGCCAATGTGGAAACACTGGATGTGGTGGTGGTGGTTTTGCAGGTCTGTTCATGTCCAAAAACAGATCAACTTAAAAAACTCCAAAGTGATACTTCACCCAAAAATGAAAATTCTGTCATTATTTACTCATCCTCATCATGTGGAACACAGAAGAAGATATTTTAAAGAATGTTGTTAACTGTCACCCATTCACTGGTTTTGTGTCCATGCAATAGAAGTGAGAGGGTGCCAGCACTGTTCGGTTATCAACTATCTTCAAAAGATCTTCTGTTGCGTTCTGAAAGAAAGTCAAACAGGTTGGAGTTGACGAGAGGGTGAATAAAAGATGACAGAACTTTTATTTTTGGGTGAACTATCACTTTAAGATCTTTAAATCTAATCACTAAGATGTGTGAAGGGATGTTTGTGCCACATCAAATTGAATCCAGTTGCGGATTCTTATAAACAACACATCACATGACAAAGCAAGGATGTAGATACAAAGAAAATGCTTTTAGATGCAATTATGTGAAAGCTACACCAATAGTTACAATGAAAACTGAATGCTTATTCCTCGTGTCTTTACCAGAAACAGTTTTTATAAGGTTGACATAAGGATACAAAAATATGGGACACAAAATATTCAAATCGATTTTGTATATCATTAAAGCTCGCCCTTTGGCTCCAAAAATAATCTGGAGATGTGCATAAAGTCATTTTTGTGTACTAGCAAACATGTGACTGCTGAGAAATGTCTTCCTTTGAAACTGGTGCTGTGAGATAGACATTACACAGTGACTCATCTGTGGTTTAGCTCACATTGCTTCAGGACATGCAATGCTTGCTCATCTAGCACCTCTGTTTAAAATAAGATTTCATTTAACTTGGGGTTTGTGCAATAGATGATGAAAAACAAAAGATAGTTTAGAAATCCAGTCTAAGAAATGTGTTGAGTTGTTTGTTACGTAATATTTCTGCTTATTTTTATTTGGTTTGTAAAACTCTTCCAATTTTCAACAAAAGTTTTCAAGTTCAACCAAGTTCAAACAAAAAGAAAATCCTGTCATCATTTATTCACCCTTGTGTGATTCCAAACCTTTTATCAGAACAAAAATAAAGATATTTGAGGAACGTTGATAACCAAACATCATTCTTCTATTGTATACACCATTAAACCATTTCTCAGAATATCTCCACTGACAGAAGAGTCACATTCACATGGAGGGTGAATAAATGATGAAAGAACTTTCAATCTTTGGTGAACTCTCTTTAAGTTAACATTGTGAAATATTTTCCTTAAACCTACAAATATTCAAAATACTATGAAAAATTATGTATAATTTCCTCTTTGTGGTTGACTTCTGACATCACAATAAATGGCTTCTTGAATGTTGCTTATTTAACCATTATTCACAGAACAGTAACTTGATCATTTGATCATTTGCAATGTATGACTGCAATTATTGTCTTTAAAGAGTACATAACCTAAGATCATAAAAATGACATTTCATGCAGTGTGTAATGTTGCCATGTTTGAAAGTAAGCAGTCTGCCATGTCGTAAATCGAAAGGTGAATGAACAACAAAGTTATTGGCTTGAAAAAAGGGAGTCGACTCTGAATCATTTGCTAGGACTGCCCACGAAAACTTCACTCTTCTCCCCCAAACACTGTAGCTCGTGAGCCTCATTCGCGGTAGACCAATCACAGCAGACTAGACCATCTGACCAATCACATCAGACTAGACCATCTGACCAATCACATCATACTAGACCATCTGACCAATCACATCAGACTAGACCATCTGACCAATCACATCACACTAGACCATCTGACCAATCACATCAGACTAGACCATCTGACCAATCACATCACACTAGACCATCTGACCCATCACATCAGACTAGACCATCTGACCAATCACATCAGACTAGACCATCTGACCAATCACATCATACTAGACCATCTGACCAATCACATCATACTAGACCATCTGACCAATCACATCAGACTAGACCATCTGACCAATCACATCACACTAGACCATCTGACCAATCACATCAGACTAGACCATCTGACCAATCACATCACACTAGACCATCTGACCCATCACATCAGACTAGACCATCTGACCAATCACATCAGACTAGACCATCTGACCAATCACATCAGACTAGACCATCTGATCAATCACATCAGACTAGACCATCTGACCAATCACATCAGACTAGACCATCTGACCAATCACAGCAGTCTAGACCATCTGACCAATCACATCAGACTAGACCATCTGACCAATCACATCAGACTAGACCATCTGACCAATCACATCAGACTAGACCATCTGACCAATCACATCAGACTAGACCATCTGACCAATCACATCAGACTAGACCATCTGACCAATCACATCACACTAGACCATCTGACCAATCACATCAGACTAGACCATCTGACCAATCACATCAGACTAGACCATCTGACCCATCACATCAGACTAGACCATCTGACCCATCACATCAGACTAGACCATCTGACCAATCACATCAGACTAGACCATCTGACCAATCACATCAGACTAGACCATCTGACCAATCACATCAGACTAGACCATCTGACCCATCACATCAGACTAGACCATCTGACCAATCACATCAGACTAGACCATCTGACCAATCACATCACACTAGACCATCTGACCAATCACATCAGACTAGACCATCTGACCAATCACATCAGACTAGACCATCTGACCCATCACATCAGACTAGACCATCTGACCAATCACATCAGACTAGACCATCTGACCAATCACATCAGACTAGGCTAACGGAAAGGAGGGGATTAGACAGATGAATCACGGACCAAATCATTTGAGAGTCAGACAAGAAGTGAGGTAAGAATAACTGTCTATTATCACAAAATAATAGTGTTTTTACACCTTTTATGTACATAAACTTGTTGTTGGACACTCCATAAACCAATGTAAGACCTTAAAAATCCAAAGTTATGTACTCTTTAAGTAGAACATACAACTGACTAAACATAGAAATTATAAATGCAGTATTTGTAGTAAAAGTGACGTTCACTAACAGTTCCATTTGATACGGCACCTTCTATCATTTATCAGAAAAAAAACAATATCCACAGAGATTTTGTTTTTGTCAAGGTTCCAACACCCTTCCTCCAGTTCTTTCATCCACAAGTCACAAGAAACCACATTTCTCTTGAGCCCTCCTCCATTTCTCCAAAAATCACTACTCAGGGTTCGAGAGTAACCGGAGCCTATTGATTTTTCCTGCATTGTCTCATTAGGGTGATGTTTATTACGCCCTGGTTATGTGCAATGTTGTTTTAAAGGCAAATTTCATTCACGTCAGCCCTATAAAGCGGTGAGATGGACTTCATGCGCCGCTTAATCGATGGCAGGCGGGATTACATCACTGTTTTGCTGCTGTAATTGGACTTGATGGCTGGCATTCTGACAGTAAGTGTTAGAAACCAGAGAGCTTTTCAATTATTGATGGATGGCAGAGTAACGTTACAGCAGAAGCGACTGCGGGCCCACACAACAAAAACACAAATTCAAGGACAAAAGAGCTCACCATATTATTATCCTTATAAAAGAAATATGAAACCATAAACTATTGAAACTGGAGAATTGGGTATCTAATCATGTTCGTTTATTTAGTTGTCAAAAAAAATAATATCATATTATAACCTTTTCTTAACCTTTAGTATTTCGTTGTATGAATAGTGTGAGTAGAGCGTTCACATTTAAAGTTCTTAAAAAGCAAGTCCATTTTAACACTTGATTTACACCAAACGGGAGCTATGCGTTTAGAGCAAGTAAATCAGTGCAAAGACGCATTTATACGTGACTCACATATCGCATATGTGAGTCACGTGAAAATAACGAACTTTCCCGCGAGTGATAAAAAGCGCGGAACGCGATTGTTTGCATGTGGTGTGATTCCATCATAAATACCCGGATGATGCCAGAATCGGCGCTAAACCACGATTAACAGGAGGCCAAGTGGCTCCCAGTGGGGGGGGGCACACAACCAGCATCATTAATACAAAAAAAGTCAAAACTACCACATCTGTGCAAGGGCACACTCGTGCAGGATGCTATTTTCCGTACAAGTGAACAAAAATAACCCAAATTAAACAATATTTCTTATATTGTTATACTCATTGTTTTCAAACGTCTATTCATTTTCACATTATTTTTATAATATTGATGGTTAAATTTGACATCATAATAATTGACTGTTAAAATACCACGTGCTAGATTTTGTCATGTTAGTTACTGTGTAGTCTATATGAAGTGAAGGAAAGAGTTCAGTGCAGGCAGTAGCATGACAAAAGATTAATAATTTTGATATTTTAAATATGACATTTTAAAATTAAGAGTTGAACATGTTCAACTGAATGTTCATTATTCCATTCACTTCACTCTCTTTCTCGCTTTTCTCTCTCTTAGGAGTCAATGAAAACAATGTCAATGAAGTTGGTGAATTTAATGAAGTGGTGCATGAATGTGGTTCATGTAAAAAAAAGTGTGTTCAACTGTAGATTTGTTATTTGATCAAATTTACATAATCTTAAATCCACCCTGAGTCATCCTGTGTCTTCAGTCTGTACTTGAAATGTGGTAGTGACTGAAAAGGCTAAACCATGATTTATTATTTATTTTAATTTGACTTGATGTGTTGATATATTATGCTAGTTGGTCACAATAATTACTCAACATTAAGCTGTTCGCAATAAGGTTTACTTGTAAGAAATAAACTAGTATTTAGGTGTAATAACCTTTAAAAAACTAAGTAGTTAGAATTGGCTAGAAATACTATCTTGAGCACTTTTTTGGCCCTCAAAAAATTTGATCTTATAAGTGCGGTCCCAGAAGTGCAGGTCCTTGGAATTGCGGCCACCAGTATTGCAGTCGGATAATATTGGACTTTGTCGCTGCAAGTCACCAGTGGGCGTTCCCCCTAGTGGTTGCCTGAGTGACGACATAACTGATCACGTTAGATCTACTATCTTCTTATTGGATGTCCACTGATCACGTTAGCTCTACCATCTTCCTATTGGCTGTCGATTCTGAAAATCCCTCTTCATTTGCATGAAGTTGAAGATTTCCTCAACTTTGTCGCGTTGCTAGACATGCCCATCCGATCGTCAATGTTTGCGACTCTTCGTGTTTTGCCGGAAGTCTCCAGCTCTCCATAGAAATGAACAGGATCATGTCCCTTTGTCGTTTGTAATCTGAACGCAGTTTAAGAGAGGTTGCTCAGCTCGAGCAAAGTTCTCCAGAGGAGTGATAGCGCTTCAATTGATGATGATGACTGAAGTCGTGCTGGACAAAACAGATAGAACTACATTAAATGTACAATGAATCAATTGATTTTATTGACACACATTATGCCGTGCAGTTGACATCATTTGGTTGAATCCATAGTGCATAGTTTAAGTGCATACTGTAAATTTGGGACACAACTATTGTCTCAGGCTCTTTGCCTATGTATAGTCTTCGCATTGATCCACAAGTAACTTTAAATATGATTCCCTCATCTGTAGCTTCACTGAATGATCTCAGTCCATTAGTTGAAGTTAATCACAGGGTTGAGAGGGTAGCTAACCATTGCCATTTCAACAGTCTCTTCTTCAGGTGATCAGATGTTAACCATCACTATAACAGCCCAGAAGATCAGACCCCAAAGCCCTTTCTTATTATTCAAGCAACTCATGCATAAACCAAGTGTTAATGACTTTTAGACTATTAATGAGTTTAGGTGCAAGACTGGCACCCAATTTAGCGTATTAATGGACTGGATGAGCCCAGCGCAACCTGACTCCATGGTCCTTATTAAGTTTAATAGTGTGTAGATGGCCTGCTCTTACACGCGCTTCCTGAGCTGTAACTGCACACCAATGTGACTGGATTTATTTTATGAACAGAGCTGCTGTATCACTCAGAAAGTGCTAAAACTACTTAATCTGTCCAACATGGGTAGAGAAGTGTCTGCAGTTAACATGTAGTCAAGATGTGTACAATACTGGGATGACAACTTTAAAGGGACAGTTCACCTAAAAAACAAAAATTCAGTCATCATTTCTTCGCCCTCAAAATGTGCATGAGATATGTCTCAGTGAATTTGTGTTCATACAATGGAAGTCAATGCTGTTTGGTTACCAACATTCTTCAAAGCATCTTATCTTGTGTTCTGCAGAAGATAGAAAGTATGGGTTGAACGACCTCAGATTTTTTGAAGTCAAATTTTATGTGATAAAAGGGGCAACTATTCGATGACGTCATTAATAAATCAAATAAGAGCTAGGGAATGTCACTGGTTTGAATGTTTTTGATGGGCGTTTGGCAGTAAAACACTCGTTTGTGCGGGACTGCGGGAGAATGGGGGAACTCCAGCAAAATAGCTTCTAAATATATAGTATCTAAATACAAATAAATTGCTGTTCATCTTACTAGTATAAAACTATTTTAAAGGGCGAGGTGGGTGGAAGTGGGGCTATGGAGTAAAAGAGCAGCAGGTGGATCTCTCCTGCAGCCTAACGTTAATTCAGTTCTGAAGCGTCACGTGTAGGGATTCCCCGATATGAACATTTTGGCCGATAACGATAATTCTTTAACATTGGAAGCTGATAACCTGATATATTGACCATCCCTAAATATTAATGTAACATTTACTGACACTGAACATAATTTTTCCCCTGAAAATCATGTACTAAGCCTACTTTAGACTATTTCAAGATTCTTTAACATTTAAACTGTTCTGGTATAATGTTTATTTAATAAACAAATGAAAGATGTTCTCACAGAGCAACCTATAGCCTAGAATAGTGTTCTCAATAGCCACAAGTCTAACAGGTCTCAAGATCCATTCAGAAGCAATCGGCTTCAAACAATGTGCTTTTGTTCCTATAATTTACACATTCATAAGTATCTACAAAGTACTTCAACAATGTTGCTAAAAACTGTAAGGAAATGATCACTACAGAAAGACATTGTTGAGTAAACTGTGAGCAGAGGAAATGCTTCATAATATATCGGCCATAATATATCAGCCTAAATTATATTATCCGCCGATACCGATAACTTGACCAGTTATCGACCGATATTGGCCTACAATTTTTCATGCATCTAGCGTCATGTGTGTACAGACCAAACTTCCCTGACATTGACAAGTCAACTGAAAGTGTCATGTGCACTAATAGTAGGGCTGTACTAGAATATTTGAATATTCGTTCGGTGGGTTGGCATTCGATTTTTTATTTTGACATTCAAATACATATATTTTCTTCTCGAACACGTGGCATCCCCCGCGAAACCAACCTCATTCGCTCTTTAATATGAATCGCCCATAAGTGAACGTCATAAACGTCATTCCGTTCTTCTGGAACAAAATGCCGAAGACCTCAGCTGCGAGGAGCACTTTAAATTGAGTGAGGACAAGACAAAGGCAGTGTGCAAAATTTGCGATTTAAAACTGTCATTCACAATAGCAGAACAAGTAAAAAAAAAACAGTTTTCTTTCAGAGTTCTGTAAGTAATACCTACACCGTCACCTATACTAAATTGTTGGTTTGAATAAACAAGCTGCTTTTATCCGCCATGTTAATCAGTAATTTTACACATGATAAAAACTTTGTTTGCTCGGAAAATACAGGCGAATAAAAACACTTACCTTGCAAAAAAAAACACGTACTTATTTTAACTGTTCGTTACATGAAATCTGTGATGCTGGTTTTAAAAGTATGTTATTGTGTCCTTTATTTATTAATTTGTTCATTTATTTTCCGTTTTTTTATTTAAAAAGTCTACCCTTTATGTGTCAGTTGCCTAATTACTGTGCTGATTTGGGAGTGTTACTCTAATACCTAACCTTATTAAAAGTATTATCTTCTTAACAGACCTGTGTGTTTTGTATCACTAGTGCAGTGTCCCTTCTCTGAGTATATAAACACAGTCTGCGTGAGGAGTGCCGTTTCCTGCTGGCGCTGTTCTGTAGTTTTTAAAAGTTTATTCTATGTCAATATGACAACAAGATGCGACACTGCACTCTCTTGGTTCTGCCGCTAGGCAATTGGATGATGGTTCTCGACATACTAATAATGAAAAAAGACACACAGAGATTCCTGCCTTTATTAGAGAGAAGAATATGTTCAGCCCCCTCCTTTCAAAGCTTCGAATATTCGGTGTTGATTACTACCGAAGTTTCGAAGCTCCAAAAATGGTATTGGCGCAGTCCTAACTAATAGATGAAACAACAGAAAAATGTGTTGAGTTTTTTTTGTGACAGCCCATGACTTTATATGTTTACTAGCCAAATGGAGCAGATGCTTTATCATAGCGGACTTACAAATGCAGCACCTCAGTGACACAGCGGCCAATATGAGAAACATTTGAATTGATTCTGTTTCTTTCATGTTTTATTAAGTGGGGAACAAGTAAAAAATAGGCTAAAATATTAAAAGATCTGCTTGTAGAAGCTAGCCCACTTTTACCTGAGAGCTTTAGCGGCATCAGAACAAATTATGAAAGTTGCGGTCGAAAACTGGACACATTGTGAGTGATGCGTGCGGAAGCAGGACACCATAACAAGATATTATTGACAGGAGTATGACAGAATCCAGCTGAACCAGGTGGGATTGACAACCGTCCCGCGCCCAGGTCTATTGGAACAGTCACCCGTCTTATAAAAGGTACGTTGTCAAAAAATCATGTGACCCGCGACTAGTTGACATCAAGCTTTAAATGTCCCATCAGAGCATTAATGTCGAGTAGTCAACAAGTTTGTGCAACCCCTAGTCTGCACTATTCCTAAACTTGACAATTAAACTGAACTGTGCAACATTTGACTGCACGTTATACCAAATTCCTTCATCATGTGTCATTTTTCTCCATTGAGAATTGTCAAGGCAATTCAGGAAGTGTTGCAACAGCTTCCTTTAATAGCCAAGCCGATGACCCATGTTCCGCCTTCTGCTTTCACAACCATCTAAGACACCGATCTGGAATCTGATACAGCGTCTCTAATTGGCCGGTGTGTTTCTGTGAGGAAAACCAAGGCCAAGCTGTCCTTCTGACGAGATGAAGGAATCCGAGACATGTGACCCAGGGCCGACTCTTCGGGTCCTTGGAGAGCACTTCCGCTGGATGACATCACCTCCATGGCACGACGTTCCAGAGATCGGGCTCCCACGGCCTCAAATCCAGAATGTCAGCTGCGTGTCCAAATTCATTCCGCTGCTGGCAATAAATCCAGGTTATTAATGGATCAACATGGTTTCACTGTTGCAGTTTTTATGACTTACAGTTGGCCAAGCATACCAGACGAATGAAACTGGGTTTGTGAACTGTAGTGCGTTTGAGGTGAAGAAATCTTAAACGTAAAATTTTGGATATCTTACGCTCTTAAGTCACAGAATGGACAAGATTTTGCCTTAAATCTAAATATAATATACTTTGTACCCTATTCTCGCCATGAATGGTGAATAACCAACCACAGGTCATTTAAACAGAAAATATTTTAGGAAATTAATCTCATCCAGTACATAACTTTGACTTGTTTCACAATGGTTTTGGTGTGTGGTCTTTAGATGTACAAACTATTTTAAGTAAACATGTATCTGATGCTCCAAAGGGAAACCAAAGGGATAATCCAAATCCATTTGTGTCAATGATTGTTTTACAAGTTTGTGCACATGAAATGGGGATAGGTGATGCAAAAGATGTCCATGCACGAGCTAACTCCCAGGAGCCACAAATTGTTGTCTGCTGTCCTTGGCGAATGGACGGAAAATTAAATTGACTATGCAGAAGGTGACCACTATATGATGTACACTGTTTTCCCGGTCATGCTTAGGCCTTGCACATATGGAATCCATAACACGTGTTTGCAGTGTTTACATAGCTGATGTTAAGACTGTAGACGGAACACAAATAAACTCAAGACTTCACTCTTGACTGACTTTGAGAGAGAGCTTGTTAATTGCTGTCAGCCGAGCAGAGCAAGTTCCTCGCCTGCAGAAGTGCCACCTTCATGTACACGTGAGGTCTCGCCGACACGCTTCCCTCATCACACACAGAAACCCAAGTGAGATCACTGTGAGAACATACAGTAAGGAGACGATGGAAAAGACAGAAAAGAACAAAATACAAAAAGATACAAACCTTGTGTATACAAATGTACACTAATTAAACATCCGTAAGGACAAACCCATCTTCTCAAAACTTTGGCAACATTCTCGAAAAGTTCTCACAAAACATTCCTGAAGGTAAAAAGAGCATTTTGCTAAACATTCTAAAAATGTTAGTATTAAAAAGTTATTTTTATATTGGCCAATAAGGACATTTGTAGGTTTGTTATTCCCAGATAACAACTGCTCAAAACTAATAACACACGGTAGCTCTGATGCAGCAAATCAATTAAATGTAAATATATCTTTGTATAACATATATAACATCATATTTACAGATGATTAAACCAAAATGCCTTGTTTCTTACCTTTAAACTGAAAGTAAACAGCTT
This sequence comes from Triplophysa dalaica, assembly GCF_015846415.1. Lineage (NCBI taxonomy): Eukaryota > Metazoa > Chordata > Actinopteri > Cypriniformes > Nemacheilidae > Triplophysa > Triplophysa dalaica. Next base: position 16,779,035 of record NC_079562.1, on the reverse strand, counting down.
TTCCTCGCATAAGGTTTGCATTTGTTAAAAATGAGCTAATAACAAATTTCAAATTCACATTTCACGTACATTTTTTTCTTCTTCTATGGCCGTGTAATAAGCGGGATGATGTACAAACAGCTGACTGTTATCGCTAAATAAGCCCCTTCAGTGCGACACAAGATGACACTGATCACACTGTCTGGGCTTATTTCTGCGTTTACAACTGGCTGCCTGTACATTATCCCTTACTTGTTAAAAAATCTGAAATAACATATGTCATGCAATGTTAGCAAAATGTTCTTACAACACATGTTATTAACTGGTGACACATTTGCACCCATCCCAATTCCGATTGGCAAAAATAAACAAAACTATTTATTTGTTTGTTAATCCTTAGATGTTCTCAATTTTCACGCGTACAAATCAGTTTGGAGTTAACCGTACGGTAAGGTCATGGCCCCCTATATAAAACAGTGACAAAACCACACAGATTCTGTGTTGATATAACAGGGCTATTCATAGCACTTGACCTTCACAGCGTACCCTTTCCCAACATGAATGAATGGCTCAGTGGAAAGACTTAGCATGTGACAGACGGATGAAACAGTGACAGGCTGAGAAGGAAGTCTGGATTCTTGTTTCAGCTCAGCAGAGGTTAGCTAGCCGTCCATGGTGTCATGACCAACACTCCATAATTAAACACGTTCAAGGAACGCCACATTCTCACCTCTGCTTTCACTCGGCTCAGGTTGGTCTGTCAGTCTTACAAGTCTGTCTCAGAGTGCTCTAACTCAATGCGTGTGGCTTTACTTCAGGAATCAAGATTTAACTGACTAAGTTCAGTATCAAGGTTGTGTGTTATTAAAAATATTACCTGTTCAATAATGAAAAAACACAATATGTTTTTTTTGCCATGTTTTGTATAACAGATAAACCTGTTTATATTTTGGGTCACAACTTACAGCTAAAACATGCTGTTAGCAAATGTTATTAAGCTAACAATGAGCTCATAATGATCTATATGCCTACACATAGCACACATACATTTTGGAAATATTACTACCATACCATAGTAGGAAAAATGTTTGTAAAAGTGCCCCAGAACTGTTTGCTTTACTACATTCTTCAAAATATCTTCTTTAGTGTTCAACAGAGCAAAGAAATGTATGAAGCCATTTTTGTTCTCTGGTAGTCAATGGAGTCCAAGAAGTGTTTGGGTAAAAGCCTTTTTCCAAATATCTTTCTCTGTGTTCATCAAAACAAAGAAATGTGTACAGATTTGGAACAACTTGAGGGTGAATAAATGAGTTTTCATATTTTGGTGAAGTATCACTTTAAGGGATACTTTTTATACGCTGTAGAAACATCTGTCTATGTAATGGTGTCCACAGAACGGATCAGGTGCCCTGATGGATTCTTTCTTTAAAGGCATTAGGATACAATTTGGAACAGAGCTGTCATGTGACATTTATATAAATGTTCTTGGTTTTTCTCTGCTTTATGTGGTCAAGACAAACTGACACAGCGAACACTTGTGTTTCAGGTAAGATTGAGACATTTTATTTATGCTCTCTCTGCACGTGTCAGCGCAGTTGTGTTCAGATAATGAATGTCTCTCAGTTTTAGTTTCTGGCTGATGGCCGTGACTCATCTCACTGAGCAGCTGTGTCCCTCATTCTGCTGGCTGCTGCTGTCACAGCCTGATGCTTTTAACACACCCGTTCTCAAACTGATCATTAATTTCAACACTTACATGCTTACAAAATGCACACACACACATTTGTTTGTTCACACCTCAAGAAGACACCAGCAGTCAAAGATAAACCAAAGATACAGATTCAATTATACAGATGACGTTTTCAAATTGTGAACAAGAAGTTTCCCTTCATCTCATAAGTGTCTTCTTTCAGAGACTCAACTATTAAAAGTTTTACCGTTTTATATTGCGTAATTCGCGGGTAGTACATGTTCCCACCACTTTTTGAAAGAAATTAAGAAATGCTTGTGGAAGTTGTGTATTGTTTAGGAGCCATACATCTTAAACCCAGGATGAAGACAGAGAGCCAAAAGTATTTATTTTATTATTTTGAGGGGTTTATTCATTCCAATTAAAAGGTAACACTAATAAAGCTAAAACAGATTGGATTAACCTTTGTGTGGTGTTCAGGACTGTGCTACCCTTCTTGTTTATTTTAACCCATAAAGTAGATTTTGATATTTAAATTAAATAGCACCTTTTTTATACATGTGAATTAACAGAAGTAAATTACTAACATACAGCCATGGAAAAATTAAGAGATTAATCCAAATTTTGAAAATATGTGAAAAGTATTTAATTCAGTGGATTATTAAAACATTGTTACATCTATAAAACTATAATTGTTGAATAATCTAGTAATAACAACTTTTCCTAATGATTTAGGAATGTGACTACAACGAAAGCTGCTGCCTCCTGAGCTTTTCAAATCAGGCCTAACAAAATATCACTCGTAATTGTGCCATTGTTGTTTTTTAAACATCCATCAGTTTGTTTTGCCATTGTTTATATTAACCTGTATCTTTCAGGTTAATATACTCCCAAACTAAGGCATATTCATTAGAACTTGACTTTTTACGCCGTCAGCCAGTCCTGAACATGACACACACATTAATCATTGTCATCTACATAATTTGTCTATATTTTCTCCTTTGATGATTTTATCGCCAGTCCCAGCACATCTCACAGAATCACCCCCACATCACACATTTCAACAGTCTCAGACGAGAGCTGCTCACCCTTTAATTCCACTTCCTCTCGCTGTAATGTTCATAATAAGAGTCACCCACGCTTGCGCTTTTCTTCTCATAACGGCTTGACAAGACGAGGGATGTGAAACTGCTATTATCAGGCGCCTGTGTGTGTTCTGTGAGATTAATTGTGGAAGAGACGGAGTAGATGAACGTGTTCAGGTGTCTATGAGAGAACATATGTGTTTGCCAGTGTGGGCGACACTGCCGCTGTACTGGTCTGCAACATATTAGGGTTCGAAGTCCAATTTTTTGATAATAATCAAATCTGTCAAACCACAAAATAGAAAAGTAAAAATAACGTACATAAAAGAGGTTTCACAATGGATTTGTGTTGTTGCCACTTTATTCACAGAACAAGTGTTTGTTTTATGTGATATTAATAGAAACAGCAGACGGCAGCTCTCCTGAGAAGGTCAGATTCTGTCTGCCCATTCACAGATGTGACATATATTACAAACAGAGGAAAGAAATCATTGAGGAGCCAGAAAAAATAAAGAAATAAAGAAATGATAGTTTCAGTTCTCTAGAGCAGCTTCCCAAAACCAATTTTAACCTTAGCCCAAATACTTTATTCTAAGAAAAATATTCATGTAATATATTGTCATATTTTTCAGGACACCAGTTGTACTGTATGTTTCCCTAGAATAACTTTCAGTCAGAAATGATGAGTAATACATCTAAAAAAGAGTAAATAACACCTAACAAATGTAACGTCAATAGCAAAACTGTAACATAAACTTGCCATTTCAGGACAGTTTCATTTATAATTGATTAAATCATAATGATGGCAGATCATTATAGCTGATATGTCAAATATGTCTCAAATATATCTAAAAAACATCTCAATGTTCACCTCAAAAGCTTCTCCTCTCTTCTTTAGGGCCAGCTTTTGTCATCACAACATTTCTTTATGTCATTAATGAATCCTGTGGTCATTCACGAGGTAAAATAATTCTTGGATAAGTATCCCGTCCTTCAGTGCACAGCACTGTGTCTGGTTGCACTCCCGAGGCCAAATATAGCAGTTGCAATAAAATTCAACATGTCAAGCAGCTATTTCCTGCTCGCTCGGACGGCAGCGTGTCAGGTTACTGAAACGGACCTCTGTTGTTGTGTTCAGGTCCAGCCCGTTCGAGGACATCCAGCAGAGACTGCGGCCTGTCTAAAAGACTTTTGGAGGACAGACTCAAGTTTCTAATGTTATGAGGTTTCAAGTGGTTATCAATCATGGATCGTATGTTGTGTATTGGTTACTCAGATAAATCTGTCATTCTTTACTCACGCTAGATTCAAATATGGTGCTACATAGTCAAATCAATAATGTCACATCAGTAGCGATAACACATGAGAATCAATGAGATTTGTGTTATCTATATACCGCCATATTTAATAAAGGACTGGAACTTACTGTATTAGAAGCTCTTTTTTAGTATAATGAAAGATAACATGATGGCCTTTTGATATTACAGTATGTTGTTTACATTCAGGAGAAGAAAGAAAATCTTTAAATTGAATTTAAGTTTTGGGTCAATGTTCCTTTAAACCGGATAATATTTTGCAACTGTAACTTTAAGGCTTATTTCAATAAACTATATCATCACAAATATCTAAATTCTTTAATCATGACATTAGTAAATGATATTACTAATGTGCAGCAGGTCAGGTCAAAAGATGCAATAATAATTAGGAAAACATTTTATTACCTTACTGTGGCAGGTCAACTGTTTTTGAATTAGGTTGACGTGTACAACATCATTAATATGGCATTAATAGGCTTTGTTGATAAGCAAATACGGGCGGTCAAGTGTTAATGTGGGCAAGTGCATTCATGTGATCTCACAAAGTTGTGAAAAGTCTTTTTTTGCCAAGTGAACACTTCACAACAAGCTGCGGTAATGTACATTTACATTTAGTCATTTAGCAGACGCCTTTATCCAAAATGACTTACAAATTAGGTAAGAAGCAATTAATCGGCATAAGGACAACAAAAAGCATGAGTGCAATAAAACTTGTCTCATACAGCGGATTACAGTATACAGAGCTAAGAATAATTTTGTATTTTTTTGAAAGAGTAAAAAAAAGGGATAGAAGTCAGAACTGATCGTTCAGATGCTGACAGAAGAGATGTGCTTTCAGCCGATTCTTAAAAGTGGCTACAAAATCTGCTGATCTTGTAGCAGCGGGTAGATCATTCCACAAATGTGGAACCGTTACAGAGAAGGTATGTGAGAGGGATTCTGGACAGAACAAGAGCCTGGACTAGGACTTGTGTAGCATGCTCGGATAGAAAAGGTCTAATTTTCCTCATATTGTTGAGGATGAATCTGCAGGACCGGGTGGTGCCTGCAACCTGATCTGTGAAGTTAAGCTGATTATCGATCACCACTCCCAGGTTTCTTGCCTTTCTGGAAGATGTGATGGTTGATGAGCCCGGTTGAATGGAGAAGTTGTGATGAATCTTCGTGTCAACCGGGATTACAAGCAATACTGTTTTTGCAAGGTTCAGCAGCAGGTGATGGTTCCTCATCCAGAGGGAAATGTCACCTAGGTGTGCTGAAATGCGCTCAGAAACAGTCGGATCGTCAGGCTAAAATGACAGGTGGACTTGTTTATTATCCGAATAGCAGTGATAGGAAAAGCCATGTTTCCCAATGACAGAGACAAGGGATGTCATGTATACAGAAAAGGCTCCGAGCACTCAGCCCTGAGGCACCCCTGTATCAAAATGTTGGGACTCTGAGACCTCGCCTCTCCAGGATACTCAAAAGGACCTGCCTGAGAGGTAAGACCTGTAATGTACCAGTGGTGAGAGACAAGTTGATAATGTGGGTCAGAGCTGGACAACTGATGGAGAGATGGCCTGTAGGAGATGAGTGGGGATAGGATCTAGCGGCCAGGTAGTTGGGTGGTTAGAAGACATGACCTTGGAAAAATCATTTTCAGATAGGAGAGAGAAAGAGGGGAGCGAGCAAGACTTCAATACGTGACACGGCGGTAGTAAACAAAGCAACGAAACTGCGTTTAAACTCAATAAGACAAGATTAATCAATTACACTTACGCATTTCGGATGCATTCAAAACTGCTGTAGATCACACGACATCCCAATAATGAAGCCTGAGAACATTTCAGACTAAGGGTGTCACAATATACCGGTATTGACAAAAGTCATGGCGTTAATATTTGTGATTATTTATATTGTGTAAATACTATACATACATGATGATAAAATACCTCAGTGGTTGACATTCAGTATTTATATTCAGTTTTTCATAATTCCCTGAGGCCCTGTCCACTATCTCCTTGTTTGAGGTCAGGTTCCAGGCATCTTGTTGGCCAACATGGCCTTATGGGCAGGTTAGATCGCCACCTGTTGGTTTGACGTGCTTTCAACAGCGCATTATATCGTGTTTCTGCGTTTTCGTGACGATGCGTTTTTTTTAAATGAAGAAGGATAAAGTACATGTCACAGGTGGACTAGGCCTGAGTCTATTTCTCTATTCTGATGTGTGTTCCTTGTTTATTTGAGTTAATTATCATTTGTATTTTGTTTTCTGTAATTAGGCCCTTGTCTGTTGCTATGGTTACTTATGAATTTTACCTGTGTCTGGTTTAGTTTCCCTGTTTCATCAGTTCATTGTCTTTTGGCTTGTTGCACTTGAAGTATTTTAGGTGTACTTTGTGTGGCTTGTGTCTTGGATTATGCACAGAATGTAAAACACCCTAAAAACATTAAGCCTTAAAAACCAAGATGGGTATAAACGCACTCTGTCTCCATACACTCATTTTTTTAATGTTATGTTCCTTATTTGAACAGATATCGTGATTTTTATTGTGAAATAACTTACTTTTTAAAGGAGGTTCAAGTTGAATCAGGTCACAAGTGTCACCCACAGAGTAACCAGGTATATGTACTGTATATTAACTGTATTTAACTACGTTTACCCCCAGAGATCAATCAACGTACTGTATCACCTATAATCCCAATCAAACTAATTGTAATGCTGCTGTATCCGCGACAAACATCTCAATGTTCAGTATCTAAACATGAGCGTCTGAGAGAGCATGTGCTTATTAAACAAATAGACAGGAACACACAGTTCCCAGCCTTTAGTTTAATTACAGTTCAGAACATCTCCGTCAGTGCGTGTGAGAGATACGCTGGCCTCTTTCATCAGATTGATCAATTATTCATGCATTATTCATACGCTCTGCACTGTAAGGGTGAATGAACCGCTCACATTCATAAATCAAAAATGAGCAAAGGACAGAAACAGACGGAGAGTAAGATGGCCATTTACCACAAAAGGACTACAAAAGGTTGTTTAAGATGGATATATACTGTATATATGGGACATCAAATGACAGATCTGCACCAAAAAGATCAAGGGAGGCCGAAATTTGAGAAAATGAGTTATGTAGGACGCAGAACATCAGAAGAACACACTGAAAGCTTGAAACAGGATGATACCGACGACTCTTTTCATTCATAACACTGCACATTAAGCTTTGATGTAAAAAATCATATCTTAATGTAATGCAACGATAAACAAACCAAGAAAACCATTAAGTCTGTTATAATCCTGATTTCAGCAGTCACTGTGCATGAATCTGTCATGATGAGAACGAAAAGAAGCTAAATTTACTCTTTAATCGCATTACTACATAGATGAGGGTAAAGACAGCGGATAAACAACCATTCATTTCTCTATAGAGACATAGCTTTGAATACATCAAGATAAAGCCCTTCTGCCTCATTATATTTCACACACGATCAAGGTCCTCATTCATTTCCAGATTTTATTTCTCTTGAGAGTGGATGTTGAGTTGGAGATTATATAATGTGGCTGTTAGAAGCTTGTGTACTTGTTGGTTGGTGAATGCACATGAATAAGTTACATGCAAGGCAGCGTCTTAAATGGCAGCACACCCACAGGGCTTTTTGCCCCTGCTGAATTAACACAACAAATGCTAATATATAAACACAAATATACACTCCACCCGTCAGATGTTTAGGGTCACTTGTTTTTCATGGTTTCAAAAATTATTTTGATCTAAAGGCTAATGTCTGATTGTTTGAAATTAGGTAATGTATGAGGACATGTTCCGACATCCATTTATTTCTTTAGTAAATATACATTTAATTTTTCAAAATGATGAAATGAATGTTGGACGAAATAATGAGGAAGAGGAAACCAGTAAGAATCCAGAGTAGATGTAAACTCTTTCAGAATGTTAAACTTTTCAGTATTGTTCAGTATCTCAGGATTGTGCGTCAAGAAGCTGCTTTATATAAAGATGGTATTTTATATACTGTATGTATATGCATACTGTAATTGTATAAATGTACATTTCATTGATTGATTTGAATTAAGTTATAGGACACAACACAACAAACAACCCATACGAAATCATATACTGGCCTATTCAAAAACAGCAAATGATTAACACTTATACAATTCCTTACAGAAAGCTATCCAATGGCTTCAGAAAGCTGGAATATTGGCCATGGATTGTACATACTGTATTTCTGTTTGGTTCACCACCGATAAAAATGATTTACAATAAGCATACAGTTTAGATTGGTGGTATGCTTCTGTTCTTGGCAAAAACTAGCTGCCAATCCCGCAGCCAGCATGAATATGAGCAGGGAGCGCAGCAATAATATTTAAGTGTAACACATTATGTAAACTAATTGAGACTAAATTATGGAAAGGAATAACAGAATTCGAGTCTTGATAAAAAATGTGAAGTGGAACTGGGGATTGAGGAGGGTAATTAGCTCCTGAGCAACGCAATAAGATGCTGTTAGCTGTATGAATTTTTAAAGCAGTTGTTGTGATGGCGTCATATTTCTATAGGTAGATGAGGATCAGCTGATGCGAGCTTGACTCACCTGACTAACACTAGACATCATACACTTACAGACTTTTTGAAAGTTTCAGATAGAAAAACACTAACTGCAGACTGGCAGAGAGCTTACTGCAACACGTCCAGACTGAAAATCTGAGCAAAAGTCTTGTAGTGTATTTTAGCCTTAAGATCATCTGGACTTTACCCAGGATTGTCGGAAGGGAAGAAATTGGCCCGATTATCTTGTGGTGAGGCCCCGGCATTAGAAACCTGCAGTTTTCATTGGCGCCCCCTCCATCGCTCAGCTTCCTCCACAGCTGCAGGAAAAGAATTAATAGTAATCCGGCATTATGGGCCGAGCAGCATCCATCAGTAAGAATTTGGCCGGCTTGAGACTTGAGATATGACTGTAAACACTGACCACATAATCCCTTCATAACACTAGAGCAACATCATTCATGTTCATTCTGGAGGAGCAGAGAAAATCACACAGTAAGAATGAATCAACTCCACTGTCTGTAAAAAGCTACTACATTTATAAAAAAATATTTCTAATTTTAAGGATATTTAAGAAAAGCGTAAATCAGTCTACATGTTTTCTTCTTGCGAATTCACCATCGGATGTTGCCCAGCATGTGCTGACTGTGCCAAACAGATCAGGGTTACAGAGCGCAAACGTCATGTGTTTATTGCTGGCGTCTGTGGCATATCTTTCTCTTCTATCTCACAAACACACACACACAAACAGAGAAATGCATCAATTCAGATTCACACTCTATCGCTGAAATATTAATGTGAAACTCAATCTTTTCTTCTGCACAGAGGCGACCATCTGCTGTTGGTAGACCACAACACCTACTCAGTGTTTTCTAGCACATCCACAGACCTTATGTGAATCGAAACACAACGAAAAATGGTCCCTAGCAATAAACATGAAATTCTCTTTTTATTTCATATACACTACCAGACAATTGTACATACTGTAAAACTTTTTAAAACCTATAAAAACCACTTGTTGGTGCTAATTGACTTTATTATAGCTTTCCATACTTTTGTCAATGATTTGATCCAATTCAGCCAACATTGATTGTACTACAAACATAAAGCGTTTTAATCCGGCAGTGTGTTGAGCAGATGTGTCCTCATACTTCTCTTAAAACCCATAGCAACTATAGACATAGTGTATACATCTGCAGATTTTTTTGCAGTTTCACAATCTTAGCATTAAGGAATATGGAACACACATTGGTTAACTTGCGTGTGCCGTTGTGCAAAAATGCAATGAACCTAGTTATTACACAAACCTATTACACAATTGAATGATTCACTAAATGAAATGAATACTGAAAGAATCATCACCAAGATTGGAGAATTATCACTGTGTTTATAGTCAGGGAAAAAGAAAATCGCTGTCTAGAAGTCCGTCATAAATGTTGACACTCACTGTTGACATTTGACATATTTCAGTTCATCCACCAAAATATTACAGACTTTTATAAGAATCTTTCTCGATTCAATGCATTCAATTAAGAATGTGTTTTTTTATACAACAGCATGAAAAATGTAATTTTACTGTTATTTTTACAGTTTACGGTATAGAAAACTTACAATAACGGAAAAAATCATTAATAATTTTACTGAGGAAAAAAAATGTAATTTACACTATTGTCTAAACTAATATTTTTTTTTTTAAAGGATTTTTATTCAGGCGCTTGAACTGTACTTTTTCACATAAAAAAAAAATCAACGAGTTAGTGGGTGTTTTACGTGCGATAATTATGGAAGCATCAAGCCAAAGTTTTTCCATTCCGAGTGTGAAAACAACAGCTGTAAAAGACAATAAACATGTTGAGGAGTCCCTGACATGAGAGGAAGGATGCAGGCAGATGGAGGCCGCTGGTCTTCTCATCACTGTTCCTCTTTTTGTGACACATACAACACGATCGTGTCTGCTTTCAACTGATCTCAGCAAAAACATGACACCAGCTTCCTTCCTCCTGAAGATTACTAATGTCTGGATGGGAGTGATGTGAAGGGATCAAAAAACTGCATGGCACGCAGGTTTGGTGTATTTTGAGGAAATTCACTCTTAGTAACGTGGATTTTTTTGTAATCTGATTCATGTTAAAACACCTTCGTAAATGTTAGCCATTGGTGGATTGATTTCAAAAACACTGGATGACGGTGAACTCTGTGGGTGGGAATTGAAGTCATGCATCGGTTGACAGTATGTGGTAGGGGTGCTTGGAAGGTCACAGTCTGACTGGAGAGCCCCCTCCTCCACTGCGTTAAGCTGTAAACTAAATTAGATAAGCATTGAGTGAAGTGATGAGAAATGTTTAATATATTCTGTGAGGATTTCAGCATTCCACATTTCAAGCGTCACGTTTTTGGATATTAGCTGTGTCATGCTGTGCTGAAAGTTGTTATAATGCAACACTCCATGACATTCTGTGGAAACCGAACCAATTTTCACTGAATAAACCTATGTATGAAGAGGGTTAGCAAGACTTTCTGGATGAGCATTAAAATGGCTAATTGATTTTCATGAATCAAGCTGATGAGGTCTACAATGTTTTCTATGTGTCATCACATTTTGCTAACGAGTAAAAACAATTTCACTTTTGCACTCTAGAAATAATCTGGTAAATAAGTGTTGCAGAGACAGAGGTGTGTTAATGATTGAGAACTACTTCATAGTAGTACTGCATAGGGCATAGCACAGAAACAGCCCGAGAAAGTGTTCTCAGTGATCTTCTTACCTTTGCCGATACTGGTGTATGCAGCGATTTGGTTTGCCCTTGTGTTATTGGTTAGGCTTCAAATATGTGTGGGTCTCTTTGGGAGAGTCCTCAGCTGGTTTCGATGTTATTTGACTGACCGAGCCCAGTTTGCTAGACTCACAAAGTTTGCTGAGATCACAAAGTGGGAACTGTGCCTCTTTGTCAAGGTGTTCCTCAAGGCTCAGTGTTGGGGCTGATTTTTTTTAGAATGTATCTGCTCTGATCTCCTAGCACTTTTTCTGCCCTGAATGATTGTTTAGATAATATCCCAAATTGGATTCAGAAAAATTCTGAAACTGAATGGCTCCTATACAGAGCCGGTGCTTTTTGGCATGGTAGCAGCTACTTGTAAGGCTTATTATATTAGTTTGATCCATATGGCTATCCTCACTTCACAGGTGCGGAATCTAGGTGTTATTTTTGATCCTCAATTATAATTTAATGCACATATTAAACATATACTAACTAACAAAAATTGCCTTCTATTGTTTCACGAACACAGCTCGACTTAGACCTTTCTTTGGCTGATGCTGAAAGGCATCGCTTGATGTCACTAAATAAACTGCAGTGCTACATCTCAATATGAATCAACCCAAAGCATATTTACACTTTACAGACTTCAACCAGTCATCACCCTGCGATATTTGATGGTGTAGAATGCCATCTATCTACCTGCAGGATAATCGTCTTTTCTCCCGATGGGGAACTTGAGCGCTCTGATGGCAGAGGGAAGAAGATCGTAGTGACTGCCAGCGAAATGGAATCACTATAATGGCCACTAATCCAGCCCCCGAGATTCACACATGAGATCACTCCTCCTTTCTCTCTGCCATTTGAGAGGTTAAATGGGGATAATATGAGCTAATTGGAGACCGTTGTCACTGCTATGTGTGGGTTATATGATTCTCTCCTCGCTGTGTGTTGATTATTCAGAACAAATCAAGACGATGTACAGATAATTGTTGTTTTTGATAAAGGTTATTGTATCTGTTGTTTGGTGTCTTTCTTTTAAATGTGCACCTTAAAAGGTAACAAGGCACCTCAAAAGAGAAGATATCTCCAATGTTATGAATATAATACCGACTCATTCTTTGCTTACCCAATAAAACCCTTCCTTGATCTAAAGGTAAATGTTTAATTAGAAGGCAAACATGACCTCACCCTAAATAGATTGAACAGCTACTAAAATTGACCTTTTGCAAACCATTTCAGTATCGACATGTTCAGAGCCTATCTTAGAGTCCAATGCTAATTTAAATCCAATATAGGACACTATGTACCCTTAATTTCACATTAATTTTAACTGGCTTCTTTCCACTGCAACACAAACAATTCATCTTGACAAATTTATAGTACTCATTGTATTGCTCAGCAAAAAGGAAGCAATTCGATGACCTTTACGTTATACCGTTTGATCTGTTTCTCTGTGTTTGTGGCTGTTGTTAGGGAGTGAGTGTCTTTATACTATATTGAATATGTGTCAAACAAACAGTTTTTTTTATTTTGAGTCTATGATGTAATTGTTGTGTACGTGCCGCATTGAGCCGCACAACATCATTTGTTGTATATTGCTGTAAAGCTTTTGTCCGTCGTGTTCTATCTTCCTGTGAGTATTAGAGTGTGGTTCCCCGTCCTGACCCCTGGGTTTAATCTGAATCTCACTCTTCAGCTCAGAGTGAAAAGCCAGAAGTTCTGCCACGCACGCATTATGAAAATAGCCTCATAACTGAGGATTACTGCCAAGCAGGGAAACAAATTGATTCGGGATGGGGTCAGAGACTGCTTCTCTCGAAGGGACGAAATTGTTTGTATTTGTAACAACTGTGCTTTCCTGAACGTTCTCCAGAATCTTAGAGCAAAACTACATTTTTAGATTTTTTATTGAAGGTACATTGATCATTTTCTGTTTAGGGCCCTTAATGTAATGGTGTAATTTAGTTGTTAGGGTAACCTAGATGGTCGCTTTTTGTTTCTGTTAAATTCTGGTCCACTATTCGTGATCATTTTTTTCTTGCTAGCCCTTAAGACCAGAACCGCCAGAGTTCACTGTATACCTTAAACCGCCAGCGGGTAAAATTTACCCATGCAGATGAATATTGTTTTTATATTACTAAAATACATATTATGTGACTGTCATCAGAAAGTAATGTATAGAGAGACATGAAATGATTACTTTTAGCTATCAACTATGTTTTTGTTTTATGTTCAAAGCTAAAGTAAGGGGATTGTAAATAACACAATTTTTGTAAAACGTGATGTGAAAAAATGACAAAAATTTAGTTCTAGTGTTAAAGATATATAACATATTTTATATAATATATGTTTATAAATGAGGTCAAATGGGTCTGATATTGTTTGGTCAAAGTCGATTCTGCCACATGTACAGTACAAATATATAGAGGATTGAAGTTGCGTTACTCTCAGACCCATGGTGTATACAAATAACACTGCACAGAATAAAAATATATGTAAAAAATTTACAAATAAATACAGATTAATATATATATGTAAGATGTAAGACAACTTTTACATATATAAAAAAAGAATATAGGTAATTGCAGATAGAGTGCAAACCAGTTAAATGGCAGATTCTTTAAAACATCTTCTTTTGTGTTGTGTAGAAGAAAGAAAGTCATACATGTTTGAACAGCACCAGAGTGAGTAACAGAACATAATTATGTCTTGTCTTCCCCAAACCTGTTAAAGTGATAGTTCACCAAAATTTTAAAATCTCTTGTCATGTCATGTATGTGTCTTCTTCCGCAGAACATAATAGAAGATATTCTGAAAAAAGTTGGTGACTGAACAGTGATGACAGAATTTTCATTTTTGAGTGAACTATCCCTGCAAGACTACTGGGTTAACATGTTAACATTTATTAACACAGCTGATTAACAAGTAAAAATAAGCTGTGCGTTCAATTTTAAATGTATTTTCCTCAGAAGCATTGAAACGTCGAGGTGAATTATTGCTTATAATTCGCTTTATATGACTACTTGGCAACAGAGCATTTAACAAGTCCTCAATCTTTGCTCGGCATAAGTCAGGCCATTGTGAATAGGTTATTGCTACAAAGATAAAGACAATAGCATTAAAACTGTGTCAACAGAGTTTCTAGCTAGATATTTACACTGCTTTATCAGCTCTACACACAACCAGAGCTTGTAAAATCTGCCGACACCAAACTCTGTAACTGCATGCGTACGTGGTTTTGTGAGTACTGTATGAGTGTACCATACTTATGTAAAATATTAATCCATATGTGACATCATTTCTTCATTTGTCTTCACCAATGGCATGAGCACTGCCATTGTATCTCAACATATAGGAATATAGATACAATCGCAATGTTTATGTGCTTTTGCTTACCCTCATTGTCCATCTGCGGTGTATCATAGATGTATTGTGATTTAATAGATGTCTCCACACATACACACCTCTGTTGTTAAGAGCAGAGCGAGGGCTTTTGCAATTACCTGTTAAACTTTAACTGGCCACCGGATACACAGCAGCCTTATCTGCCCAGCTGCCCGACTCTGTTTTTTTCCACATGCTGAGGTCAAGAGAGAGAGAGAGAGAGAGAGAGAGAGAGAGAGAGAGAGAGAAAATAAAACAACCATTTTCCAATGGTAGATGTTTGTCTTTTGTTTAGCTGAAAGATAATTTTTTGTTGGAAAACATTCACATTAATCATACAGTCATGAGAGCCCATTCTCTAAAAGTGATCTCAACACTATCAAAAATGTAACGTTGCAGAAAGGTTAAAAGAACATTTTATTGACGTTATGTAAGGGAAAATGTACAGGAAGCCGGTTGTTATTGCAGTAATAAGCCCCGACAGTGCGATCAGGACCTGACACGAAGCAGAGGGTCATGGCATCACCCTGAAAGGGCTTATTGACATGAAATGTGAATTTGAAGCTCATTTCTATTGATTGCAGACCTTCAGCAAGGAAAAGCCGTTTAGTTTCGGTTTTAAGGTGAGAAACGACGTTTAAATGTCACGCGCAGGCGTTATGTCATATGTTATTAAAAGACATATTTATATTTAATTTATCCCCCAAAAAAAGAAAAAATTATTTGCTGCATCTGGGTTACCGTGTGTTATTAGTTTTGAGCGGCTGTTATCTGGGAATAACGAACCTGAGACTGGCCAATCAGAATCAAGCATTCTGACAAACCATGTTATAAATGTGATTAAACATTCTTAGTTAGAAAAACATTGGTATAAAACATTACTTTTACTAAGTGGAGAAAAAACTGTTTCAAAAGTTAATGGGGATGTTAGCAAAACGTTCCCAAAACATATTTTTGTTAAAAAGTTGCCAGCTGCCACTGGTTAAGGCCTTGTGAAATTAGTCTATTTTTATCTGAAGACCTTCTGACAGACCAGCAAAATCAGCTAAACAGCATCTTGACTGAACTGAGACCAGCTAAACCAGCAAGCTGTCTTAGATTAATTAAACCAATGCATGCATTCTTGTAGCATGGAAAGTAGTCAAGGTGTAGATTTCCATCTCAGCGGTCATGTCTATCCATCTCAGCGTGTCTGAACTCAAGCAGAAAAACTGATCGATTGCGAATGGAGTCAGGAGGCTTGTGGGTCGACTGACCAGTAATGGTGTCGGGATCTAATCAGTATGAAATAAAAACCACCCGAGGTAAGAGATCAGCTGGAGATTTAATATGTGTGCACACACTTGTTCGATCATTCACCACTCAATATAGTGAATGCTTCTTGTGAGTCAAAATAAGTGAGTTAAGACACAGCCGTGGACTGTACTGCACTTTCTTTTGGGAATTTGAATTTGAACAAGATCCTCCAACTTGTGCGTTCCCGTCTGGCTCATTCAAATCAACCAATCAGTGTTTGATTTGTTGTTACGTGCCGTTTAGGAACGGCTTCTGAAATAGATTTTACCACAATAATAGACCACCATGAAACAATGGACAATGAACAATGGATCATCGACATTTGGTGTACAGGTTCATACCTCGTGTTATGACGTGGCCCTACAGAGGCAGAGACCGTCATTAAGACACAAAAGGTTTCGTCATCGGTGATGGAGGTGTGCTGAGAACCTGAAAACATGCCTCACCTTGTATTGTTTCTGACAGGCGTTGTCTTACCCAGACATGGCAGTTTTATGTAACCCGGGATGGGGAGAGCCTACTTTCCTCACTGTATAGGACCCAACCTCATAGCCTCATAGCAAAGGTTCTTCCCTTCACAACGCTTTGTAGTTGTTGTGGTTATGTTTATGCCTGTGGCAGGACCTTGTTTAGGTAATGAACAATAAATAAAAATGAGAATCCAGAGTTAATATAATCGTTAACTATATTTTATCATATTATTTATGTGCATTTTATAAAATAGAGGTAATAAAACAGCATCACAGTATTAAATTATGTATATTCGAAAGTTAGGTAATGCAAATGAACCAGATGATTGTCTTTAAACTGCTAAGTGACAACCTCATGAAATTAAAGGGACAGTTCACTCAAAACTGAAATTTATGTCATCATTTACGCTCTCATATTGTTCAAAATCGTCAGTTTTGGGCGAACTATCACTTTAAAACACATGTACTAGCACTGTATGTTTATAAAAAGCTTTTGTTTGACACAATGTGCATTGTATATTATAAAACTGACATGATTTGTATTGAAAATCAACTCAGCTGTTGCCTGAAGCCATGGGATATTCAGAACAACAGTATTTGTTTGTCTGATCTTGCTTGTATATGTTATACAAATGAATGGAGAGCAGATGATTGGTTTACCAAATGAATCTTGGCATAGAACATAAACAAATAGGACACAGCTGACGAACAGAATGGTTAAATAAATGATTTTTAATAAAAATCATACAAATTTCTGGAATAAGTCAAATCTCTAATGAAGTAAGCAACATCAGCAGTATGATCATGTATACAGGAAACATACTGTATTTCCGACTAGTTGTTCATGTAAACTGATTCTTCAGATGGACTTACCTTTAATGATATACTGTAACAAATTAAAAATATGAGTTTACACATCGAGTTTGAATCAAATTCATTGAGTTGACTAATATTTTTAAGTTGAATTAACTCAAATTTTTAAGGCAACCAGGTATATATTTTCTTCAACAAAAAGCGAAAAGCTTTGAATATGATTGATTTTATATCCCTTTATCTCATTTTTTGTAATTAATACATAAGCTGTAAAAAAACTATTATTCAAGAAGAATGTGAAGTGATCATTGACTTGGCCTAAAAAGCACATATAAACATTTAACTATGAGTTGTTTATAAGCATTAAAAAAGGCTTGTACACTTGAATTATGATGTCTTTTGTGTGAAAAGGACATAGGATTATTATGTTTACATGAATAATGTGACTTCTTCAACCCAGAAACAACCGGATGAACAGGTTGGAAAAAAGATGAATGAAGCTCTTGGTTAAGAAGCTTCTTCTTGAAGAACGCCTACGTGTGTTGCATAACAGAGAGAGTTTTAAAGTGTGATGTGTTGTAAGAGGAAGAGAATTTCTGCTATAGCTGAAGGGCATTTATCACTGCTAAACTCCATTAGACTGCTTTCAGCATCTATTCAAATAGCATGAGGTTAAAGGAATCGTTCCCCCAAAAATAGCATCTCGCCAATATAATTACACTCATATAATACCAAAACCATATCCTATTAAATGGCATTATATTGCTATTAATGAACATATTACTTTAGTAGAATAGACATGTACGAGAGAAATTCTACTGAGCTAACCATCCCAGATTACAATATACATTTCAGTATACTCTATTCAATTGAGGCAGTTTCTAATGTGTTACGGTCCTTATACTTTCAGTAATTTCCCCTCTTGGCCTCAAACCAAAGTCTAACACTCTGAAAACCACATAGTCTTGTATCTCAGTTTTCTTGTCATCTTTTTGAAAACTTCAAACAAAAATTCTTACACGTTTTTTTTTGCCAGACGCGTCTTGTGCTAAAATATTTTCAAGCTGATGTCACATTGTATAAGTTGTGGCTGTCACCAGATCCAACGTGTAAACATGAGTCAGATATCACAGAGACTGTAGCACTTCACAGCTCTGACACGTTTTGCTTTGGGTTGTCGGTGTACTAAGCAGATTTTTCTGTAGCAAAAGTTCACCCATAGGAAAAACTTTGTAATCATTTATTTTGTCATTTCAAGCAAATAAAGTTGATGAAACTGTTAGAATCCGAAAATTACAAAAGCAAAAAGTTCATAAAACTAGTGGGCTGAATCAAAGTTTGTTTGTAATACTCAACTTAACTTTATTTATATAGCGCTTTTTACAATTTCCATTGTTACAAAGCAGCTGTACATGAGACATGTTGACTATAAGCAAAACAACTAAAGTCAAATACCTGTAAAAACAAGAAAAAGGTGAAAACAACAGAAGACTGACATACCCACATACAAACGCTCCACACACACAATATGGATACATATAAACACATCGGCATAGACACACGGACACACACGCACTCTCAGTAAAAGCACACATTTAAGATAAAGGAGAGAGAAACACAGGTCAAAAATTAAACAGACTATGAATTTCTATATGTAATATTGATTATGTATATCTACTGAATTCTAAATTCTAAACACCTGTGAGAAGCCATTTCAATCAGTGATGGGTAGAAGATACTAAGTAATTAGTTACTGTTATTTGAATTATTTTCCCTTGAAAAAGTAAAGTAAGGGATTACTCTAATTTTTACAAAAAAATATTTAATTAAAGTTACTTACATTGAAATTCAAAGTCTGACTTTAAAATCCATTCCTTGATGTATAATTCTTACTTTCGTTATACTCTGGTCGGTTAATAATACTATTTAATGTAGTTTTATATACATTTGAATGAATTAAGAGTCGTTTAATGTCTATTTTTGAATCACTTAACTCATCAAGGTTGATATAGCATATTATAAGTAATTAGTAACAAGTAATTAAATACTTTAAGAGAGTAACTTTCCCAGCACTGATTTCAATCTTTTCAGACCTATGTACTTAAATGGGGGAGGACAGATGTTTCTAACATAGCTGTCAAGAATCACAACATATTTATGACCAACAATTAAAACTGACATTGACTGTTCCATATGTAATCTTTATTTCCTCAGTTTGAATTGCGCAAAAATTTGAGGTTGCTTCCGCTGCTTTGCCTCATGCTGTGCGTGTCCCCGCACTGAAAAGTCAACACTTTTTATCCATTAACAATGGCCTGTTTAAACTGTAAGACGGGTATTTCTTCACTAGAGCGCCCATATTGAGCATTGTAATGGCAGTGGTGTATCTTGTTAATTTTACTATCATTGGCTGTTTCTTCATTTCTTCTGACAATATGTGGGTTAAATGTAATTTTTGTTTTATTGTTTAGCTTAGGCACTGTATGTAATGGTATTTAATTGTTGTTTTTGGAAATTGAAGCCCCTTCAATTTCATTTGCATGGACAAAAGCAACTAAAATATGCAGTCCAACCTCTCTTTTTGTGACTCATGAACACATTAAAATGGTTTCTTCAAGGGCAGAGGTCGGGGATCATTTCCTTAGATCTGTTTACTCGTGCCATGCAGGGATACGGTCTAGTGACAGTATGGACACTTGTGGTACTTCAGGGCTCCAGGACATAGCTCTAAATCTGACCAATTAACACCTGCCGGGGTTGCTGCTGCCAACTCAAATGTGAGCGGCGCATTGAGGTAGAGCAGCAGAGAGCTTGTGGACGCATTGCTCAGTCAATTTAACACACTGACACTAACTGCTACATTTTAGAAGGATGCTGGAAGAAACCTGCAAGTTCTTCGACTGCACTGTACCATCCAAAGGAAAATACAGTTTCAGTCATGGATCATTTAGAACATTCTTCATTAGGGACATAATTAGACAGCGCTACAGGCTTAGAAAGCAAATGATGAGATTCCTGATACTCCCCATGTGGTGTTTTGTAACATTGTTATGTAAATCCAACAGCAAACATTTCAGTGACAGAAACAGAAAACCAAAGCACCAACGTCGCTCTGAATATAATCTCCAGTGTCGGAGCAAGATCCTATGCTACACAGTCTCATGAAATGTTCCATGACTCATTGAGTATATAGGCTCCAGAATACTGAATAGATTGCCAAACAGCTCGGGCCTAAATCCAACTTTCTGTGTTTGCGTGGGATTTACTTCGTTTTGCTGCTAAGATATTGAGAAAGCTTATTGCGAACAAAGAATTAGTTCTTGGTTAAGCTGCATTTTATTGACCTTTACAAGGTCGTAGTTTAAAGTGGGGCGCTTAACGTCAATAATACATGAGAATTGTGGTTCTGTGTCAAACAAGTTAGTTTCGATTGTGGTTATTGGAACTCAAATTTATTTTAACTTTAGTTTTGCTCCGTGGCTTAAAGTTAACGTGTTCATTGTCACACGTGTTACACGGCACTCTAGAATACTTAATGCTACATTATGATTGGCCAGTCTTTACAATCCAGGTTCTGTTATGCCCAATTACTCAAATATTTTAAAAATGGTTTAACCAAATGGTTACATTGTTTTTTTTACTATTTCTGCCCATGACTTGATGGTTAGTATTTGTTACAAATGAGCTAATAAAATACTTCAAATAAAGATTTAATTTCCAATAAATAACAAGTAGCAGTTTATTCTGCATTAACAACCAGCTGTATGTACATTATTACTTCCTTGTTATTCAGCCATTACTCACACATTCAAAGCCATATGACCTTAAGAAAATATATATATATACTGAATATATATAAATATATAACAATTGTGCCCAATTTTCCATTCATTGAAAGTGATACAGGACTTACAGGCATAATAACACTAGTTCTTGACTCATGCACTACAGTTCAAGTCCTGCATAAAAGATTGCAAGCAAAAAATCCTATTTTTAATTTCGATATTTGTTCTTCTCTACACTTTGAAAGGGACAACTAAAGAAATGGCACATGAACACAGTGTGACGTCAGACATATCTGGTGATGTGATGAACCAAGATGAACCAATGGTTCTAACCATCGAATGGCATTAAAGTCAACCGTAACGTTTTTGAATATTTATTATTTGACATTGGCAGTTAAAAGGTCCAGTGTACGAAATTTAGCAGCATCTAGTGGTGAGTTTGCAAATTGCAACCAACGGCTCACGCCACCCCTCCCCTTTGAAGCACTACTGTTGGTGGCTGACACAGGACTAAGATGTCGTCACAAATTGCTGAAGGAGATGACATATTTATGAAACGCGTTTCGTGGAGCAGTTTGTCCGATTAGGGCTAATATAGAAACAACATGGTGAATTCCATGTAAGTGAACCCGTGGTGAATGTAGATAGAAATAAATCATTCTAAGGTAATGAAAAACATAACGCTTCATTATGTAAGGTCTTTATACACCTCTGACAACATATATATTATATTGCACTTCTGTCAATAGATAAAAAATACACAGGACTGTTAAGAAATTTCTTAAGATAAAAAAATGTTGCGACTTTAGCGTTTTGCCGGCATGCTAATAGTTAATACGCATGGTGTGAATCAACTGTACAGAGGTGTCTTTGTAGTAAGATAAACAAGCCAGTTCCTCTCACACCTACTAATGTATCAACCGTTGATTACTGCTAGTATAAAATAAGTCTGACAAGAAAATAATTGGAAGTCTAGGAAAGACGAGCGAGTCTATTTTTAAGAGATAAGACTTGTTATGATAACACGGTTAAATATTATTTACTGTTTGAATCGCAATGACACAGTGTGAAATGTAGATTTCTATATAATCAGCATGCAACAGAAACTGGGGCCATAACATTCTCCTACTTTTCCACTAGGAAACATGCTGATTTAATAATATAATGGATGAAACAGAATCCCTTAAACACCAAACAAGGGAATGGAGGAAATGTATTTCTGAATAATAGGGGGGAGGTTTGTAAGGCATACAGTATCAAACGATGAGCTAGCGGCCAGAAGAGGAACAATATCAAGAGCCTGTGAGTCAGAAGAAAAGATCTGCTCATTAACTACCTCTGAAAGAGCTGTCTCAATGCTTGTACTGCATGATGTTACGTCTCCTTATGATGAATCACTCATGTCCTAATATTCCACACTCGTGAGTGTCACTTTGGATAAAAGCTGCTTAATGAATAAATGTACATATAAAGAGGACACCAATGTAGGTGTACATGTACATTTATTCATTAAGCAGCTCTTTCCAATGAAAGAGATTATTGTGAAAGCGACCCATCTTGCCCAACAGTCTGAGACTGGCCTATTATCATTGATCAACGTCGAATGGACAAAAGGATTCTTTAGTGTTAAATACAAAGTACTTCTTAGAATTTGAGTTCCTCAGAATCTGTAGTCTCTCTTTTTATTTTATAATTTTAGCGACCATTAGGATCCTGCTGTATCTAATCCACAGATTTTCCTCAAAAATCACCTCAGACAGTTTGAAAAAGGCAAAGATCCTGTCAGGTGTTTGAAACAATGCCAGAATCAAGACATCTGCTCAAGTGTGGTGATGGTTGACAATATAGTAAGTGATAACCAAATATACAAGTGTTATGTTGTAAGATTTGGAGAAGTGATTTATACAGCTCACATCTGGCCTATATGTGACCCTGGATCTCAAAACCAGTCTTAAGTAGCACAGAAGAACATTTTTAGTTACAGCCATCATTGTAGGGGTCAATAATATATATTTTTCTTTTATCCCAAAACTCATTAGGATATTAAGTAAAGATCATGTTCCATGAAGACATTTTGTAAATTTCCTACCGTAAACTCTAAAGAATATGATTCTTAAGAAGTTGTTTAATGATGGTAAAGATTTAATTCAGATCCATGAAGAGAAATGGTTATTTGCTTTGAGAAAGGGTTCTTTATTCCCGGCTTTTTTTGGGTTCCTGATTGGTTCTTTCTCCTGCATCAAAGTCCTCATTTAACAGTCCTTCTGAGGTACCTGCAGACTGACACATTATAAGCTTCAGACTGTTTTTAATCATGTAATTTATGTTCTTTTGAATTATTAAATATATTCTATGGTTAGGTTATATCATTTATGCGAGTCTGCTTTACCAATTATTTAGGTTAAAATGTATATACTCTACTTAACATTTAAAACAAATTTTATATAAATAATGTTATCCTAGCATTAATTATTATTTATGTCTACTGGTTGAGAAACTTCCACAAACCATTTTTCTCAAATATTTTCATGCACATCATCTTGATGTTTCTGCAACAGTATGTGGTACAACAAGTATTAAGGTTTATTTATTGATATTTCAGTTTCGTTTGTGACCTTGTGCTGGGAGTGAACTTGGAAGAGACAAGTATTTCTCGCAGTGCTAACCAAGCATCGGTTCAGCTCAGAAGTCAACTGTTTCTTAATGTTTTAAAGGTGATATATTCATGGTTCTTTTCAAGTTTATATCCTTTCCACATTAAAATGATAGCAAATTACAATTAAATCATTTTGGAAATGGAAGTTGTGTGTGTTCTTCAAGTACTTATACGGACATGTCTCTGTTTCAGGTGAATCATAAGCTAAACAGCTCTTAACCACTGCTGGTCTGACTTTGACTTAATGGTTGAGGCAAATTCAGTCACACACTCAAAGTCATCAAAATTTATGAATGAATCTTTAGCCAAACATTGTCTTTATTAACTGCCAAAACCGCAGGAGTCAGCTCAACCAAACTTCTGTCAGGACATACATTTTACACATGAGAGTGACCTCTACACTAACATCAGTTTGTTCTGTCTTCATATCTCATCGTCAGACTCCTGAACCCATCTGACTCACAGACACAGTTTCTGTTCAGCCTGATGCTCAAGGATGATGACCACAGTCAGGGCCGTCCAATGGCATAGTGACCAGAAAATGTGAACAGCTTCTTAAATCATGACGCGATTATGATTAACTATGATTGATGATCTTAAAGCAGTACTTATGCATTTGTAACGGAGACCAGCCAGTGTAGTCTTTGCAACTTCACTCGCCCAGTTCAAGTAATGCCCACATTTAGATTGTGGCCTTGTGGTACAAGCTCCTGCTTCCCAATCAGAACTCTTTGCCTTTTTAAAGTTTGAATCCCACTCGGAGCAGCTTGCATATTTAGAACCATTCTACTGGTAACACTGAAAATATGTGTTTTTAACTGCTGTCAACTAAAGGCTGGAATACACTACAAGACTTTTAAAACTAGATATCATGCACTTGCAGACTTTCTGAACGTTTGCATAGAAAACAAATCCATGATCAAATCTGCAGACTGGCGCAGACTTTCTGCAACGACTCCAGACTGAAAATCTGCGCAAAAGTCTTGCAGTGTATTCCAGCCATAAGTGAACTGCAAAAAAGTGTTTGCTGGCACTGTGACTAGGTTCATGCCATTTATTTAAGAAAATCCAAAATAATACAATCTTTTATTTGTGTCTCTAAAGCATTTGCGCTTTACAAAATGTAAAAAAAAACTCATTTACCTTTATCTAAATAATATTAATAGTCAGATTTTCATTTAATGAGCTCTAATTTTCAACTCCAGTATTATTGAGAGTGTTATTTTCAAATAAAGAGTACGTAATTAGAAACAGTTTTATTATAAATATTTTTGGTTACTTATTTACTTCCTATTTATGTTAATCACAATTCATGTGATATTAAAATAAATATGAATTATTTATTTATTTATTTTTTATAGTGGGGTGCAATCTAAAATCTTGCCTAGGGCAACAACAGAGGCTAGGCCGGCCCTGACCACAGCCATAGTTGAAAAGTGGTGGGAATATGCAATGATCATGGCCTGCAAATTGGAGCCCCATGCCAGACCCTATACTATTGTTTGTCCAGAAACTCAAAATCATTTTCACATATAAAAATAATGGATGTAGTTTCTGCCATTTAACACAACAAACAATATAACTTCTGACTTCTTGGCTGCGCTGCTTGCTGTATAATTTTGCTGATCAGTTCACTCTGAATAGTAATCATGTATTGTTTTTATTCACCTGGTTATATATACAGTATATACACTCACCTAAAGGATTATTATGAACACCATACTAATACTGTGTTTGACCCCCTTTCTCCTTCAGAACTGCCTTAATTCTACGTGGCATTGATTCAACAAGGTGCTGAAAGCATTCTTTAGAAATGTTGGCCATATTGATAGGATAGCATCTTGCAGTTGATGGAGATTTGTGGGATGCACGAAGCTCCCGTTCCACCACATCCCAAAGATTCTCTATTGGGTTGAGATCTGGTGACTGTGGGGGCCATTTTAGTACAGTGAACTCATTGTCATGTTCAAGAAACCCTTTTGAAATAATTCGAGTTTAGTGACATGGTGAATTATCCTGGTGGAAGTAGCCATCAGAGGATGGGTACATGGTGGTCATAAAGAGATGGACATGGTCAGAAACAATGCTCAGGTAGGCCGTGGCATTTAAACGATGCCCAATTGGCACTAAGGGGTCTAAAGTGTGCCAAGAAAACATCCCCCACACCATTACACCACCACAATAATTGCATTAATGAGAAATTGAACAGGTGTTCCTAATAATCCTTTAGGTGAGTGTGTATATATATATATATATATATATATATATATATATATACTTTTATTTCTATACATTTTTGCTATCACATTTCTACAAACTTATTTCTTTGCTTTTTTCTATGTCTCTGTTTAGGGCTAATATGTTTTTTTCTGTAAAGCTCCTTTGCAACAATGCAAAATGGTGAAAGCGATTAATATGTACAGATATACTGAATGTTGCATGATATTTAATGATGTGGGAAATAAAAGTATAACTTGATTTACATGTCTTGCTTATTGCTTTTAAACTGTAAAACTGAAAATATATAAAAAATAATAAAAAATTAAAACCCGTTCTTTAAAAGCGTTCTTTATAGCACCACTGAGGTGCACTGAGCTGAATATGCTACATAAATGAATCTACTGCATGATGATACAAACTGAGAACCAAGCATGAAAACAGAAACCTTAAAACAAGAAACCAAAACTGAAGTAAGTCTTCAACCACTAGATTTCAAAGACCTTGAGGATTATGCAAGTTTGTTATTAAGCACGCAAATATCTCTTCTGAGTTTTCATGAAATGAAACCCTGAAGAAACTTCACTCCTACAGCTCCATTTTCAGCATGTACATTATCACTCACTCACACCCCCCATCAGATTGAAAGGTTTGAGTCAGATTTACTGTTACAGCCCCCTGACCCTCTAGGCACAAACAAGAAGCTGCCTGTGAGATTAGATATCTCCGTTTGATCTTCGTATTGAGTCTGATGATCCTGCACTAAAATATCCTCATCCTGAAAAGGACATTTAGAAGGAATTCAACTTCGCAGAGAAGCCTAGAGACCCAGTTTACCCTCATCATTAATTTTGTTTGTTTTGCGTTTTCAATTTTTTGCCAATAAATCGCATTTCAAATTCAAGTGTGGGTTAGAGAGAGAGAGAGATAGATATTGTAACCATTGTGGCACTATAGTCGAAACTTGAAACTGGAGCTGAATTATTTGCTATATTATCTTGTGTAATTATAACAGTATAGAAAAGTATTCATATAAACCAAAATTATAAAGATCAGATTATCTGTGATATGTGAACAATGGTATTAAAATATCTAGAAAAATATATTTATAGGCCTGTAGAAAAAAAAATTCTAGCATCTAGATTTGTGACTACCTTTGAAGACCAAAAGGGTCTCTGATCTTAGACAGCGTGGCAAATCGACCTTCAGAACATGAGCGAAACCTTAACTCATTCTCAAAAAAACTCAGAGCACATGGGTTAGAGAGAGGAAGCCGAGCAGTGATAGTTTGAGCAATTCGGATGTGGTGCCATCACATGCTTCAGAAACCATCTGTATCTGAAATTAACCACAAGGAACAGGAAACCTTCTCAGAGCGGGTGGGGGAGGAAGTCTCACCTCATGTTAGACTCATGTTGCAAAAAACACCGCGTGAAGAGCAGCGGACCTGAGATGTACACAAAACCAACAATTCATACTCATCTGATGCTGATTTTAAGTGCGAAAACATCCTAATGCAGTCCATTTGAGCCGGTTAGAAGATATGCATGTCTGAGGTATCTTTTTATAGCACACAGAAAGGTGGAATAGAGTTTACAGATTGATGGGGGGTGTAAGGAGAGGCTCAGAGAGGACATATTTTTGTAGGCTAACCCGGAAGTAAGCGTTGCGCTGGTTCCTTCGAACGAAAGCCAATGCATTGTTGTTTATGATGTTTACATGTTTAGTCTATCACGATAATCTTTACAGATTAACACAATATTTGCTATTTTTGAAGCAGAAATACAATCGTCAGAAGTAAAAAGGTAACACGATAAACAGACTACACTATGGTCTCTTGATATCAACGTCACCACAACCAAAGCTCCGACAACTTTCTCAAACTTTATTAAAAACGTGTTCCCTGGTGAGTAATTACTCTGTGAATGAATCCCCAACATTAATTTTAGACATTTGTGCCCATGTTGCATTATTTGTGAGATTTATATGCACGTATAACGTTACCGCCAAAGGAAGTTGTCACGTTAAAAAGTCACAAGCGGCTTATAACTGGTGTGTTTTATGTCATAGATTGAAACATGAACATATTTAGCGGTTCTGTTAGCCACAGACCTTATTTTGGGCGATTTACCAGAAATCCATTCAACAAATCCATAGACTTTGGGGAGATGGAACCAACAGTCTTAAAATGCTAACGCACTTCCAGGGTGTGCAAACAAAAAGAAGTCATCTCTGCGGGACTCAATAGTGATACAAGTGTGAAACAAGGACAAAAATACAACCCAAAGTAGACGAGATAACCAAAAAATAATTCAATATTTATTTGCAGTACAAAGTCTTGTATTGGTTTTCATATACTATACAATACATAGGGACAATTTTATATCCTTCATAAACCAGAGAATTTAACTGCCCGGTTACCAAGCCCAGTATTATACACATATATAGATTGTATCTTTAAAAAAATGTATACAGCACATATAAAACAGCTCTTTGACATTTGAAGCTGTAACACGATGCCGTCGCATTGTCAAATAAAAATCCCTGAAAAATTCCTCAGTGAGGTAAGATATACATTTCCTTATTCACTCTGTCCTTACTGTTGTGTAGCTACAAGAAAAATCCACAGAAAAACGTGTTCCTGTGTTCTGGCAAATATACAAACAGAGAAAAACATTACAGATTTCTCTCTCCCACTGTTAGAGATACAAACATTCCTCCACAAGAAGCAGCTTGAACTCAAGATTTACATCTAAACGAACCAAAAAGCTCCAAAACGAAGTGCCTTTCAATCCCGGAGTGTAAGAGTTGAAAGGTGACTTGAGAATATCGTGTCTTGTTATTGAGACTGGGTGATGAAGTCGTTTCGAGCACGATAAATAGCCATCCACAATGATTTATGAAGACGGCTGTTGCATATCTGCGCAAAATATATATTCAGACACACGAAAAGGCCACAGGAGTCGGCATATAGAGCGTTGTGTGAAACATCGAATCGGACGTAATGCGAAGTGCTACATAATCAAATGAATTCACCCAGCATGTACGTACGCACAATGCCGAGCCCTGTACTTTAGACACCCCGGGAGAAAAGCCACTTCGAGTTCGAAGCGAACAAAGCGTTATTCCTGTGGATTTCTAGTAAAAAAAGTGGAATCAAAAACCCGAGGCCGTTTTCTAGAAAATACTGCAAAGGGTTGTTGAGTATATTGCAGAGTAACAAATACAACCTTGAATGACCCGTTAAAGACCATTAGTCGTCTATTATTACTACATAACGATTCCGTTCAAAATGAACAAACGCTTTTGAATACAACGACTTGTAAAGTGAGATACAAATAGTATTGAACAGTCAGAGTAGGAAAGAATTAAAAAGGTTATATAAGGCCAGCTTAAAGCAACCCTGTTAACTCAAGCACTTGTCCGCTCGGGTCCGATCGCACGTTTCCACGGAAACGCCCTCGCTACACACTGTTAACCACCCCGCCGGCGACGCCACACGGGAGCAGCAATAGTAGTTAAAAAAACTGTTCTCAACAAACGATGCTCATCTACCGACATCTCGAGAGGAACACATGCCCAAATACATAGAGTGAATAGATATACTCTTATTTAGAGATGAATACAATATATTTTCATACTGTAATCAGAAACACCAAGGCCAGAAGGTGAATGAACCCTAGCGAACACTTTTAAACAAGGAAATTGGGACTCCTAGCGAGGGCCGAAAGCGTCGATCTGGAACAATGAGCTTTGAGTAAGTGCGTTGTTCCTTTCCGGCGCGCAGCTGCGCGGCCTCGTCGCAGCCTAGAACTGGCAGCTCCGGGGGACCTCTGAATGTCTCTTTATGTGTGTTGGAGTACCGGTTTTAAGTGCCAAGAAGTGAAAGGCTTCACCACTGTGCAAAGCGCATTAGGTCATTGCAAATGTAGGAAAAAAACCCAGAGGTTCCTACCGAGGGGGGAGGGGTCACAATGTTTGTTTTTGTTTCAAAGGAACTACACGACGCGTGTACAATTGTGTTTGCGATCTTTGTGAGGAAATATACAAATATATAGAAACGGACAGACTGCGTGTATTGAATGTATTGTGCACCTCTTTGATGGTGTGTTTTTGTCTTTAATTAGAGAAAACAAAAACTCTGCAGAGACAGATTTTCATCCGAATACGAAACAAAAATACCAGTCAGTACATTGGCACCCTTCAAAAGCGGGAGGTCGTAGGCATCCATGCCACAAGACGGCAGTTCTGCTCTACTCTCTTTGTATCAAGCGCTGTGCAAAAGTCTCTCTTTTATCAAACCGGGACAAAAATAGAACAGTCAGTTCCATAAAGGCAAGAAAAGCTGCATTACAATCCACTGAAATAGCTGCAGGGCTTCAAAGGGTTCGGGTTCGCCTTTGAGAGCGACACCTGCGTGAAAAGCTATCCCGTGTCCATTCCACACTTCGCCATTGCTGCTGGCCTGCTCCTCCAGGTGAAAAACTCCCCTGGAGATGAGAGATAAACATTCAAAGGGTGGCCGATCCCACCCGGCTTCCTCTGCTGGCCTTCATGTGGACTCCAGCGTGTCTAGCTGGAACATGTTGTGATTGGTTGGCGTAGTGAAGAAGAGCTGGTCGTTGGGTGTGCGGTTGTCGCAGGGGCTGTTGAGCCCTAGTGTCCTCTCGAAGTCCAAGAGTTGCCCCATGAAGTTGAAGTTGGGCGAGATGTTGGACTTCTTGCGCTTGACGAAGTCGTAGGCGTCGTTCAGCGACAGGTTGCGCTTCTGCATCAGGTACGCCACCGTGACGGTGACCGAGCGACTGATGCCTGCTAGGCAGTGCACCAAGATGCCACACTTTTTGGAACGAGCTTCATCTGAGGAAGGAAAGAAAAACAAATATGAACACTGTGGGACACCAGCTGATTCCCAATAAAATAAACATATGAAAGCACAGATATGTGCTAAAGGAATACGTTCGCATTTAAATATTAAAATGTTATCTTCTTATAGACCACTTTGCAAGATGTTAACACTGGTCATTTTTTATCTCACAAATATAATTAAAACTTTACGACATTGGTTCAACATCTTGATACCATTACAAATGTTCTGTTGGTTGTATTTTGATCAAATGATTGTGTCGTGTAAAACTGAAACAGGTTTTCTTCTCGACCAGCGTTGCTTACGTTTTTTTCGAAGTGCTCTATACGGGGGTCAAATGGCTAAACGCCATCCATAATCCAAATGAACAAAGAAATTGTTTCTTTACTGAAATAATACGTTAGTGACAAAAATGATTGCTATTTAAACGTATTCGATACACACCGATCAGTACAGTAAATTCAAATAAGTCAATAATGTAGAATCACATTGGTTCTCGCATATCTTGTGATCCCTAAGATAATGAGAGCATTTTAATTCATGTAAAAGTCACATAATTCTGGTAAATTATAAGAGTTTATATATTAACTTTTATATTTGACTGAACTATTCCTTTCAAATGTTCAACTCCTAAAAAAAGTTCTGAATGACCAGAAGAAATATTTCTTCATACTAAAGATAGGTAAGGTAAGCAAACTAGCCAGTTCGCATTACTTATTTTATTAGCGATGGTTTAAAAGGAATCGATGAAGAGATGCAACTTTAACATGATATGCTTCAGAAAACAAACAGTTGTTAGTTTGTTGTTGGGAGATGATGTGTCTTGCATTTTTGAGCACTGTGTTTTAAGGAAAATGCGAACATATGAAGAGTTTGGTTCCAAAATGAGATAACTTATGAAATCATTTTTGAAAAATCATGTTTTTTATTATGTTGTTATGTTTTAATTGTGTAAGTTAGCTGTATTTTTTAGTTATTATGGATTTAATAAAAAAACTGAAGTTTGATTGAAATGAATTGAGTGCACAATAAAAAAAAACATGATTTTAGAAAAATTCTAGTTGTCTCAGTCTGAAACCAAACTCTTCATATTTCAAAGTTTTGTTTCGATTCTCCTGGATTTGGAACTCAAGAATGCACTCTCCAAAAAGGAGTGTGATCTGTATCGACTAGACATGGCCCTTAACCCGTAGTTACGTAAGGATTCCTACAAAGCGCCCAGTGGTTTTTGCACATTGCTCCTCTGATAAAAAACGGATTTGAAAAAGCTTTCTTGCATCCACAAAACGGCTTAAAAAATACTGCTGTGAATTAAAGCTTTCTTTAATAAAGTAACGTTTAATGCTCTGCATTCATTCCTTTCTATTCGTTCAATGAGATTAAACAAGACTCTTCAGATTGAACCACTGCAGTATGTTTAAAGATACCGCTTCATTCAAAGAGCAGTGTAACCGTAAACTGAAAAACCACATCGCGCAGGACAACCTCTAACAAGCGAGAAACGCCCTTTTTAAACTTGCTTATTTATGCCCAATCCGGCAATATGAAAGATCAGCGTTATACATTATTTACAGAGAAAGTGCATCTGGTTTTGTGGGGCATGACGTACTACAGAGCCATTAGTGCCAGGCAAGGCAAAGTATAGTATATTTCCTCTTCTCCTCCCGTGATGGACGACGAACAACGCTTTCAGCCGAGCTGAACCATGGAACAATGAGGTCACTTCCCCCAGAATCATCGACTCCAACAGTGAGCCTCTTATCTACCATATACGAAGTGTAAGGAGGGTTTTTCAGACCGCATAAAACTTTAAAAATAAGATCATAGTTTCATTACATGTCGATGACCTCTGTAAAGTCTGTCATATAAACAGAAAGTGTCTTTCTTCCACAGAGACCTCCTGATGTTCCAGGCTCTTAATTTAACAGTGTGATTTGCATGAACAGATAACATGAAACGTCTTTGTGTGTTAGCAAAAGCGAAACTGTTCACGGACCAGAACAATAAAGTCCAGCCACATAACAGGATGTTTTGATGGAGGTTGGTGTGCGCCACTTCGCCCTCCCACTGTTTAAGTCACGTGTCTTTTAATAATCGACAACCTGACCACAGAAAGAGTTTTATTTAGAACTTATTTACAGCCGTGTGACTGAACAGCCGCACCCCAGAAAAGTTCCTTCATTATGGAGCGTTTCAAACCCATAAGAAGATTTTTTCATGTTTGATTTGACGCTCTTAATGCGAGATCAAAAAAAGAGATTTTCATTCATTTTTCTACAGAGAGCCATCACATGACTTCAGAAGACGTTGATTCACATTGACTAATTCTGTGGTGGTACATAATTCTCATTCTTTTGTTAAAAAGATGTGGGCAGGTAAATAATGACAGAGCTTTTACTTGAACTCTATCACCTCATAAGACCGATTTCCCACAAAACTCAATGAAACACAACTGTCAGAATGAGATTTACGCCATGACATACAGATAAACAAACAACTCAAACCAGAACGACAGGTTTTATTCATAGACAACATGCAGTAACAGTTTACGGTGACACCACAACTTTCGAACCTCAGATGGGAAATCTTATTCAATTATAAATAACTGCGGTCTCAAACCTGTAAATCTTTATATGGTATATCATTTCCACACCCCAAAGGGTACGGCTTGACATTAAGCTCTGTCACGTATAAATAGTACTTGTCTGAAGATAAAAAATGATATTTCATTTGAAGTGAATTGTTTCGGATCCTGATTGGTCAAGTTTGTTTATTAGCATTTTACCTAGTGTCTGCTGTGGTCCCCTACACTTGTTAACACTCTATAGAACAAAGGTAAGCAGTAATTATTATTGGCTGTATGTTAACACATTTTGCACACGGCAGCACTGGTGCTACAGAGGTTTTAAGTTTTGTAACACAGGCCAAACAGTCATAGCACAAGTATAAAATGGCAGTAGTCATCATTAAAAAAATGTATGTGCAGTTCATCACATGAATAGGCAGGTAACAAATGGCATCAATATTACATACAGATGGATAACTTTGGGCTATATATATTAATAGTTTAGTTTTTTTCTAAGTTCATTTTTCACCATACAAAGAGCTATATTTGTCCACATAAATTACTGTAGCTATAGTGTTATTTACTATAGATGGCAGTGATATTCCTAGGTACTATATTGTTTTTTGTTTTTGAACCTTACTATAGTATACTACAGTGTATCAATTTACTACAAGGGAACTACAATTTCATTTAGCAAATGCTACAGTATTTTTCCATCTGAGTGTTGAAGTTAACAGGGCTTTTATTTTGACGGGTTATCGGGAAGATGCTCAAGTTTTAGTGTGTTTTACAATAGCAAAGCCACTAGAAGGCAAGCCTGCAACCTTTAGCCAATAAAGCCTAACGGCTAATGCTAACGCCCTGGCTTCAACCGAACGCAGGAAAGGAGACCAGATGCTAGTTTTTTTTTAATGGATGTCAACGGGTTTTGTTAGCCGTTACAGATTCTCCAATTGGAATTATTACTGACCCTCCCATCTCTCTATAATAAGAGTATCTCTGACAACAGCTGTCCTCAAACAGTAAAATGCTCATAAAATAAACTCTCAGAGCAACTCTTGAGAAGAAGTTCATGTGTTTATATCCTCACTAGAGCTGAAACGATTCCTTGCGTAATTCAAATTCAAATACAAAAAAATAATAATCAAAGCAATTTAATCATACTGAAAAATAAGTGATAGCTTATTGAAATGGTGAGCTGCAATTTTTCTTAGTTTTAGTCTATATTGCGAGTGAAACTTGTTTTTATCGGCTGCATTGAGTCCATAAAACTAGATGTGGACTAGTGGATGTAAACTCCTGCTATTTACACATGATATCTGACTAATCTGCGTGTTTGAGTGAATGAACACGCGTGATGCTCATGAATCTGTCTGCGTCTGCGCATTATGAGGACATGAACTTCATCTCCAGAGCTGCTCTGAGAGTTTATGTCACAAATATTTTATTGTTTGAGAGAAGAAACAGACACACTAAAAAATAAGAGTCTTTTGACAAAATAAAAGTCTGGTTAACTCAGTATTTTATGTGGACAAATATATTGCTATTTAATAGTAAAAAAAGAAACTAAAACTAATTTAGATAAACTAAATGCATCATGCATAAGCTGAAGTTAGTTGTTTACCTTTTAAATTATTATAATTCTATTTTTATTAATCTTTCTTATTTATAAATGTCTATTATATTGCATTTTGAATATAATATAGAAATGTAATGTATTAAATGGGTTAACTTTCACAGATATTAATTTATTTAATTTCAGCAATTTCATTTTTTTTTTTTTCTAAATAGGAAACAACTTCATTGGTTATTTTAAGAGACCTGTCTTATTTTCTCTTGTATATTTATTATCTGTATACCCGATTAATCATTGAAGAAATCAGTAGAATACTCGATTACTAAAATAATCGATTGCTGCAGCCCTGAATCTCACACAGTGCAGACGCAGACAAATCCTTGTAGTATGTTAATCTGTGCATAACAGCCAGATGACATATTTAAATAACAGGATGCCGTGTCCGTATCTAGTAATATGGACTCAATGCGCTGGGCCATAAATCGATGTCACACACGAACAAGCACAACCAAGACAAACTCAATTCACACAAACATGCAGCTCTGTCGAAAGCACCTATTCTTATTATTACTAGCACACACCGAAGTTTTTCATAGCACTGTTATTATTATTATTTTTCAAGTTACTTGTAAGTTTACCAATGAGTTTTCAGAAGTTCCAACAAACTGCTTCTACACTTCAGTTATCAAACGCTACCCACACATGACTCCAAGCATGTTCACATCAAGGATTATAACTATTGAAAGTTAGGATCACTTTCAAAGTGATTTGTTCTCAGCTGATGAAGGATAAAACAGCTTGTGATAAAATGAATGTTATCCTCTGGTGGTGTGGATGCTATCGCAGTTCTTATTATCATCCTTTAACCGCTGATCTGACCTTTAAGCCATCCCAATTTTGCTCAACAGGACCACTATGTGATAAACACTGAACTGAACATTCTGTGACTTGATGATGACGCGTCTCACGTGATATCAAGATCAGATAAGTAGGGCAGCCCTTTTCCAGTCGACTCTTTGTTATTCGACTAGAAGACACTTATTGGAACAAAAATGTATTCGTTGATTGTCTGCATATCATTTTAAAAGTGTATACGCGGCGGGTTCTTCGCTTTACATAGCTGTTCGCTCTAACACTTCTGTTAACTTTGATAAAGATGAGCATGTTTAATGTTTATTTACCCCAGGGTGTAAGAGTAACATGGTGGCTAAAAATGCAATCCTACGTTTGCCAGATCTGTTGAGCACATGCGCTGCATCACTCGGCCATCTGTGCGCTTCTAACGGCAGTCGCATCGGCTTCATTGTGTGAGGGACACAGAGCTCAGTTTTCTGGGGGTGCGGAGCTAAATGTGGCTTTATTCATTAAGATTCAGTATACACCTTAATAAAGCATATTTTGTGAAGAAATGCCAAAGAGCCTGAATGTGAAAGGAAAGTGCATCAATATAGGATCACAGGACACAGTGGGAGCGCTTTGCATTCATGTTCGAGGCTTCTGCTTTTCTGTACATAATATGCTTTATTATATGGTGTATACAGAACATTGTGTTTTGGAATGTCGCAGGAACATAAGTTTGGCCTTTTTGTTGGGAAAACTGATATCAGTGTTCTCTCTGAAACCGGCTTTATAAAGAAGTGCATGCTGCCAGAGACGCGGAAAACAAAAACACTAAGGCGAGTTGAGTTAAGTTTATGGTCTATATTGTTGTAGTGTTTAGTTCCTGCTTT
Source organism: Triplophysa dalaica (assembly GCF_015846415.1). NCBI lineage: Eukaryota > Metazoa > Chordata > Actinopteri > Cypriniformes > Nemacheilidae > Triplophysa > Triplophysa dalaica. The sequence continues at coordinate 16,742,296 of NC_079562.1, read as the reverse complement.
ATATTTAATTTATTTACTCACATTTTTGCATTCTGACCTTAAATTTTGCTATAATTGAATTTTGTTTCCAAAGAAATTACTATTTACAACTTTTCACATCATATGCAATTGTTGCGGTCTGATCCAGAGAAAAAAGGTTTCGTTATGAGTCTGTAGACTACTATTTTAGTTTGCTGTTTTGGTTCGTTTGACTAAAATTGATATTAACTCCATCTTTTTTTTCAAATTTTCAATAGTTCACTAGAGAAATTGAGATGTTGAATCATAACTTGTGGCGTTGTCACAGCAGATTGCATTATACATGCACTTGAGAACTTAATTTATATTTCAAAGGCTCATTATAATGGTTTTGTATAGCTCTGTTATTTAATACAATGTTACATAACAAATCTTTTTCATACATGAATCTTAACTATCATCTGATGTCCCCATTCCCCATGTAATGTATATTTAAATATTTCAATTAATATCATAAACGTGCGAATAGTCAACTAACGGCTTAAATGAACAACTAGTCGACTAAAGTAATCTCTAGTCGAGGGCAGCCCTACATATAAGTTGACTATACGATTTGATGCGATATGTTAGTAAACACATGGCTTAAAATGCGCTGAACTCATTAAAGGGACAGTTTATCCAAAAATGAATTTACTCACCCTCGAGTTGTTCCAAATCTGTATACATTTCTTTGCTCTGATAAACACCGACAAACTTATTTGGAAGACTGCTTGTATCCAAAAAGTTACTTGGCCACCATTGGTAGTTGACTTACAATGGTAGTCAAGTGCCCCAGAACTGTTTGCTGTCCTACATTCTTCAAAATATCTTCTTTTGTGTTGATCAGAATCGAAGAAATGTATAAAATAATTTTTCCTACTATGGTAGTCAATGGTGGCAAAGAACTGTTTGGTTACAAGCATTCTTCTAAATATCTTTATCTGTGACAAAGAAATGTATACAGATTTTATTACACATCTTTGGGTGAACTGTTCATTACATGGAAGAAAGTCCAATCAAATTTGAGAGTTGCACATTTCTGCCATGTACTATTGTGTTTTGCCGCTAAGTTAAGTTACCTGTCAAGTACCTACATTTATGGCTGAAAGAAGGGCTGCACGATAATGTATCGCGATTCACTTTAATATTGCATATTCTCTTCGTTTAAAAAAATACTATAAAATTGGTGTTTAAAATGAACAAATTAATGGCTATAAAAAAGCAGTTAATTCCCTTTAAAACGATTTTAGTCACTATTAGCTGTTTACAGGACTCAGTAGCAAAACAGGATAACAAGTTTTAGTAAAACCTACATACTTAATAACTGAACAGAATCTACATAGTTGAACACATGAACGCCCTTTAACATGCAAACATGACCTCGTACAGGATGTTTTTCGGAAGTGACTAGAGAACGTGTCAACCAGGATCGGCCACAGACAGCAAATGTGCTAACTAAAAAGCCCACAATAACTACAGAGAGAAAGCAAAACCGTTCCCAACAACCTTATTCTTTTGAAGAACCAATTGTGTCAAATAAAAGAATCCACAATATATGAAACATGCACTAAACATGACAAAATCAACCATAAGGGGGAACAGTTTTGTTTACATGTGTTTATGGTAGGGATGGGCATTTAAAGCAAAAATAATATTCGATATTATGTAGAATAAACATAACCAATTGAAAGAACGTATTGCGAACAGTCCTAATGATTGCACTTACAGTATCAGCTGATTGGAGGCATATCTTTAGCGATCACCCTAGTGATGAGTGCTGTTGTTTGCCCTGTCCGTCAAGCATTCAACTCAGTTGATCTGATCATGAAACTAGCCGTTGACCTGTGGATCCTTCGCCCTCAAATAAACGCTCAGACTTATGATAAGCAAACTTCGCATACCAGAGTTTGCACTTCATTTTATAAAAGGACCCCACACAGAACTCATATTAAACATCTTCGCAAGTTACCGTATATGCCACGCAAGTCTACAGTGTGCGTAGCCTACGTAATGTTAGCGAGCGTGAGACTTCTGTTGACAGTTTAGTAAGTAGCAGCGCCACCTTCTGGTTACATGAACGCATCACCACCGCATTGACACAGGGAATTGTTTTTGTTGTCTTTATTTTTAGACAACAATAGCACACACTATTCGATGTTTGATATTTAGATCGATTAATCGGATATTCAAAAAATTGTGACTAGTCCCTATTTCATGCGAATAAAAGTGGGCTAGTTTGCATTGATTCATGGTTCAGTTCACCATTGACAATGCAGCTCTGTGATCTTTGGGTTAAATTGATTCTTGTGTACGACTCACTCAATCATTTCTATCTGCTTCCTGTGATTCACTATTCCTGTCATTTTGTGCTCTTGTTGTACATCGCTGCTGCAAACCACTTTTGGTCTGAGATTGACCAATATCCAGAGATTATTATCTGTCAGTCATAGTGTACCATGTTTTTTATTTAAATCTCAGGTAAAACAAAATGCAATTCACTTTTGAAAACCTTTTAGACTTTTTGTGAACATAACAGATTCATGAATTCATGTTGCGAATGCAAACACATTCCAAAATGACATGCATTGTTTCAACACATTTAAAAACGATAAAAAGTAAAAGTACAAGAGGTTGGCTTCTTACCTATGAAAGAAATGGCTTCAGGGAAAAACTGAGACAGGTTTTGGCTCCAGTGATCAGAGATGGGAATTTGCTTGTACTTGAATTCTCCGTCGTGTTCAAACATGTTAGGCAGGTTGGGAGTTACGTTCAGGATGTACTTGATGTTGTACTTGCCAAGAACGTCCAAGTTGGCTGAGTCTTTGGCACAGCCCAGGTAAAGGTAGGGTAATATTTGGACGGGGAAGGCTGGTTGGTTGTTGGGTAAGGGGCTGCCCTCCGACTCTGTGGCACTACCTGGTTCCCGATCGGATTCTCCATCAGAACAATCTGAACTGATCCGGAGTCCTCCGAGTCCCAAGACGGATGAGGGAGGAGAGCTGCTTGGACACGAGCAGTCCAAGTTAGTCTCGCAGTGCTCTGGGTATTCGCTTTGAAACTTGTTAAATCCTCCTGAAACAGGCCAGATGACACAGGAATATTATTATTAGATTAGAGAGCAATAGGGGTGACATTAAATATTAATCCAAGAATAACATTTTTAAAACACACACACATTCAAACAGGATGTGTGTATGTATCAAAGATGTTCAGATGTTCCATTCAAAAGAAATGTACAAAAGTGATTTAATGTCCATAGAAAACACATTCAATGTAAATAAACTGTCTACTTTAGGCACCCAAATACATTTCTGGAGGATAAAGTCAAAATTCATATTCAAACAACATGCTTCTGATTTAAACATATTAAAATGTATAAACAATAAGGGAACATTTTATACTTTATTGTGCTTTAAAGGAGAAAAATCATATTATTGACATATGTGGAAAACCTACAGGATAGAGGCAAAGTTAAATTTGTTTTACAAGGAATTAGCATTTGGGGTTAAAGTACATAAGAAACGTGCAAAAGTAGATTTTTGTCTAAATATGTCAGAAAAGATTCCTACACTGAATGACATCTTAGTGGGTGTCTTCTGTAAATCAGGGGGACATTTATATTTATTTTTGTGCAATTATATTAAACAGAAAACTTTCTCTTTTTAACAACAATTTAAAGCAGTATTACACGTATTGTTTTTAAGCTTTAACCACCGAGCTCTTCAAACAAAGTTTCACCGGAAAAGCGTGTTTTAGGTTTTAGTGGAGTGGCGCTTGACTGTTGAATGGCACTGCGCTTCATGAGAGCTCACGAGGGCAACTCGCTTTATTTTGTGAATGGTGGCGACGCAGATAATTACACATTCACACAGCATTTCACAGCCAAACGACAAAACGCCACACATATGAGTGCATTTACGACTAACGTCGAATAAAATCCGTAAATGTATCGAAAAGCGACCAACTGCGTCGTCATTCAGCCCCTGCGGTAGTTCATTCATGATTTGCTCCTTTCCCTCTGAGAGACAACATGGCGGAGCCATTTTAGGAAATTAATTGAAAACATCTTTGAATCCGAAGACTCTTTTTAAAACTTTGGCGTCTCACACGTCGCCAGAAGGAAGGAAACGTTTTATTAAATGTCATGATTTCGGGGGTTAACGTACTAAATTTGTCCCAATAAACGTGACGGATACAACAATCCGAAATATTTCCACGTAGGACGAACATGTGAAGTTTATGGCTGTTCTACACAAGCGCGTGATTGACTGACTGTAACGTTATTCGTCAAGCAGCAACTCTTTCGTCATATTAAATAAAGTCGACCTTTCAACTCAGCGCGTGGAAACGTGACAACTTTCGCATTGTAACTTAACCATAAAGAACGTCGTTCATTTCCAACTGTCAGATGTATAGATGTATCGGGATACAATAAATCCGTTTGTTTTACACAAACTCTGACCACTTGAAACCTTAAAAGTTTTGAATGGCAAATTACGAGAATGACTTAAAAGCGTCCAAAACAAACGTCTGCTTCTGTTGATGAGGCAACCACGTTTTTTACCTTCCAAATAAAAGGCTTTACAGCCGTCATCCCGCAGCTTCTGCATGAGGAGCCCCAGCACGGAGCCCGAAGCTCCGCTCTCCTGCCAGTCCGTCGTCGCCTCGTCGTACAGCACCACCGTATCCGTCTTGCAGCGCTTCACGAACTTTTCCTTATCCTCGTTATTGGGGATGATGGATCGGATGGGCAGGTGGCCCTTCTTCAGCCTCCGGAGCATGAGCCCCGGGATGACCAGGTTGATGGCGGACTCGATGTGCGAGGACTCGAAGAGTTCGTGCGACCTGCAGTCCAGCAGCAGCAGCGAGCTGCCGCCAGTCTCCAGTTCATCCTGCAGCCATTCCGCGCTTTTGCTCGACATCATCGCGCCGCTCCAGAGAGTATTTTTCATGGGGGAGATAGGGCGAGGCTTCCGCGTGCGGTAAAATGAGAGGGAACGAGAGATCAGGCGATGAAAAGTTTCCCCGCGGGCATATCCACACTCGTGGGTCTCCTGTTTCAGTGTTATGGCGCTGAGATTGCGTGCGCGCTCACCGACACATCGCGGCTGTCCTCTTGCGGTCTGCGGAAACGGGAGAACACGGGCTCGGCGTCCATAAGAGACCGCGGTCCGGTGCGGTACAGTCAGATGATAATGATGATAGCGGAACGGGTTGGATGTTTTGGGGATGTCGGGTGAACAGCGCAGCTCATGATCGCCGTACGTCTGTTTGTCATTTTCGCATGGCAGTTTGACAGGCTGTAATAAAATAAACACGTCACCGGGTGGGAGGAGTCGGACGTGTTGCATTTAAAGACGCAGTGCGTCTTATTTTTCCCTCTGAAAATAATGAACTATGCATTCATAAAGTGCGTAATTTTGTGACTTTTACCTATTTGTAATATTCGCAGGAGTGTTATTAACCAGAATTTTTTTAATAACATGATAAAATTAACATAAAAATAACCTAAAGCAAGTAGAATTAAGATTCTTACAGTTATTTTAAAACAAATATACATCTTTTTAATTATGACAAACTCTAGAATATTTCAATGGGTAGAGATTGTGGTTTGTTTTCTTTCCAGTAAAGCATGATGTTTTCTCAGAAAATGTGTGCATGAATGACAGAGAATTCAGGTGTTCTAGGAAATCGCAGTGTTCACTGGCCCTTTAAGGATTACAGATGTGCATCACAGCATTATTTCTATGAATGTTGATTGTGAATGGAACGCCTTTAGTTAAAATGTGAATGAGATGAACTATTACTTCCCAACATTATACACAATTGTTTATGCACAAAAACCAGAAGTGTGATCTAAAATGTATGATTTATTCTTAATTCATAACACATGAGAGGGGGTCAGCCCAAAATAGTGGAGCCCGCCAGGACTACAGCCAAAGTCTAAATGATCCAAATTTGAAGCTCAAAACCGATGTGGTTCCTCATGTTTCTGTTAACAGAAAGTCTTATTACCTGTAACTTAGTCTAAATGCTTAAGCTGAAGAATACGCCATAAGACTGATGGGTAAAAGAAGCAACTTTTCATTTCAGCACAGATGCATGATGGGAAGAGTGAGATGCCTAGGCAAGACACAATGGCCTTTTATATTTCCAGATGAGTTGTAGTTACTCCAAACTGTCAGCCTCTTGTGTCTCCATCCTCTCATCCAAAAGGCCTCTCCACAAAAACAAGACAATCCTCTTACTGAAAACAGAGTTTCTTCAGGCGGTTTATAATCTACCCCCATTTTGAAATTTGCAAATACGCTTGAAACTTATTTTTAATTACAAAAATAACATAATACGACACAATAACAAAAAAATATGACACCTTGTTGCATAAAAAAGTGCGTTAAGGCATAAAACTGAATTATATATATAATTTCAAGACTGAAAGATGATTCTAATCATTAATATATTATCCAAGAATGTTTCTCAAATGTTTTGTTTCACAAAGAAGGTTCATATTCTCTGGTTTATTTCAATTATAATGCATCTGCTCTAGGTTTTGTATTTCTATCTGTCAGTGTGCCCAAACACGTAATAGCAAAAGATGATGTGGAGGAAACCACACTTAACTTTAATTTCCTGCTGGAATCGAGTCCCTGCCAACGGTTCCAAAGTAAACATCACAAATACTTGTTGAGTGGGCTAAACATACATTCCTGCTTGTCAATACATGTAAAAGTGCCAAACCTTCGAACGAGCACAAATAATAGCCCATCACAATTGAAATATTCCATATTTTACAGCAGATTTCCCACAATTTCTACTGCGGCTTCTGTTCAGAGTCACCGTATGAACAATTCAGACAAGTGATCTTCCCTCGAGAGTCCCGGATGAATGTTAATGTCATCAGTAAAGGTGATCACTATAACTGATGCTCTGGATGAAGTGGTGTTTAGTGATCCGGCAGCCGTGAATGACATTGGCCGAGTCTACAGTTTCCATGCGGCCCACTCAAGTGTTAATCCACCCTCATAGTGTCAACTCCCACATCGTGATTGGCATTTCCTCCGCTCACATTCAGACTGGGTAATTCATTAATACTGCACGATCCCACCCCTCCTTAGCCAGGAAACCAAGGCCAGTTTTGCCCTATCAGTTCCATGTATGATTCATTCCATGAATTTTCAATAGAAATCGGGGAAAGTGATTCCATGATGAACTTTGCCCGGGAAAACCTGGCGATTTTGGACAACAAAGAGATCGACCATCTGAATGAAAAATGATGGTTAGTTTTATCTTTGTCATCCTGTGCGATAAATGACAAGTAGCATGACAGGTACTTCAGCGACAGTTTGCTTACAGTCTTGAAGTGGGTATGACATGTTTTTAAATCATTGGTGGAGGTTTCGATCAGGCCAACAGGGTTACAAGCTTTTGTTTTCCATAATTATGGGATATATAAGCCATTGAATATCAAGTTATTAGTGTTTGAATATAGTGGATACCCTTAAAAAAAGTGTTTGATTTGCATCCGTTCATGCATTAGCTTCAAAGATGCCCACAGTACATGGAGAAATAATCTAGCAACATCATTTCTGTCCTCATAAGGGTGGAGTTACAGCATCTATCAGCTGGGGTTTTACCTGAGCTAACAAACCAAATCTCCAATGACTTTGCAGTACAAATATATTTTTCTGAAGTTAATGTATAAATTAAAGTGGTCATGTGGCGCGAACACATGTTTTTCTGTGTCTTTGGTGTGTTATAAGCTGCCCATGCATGTATTAGACACATTAGGCAAAAATGAAAGTGTGCGTTTTTAACCTTAAATCGTGTATACACATTGCATTACATCTAAAACGATAATATTCATTTTAGCCGTGTCATATCACCCCTTTAACAAAACGTCTTGGTTACGTATGTAACCTCAGTTCCCTGATGGAGGGAACGAGACGTTGTGTCGAGAACGACAGATGGGGTTCGCCCTTGAGAACCAATCAACTCTGACTACTATAGAAAAGGCCAATGAAATTTGGCGAATGCAATTTGCATGCCGGGCTCCGCCCCCGGAAATCCGGTATAAAAGGAGGCCGGCGTGCAGCATTCACTTACCTTTGTTCTGAAGAGCCTGAGACCTCTCAAACTGCAGCAGAATACGATACGTGTTCGTGGCATAAGGGACACAACGTCTCGTTCCCTCCATCAGGGAACTGAGGTTACATACGTAACCAAGACGTTCCCTTTCTGTCGGTCTCTCGACGTTGTGTCGAGAACGACAGATGGGGTTGCCTATGGAAAACGCCACAACGCTGTATCGCGTCACAATCTCTAGCGAAGCGACGGTAACAAGCCTGGGCGTGTCATCTCGAAGCTTTCGTGAGACTGTAACCTTCCAGTGTGGTGGTCGGGGGGTTCCAGAGCTTTCTTGGAGAAAGATGGGTACAGCCCTGACCGGTAACTTTCACGGACGGGGCCTTAGCTCTCTATAGGCGAGAGGCCGTCCAGATCAGTTTACACCGGGTAAGCGCGACTCTTAATCAGAGAAGCGCTACAGAGGCCACCTCCTACCCGTGGGGAGGAATATGGTGGATATAGGTATGGTCTCGTCCTTGGAGGAGAACGCATGGAACGTGCGGACTGAGTAGTTAACCGCGAGGTGGAGGCCCACCTGGGGAAGCTCATGGGTTACCAGGAGTGGGAACCATTCTCATGAGGATACATCAGACGGAACAGCCCACGGAGGGGGTGTTACAGACGTCCGGTAGCACTAGTCCGGTTAGAGCTATCTGTGATAGCTCACATGGTATCCCGGCCTAAGGGGGAAGGCTGCTCTGCCCAGCCAGCCCCCAGGGGGTGCTTGTTTGGTGATGGATGGAATGCCTATTCTTAACCAGTGTCTGGGTAAGAAGGGAGGCTGGTGAGGTACCAGTTTCTTAGCGATGTGTTCGGGTAAGAAGAAAAGGTAAATAGCACACTGACCCAACCTGTTAGAGGGTGGAAAGGTGCTTTCGCAGGCATACGCCCCCCCGGATGCAAGTCCTACATGTCGCCACGCAGGACGTGGGCTGACACCGGGTTTACGCAAAGGTTGTTAACCCTTGCGAAGGTGTTTGGGCATAGCCCAACCCGCAGCTCTACAGATGTCTGCTAGAGAGGCGCTTCTGCCAGTGTCCAGGAGGTGGCTAAACTCCGTGTGGAGTGAGCCCTCACTGCCAATGGGCATGGGAGATTCTGAGATCGGAATGCCGTCGTAACGGCGTCCACGACCCAGTGCGCCAGCCTCTGTTTGGAGACAGCCTTCCCCTTCTGCTGTCCTCCAACAGACACGGAGCTGGTCAGAGCTTCAGAGCTCTGCGTGCGGTCCAGTACGTACTGGACACAACACTAATCGGGTTGGGTCTTCCTCCCCTATGGGGAGCGCCTGCAAGTTCAACACTTGGCCCCGGAGGGAGTAGTGGGAACTTCTTGGGCACGCATCCGGGCCTGGGTCTCAAGATAACGTGAGAGTTTCCAGGGCCGAGTTTAAGGCAATCCAGGGACACGGAGGATGCTCGGTGGTCCCCTACCCTCTTGAAGGAAGTGAGCGCCGTCAGGAGGGCCGTCTTACTCTATGAGGAAGATCGGAACCTCCGAGGGGCTCTTTGGGGGGCCCTGAGGCTCCCCAGGACCACTTAGGGTCCCAAGAGGGTATGGAGCGGAGATGAGGCGGATTCCGCCCTCTCGCTGCTTAGGAACCTGGTGACCAGGTCGTGTTGCCCTAGAAACTTTCCACCGACTGAGTCGTGATGAGTGGCAATAGCGACTACATACACTTTCAGTGTGGAAGGGAGATGTTAGTCTCCAGTCTCGTGAGGAGGGGAACACAATCCTGATCAAGCACCTCAGTGGGTCTTTCTCGTTGAGAAAGACACCAGGACGAGAAGAGGCACCGTCTAGAGGCGTGTAACCGCCTAGTAGATGGGGCCCTAGCCTGGGTGATGGTCTCAGCCGTATAGGGGGAGTAGCCATCTTAGGATCTTCTCGTCCCGTCTAGAGACCAGACATGGGTGTTCCAGAGGTCTGATCTGGGATGCCAGAACGTGTCCTTCCCCTGAGAGAGCAGGTCCTCTGTCAGGGGAATGGTTCAGGGGGAGTCGCTGTCCAGAGCATCGGCTCTGAGGCCAAGTGCGGTTAGACCGGTGTGGTGTAACCAAGAACACTTGGTGCTCCTGCTCCCTGACCTTGCACAGAGTCTGTACAAGAAGGCTCCTGGGGGGGGAAGGTGTGCTTCCGCCCATCCCGCGGCCAGCTGTGCGCAAGGATATCCGTGCCGAGGGCAGGGACTATCAAGCGGGCAAATGGTGGTGTTACGGGAGGTGAACAGGTTTTACCTGGGCCTACCCGAACAGCCTCCAAATGAGCTGGACTGCACGGGGGTGGAGTCGCCACTCTCCACGAGGCATAAACTGGCGAGAAAGCACGTCGGCTGTCTAGTTCAGTTTGCCCGGGGTGTGTGGCCTGCAGGGAACGAGTCACCTGTTGACTCCACCGGAGGAGGCGTCGAGCAAGTTGTGTTTAGCTGCTGTGTGCGAACGCCACCCTGACGATCTGTATTCGCTACAGCTATAGTGCTGTCCTCGGAACAGCACGTGTATGTCTCGCACGAGAGGCCGTAGCCTGCTCAGTGCAAGTAGCATAGCCCACAACTCTTGGCAATTGATATGCCAGCGCAGGCGGGGGTTCGTCCAACACCCCACCTGCGTGCCCGTTGCACACTACACCGCACCCCTGCAGGGAGACTTCAGTCGTCACCACGACCTGCCTCATAACCTGCTCAGAGGGACCTGAGTCCGTCGAAAAAGTCATAAAGACTAGGGGTTATGGTGCGTCGGCAGCAGGGCGGCATCACCATGCGCCTGCTGCCGGTGTGCCACGCTCTCCTCGGAACTCGACTCTGAAACCAGTGTTGGAGCGGTGTCATGTGCATCAACTCGAGGGGTATTAGCCCGCGAGGACGCCATGTGTCCCAGGAGCCTCTGAATTGTTTCAGGGGGACCGCTGTCTGCCTAAAATGTTCATTTCAGACAGTTCAACACTGGTTGGGCACAACTGCGGACAGGTGTGCCGACATGGTGACAGAGTTGAGTTCCATACCGAGAAAGAGGACGCTCTGCACTGGGGAGAGCTTGCCCCTCTCTTGGTTGACCTGGAGTCCCAATCGACCTAGGTGCCGGAGCACCAGGTCCCTTTGTGTACATAACAGATCTCGCGAGTGTGCCAAGATAGGCCAGTCGCTGAGATAGTTTAGTACCCGCTCGCCTTCCTCCTCTCAGGGAGAAAGGGCGGTCAGGGACAGACCGAAAGGGAGGACTCTGTACTGATATGCCCGCCTCTCGCACGCGAACCGTGGGAACGGCCGGTGTCGAGGAGGATCGAGACATGAAAGTAAGCGTCCTTCAGGTCGATTGCCACGAACCAATCCTGACACCTCATAGATGTCAGGACGCGCCTCTGTGTGAGCACCCTGAATGGCAGCTTGTGAAGGTGCTCTGTTCAGGGTACGCAGCCTTTGGGGGCAACCCGCCGTCTTTCTTGGGAACGATGAAGTGCGGGTGGTGACCCACTGAACATCTTGGTTTTGAGGGACGAACTCGATGCCTGTTTTGCCAGAAGGGTGGTGACCTCTACCCGAAGTACGGAGGCGTCCCTGCCTCTGACAGAGGGAGAGATGATGCCCCGAAACTTGGGTGAGTCTCTGGCGAACTGGATCGAGTAACCAAGACGGACCGCCCTCATTAGCCAGCGAGACAGTGTGGGCAGCTCTCGAGCTCCCAGGGACTGTGACAGGGTGACCAAGGGGACGGTCTGCTTCATCATTCCCACGGGGGGTGGTTCGTCGGCTGGCGGAGCTAACCATGTCGCGGGGAGTCCCCGGAGGGAAGGTTTTTGCTCCGCCTGCTTACCTGCCTGGCGGGACAACGGCACGCACTGTCGGTTTGAGAGTGGTGACGGCTGTCGTATGTGTACGACCTCACGCCTCGCCAGGGTGTGAGGTCGGTTCGCCGAGCACAGTCCAGTGGAGTGTGCGATCGGCTGCAAGTAAACCCGGGGAGAACAGAAAACTCAGTGAGTAAGTGGGCGCCAAGCCCTAACAAGGGCCCGGCTTTGGTGACGAGGCAGGAGTCGTCCCGTACCGACCGATCAGAGCCGTGGCTGTGAAGGTTCGGGCCCGATGTTGTTCTCCCTGGGGTCTTCCCGTCAGTGTCCCTTCTCGCGAGGAGGTTGCTGACGGGGTGTAGGTTTCCCCCTCGACCTCTGCTTCCGGGGTGCCGCCTGTGGGGGCACAGGAACCGGAGCCGATGCCGAAAGGGTCCTGGGTTGCAGGGAAGCAGACGTCACGTGAGATCTCGGAGGCCTGTAGGCGGCCGAGTCGCGGCGTGAAAAAAATGTGGTTAATTGCCACTGTCTGCTTCGCCGTCAAAAAACTGCTGAGCGCAGTCCTCGACGGTGTTACCAACAACCCACCCTGCGAGATGAGTGCATCAAGAAAGCGGACTTCCTTGCTGTCACTCTTCTGCACAAGGTATAGCCGGGGGTGTCTCTCCTGGACCACTACCGTGGACATCGTCCGACCCAGGGCCCGTGCCGCCGCCTTAGTCGCCCGTAGAGCGCTGTCAGCGGTGGCACGGAGATCCTGCATTATACCCGGGTCGGCCTTACCCTCGTGGAGCCCTCTCAACGCCCTGGCCTGGCGGACCTGCAGGATGGCCAAGGCATAGAGAGAGGAGGCAGCCTGGCCCGCAACATCGCAAGCTTTCGACACCAGTGATGCCGAAGTCTTACGTGTTTTGGACGGTAGGAGTGGTCGATCCCCCCCCAGGTGGTAGCCGTCCGCGGCACAGGTGCACCGCAGGCGGACGTTCCACCCGGGGGATCTCGACGCAGTCCTTGGCTGCCTCACCATCGAGGGAAGTAAGGGAGCCGGAGCTGGTTTCACTGGAACGGTCCGTGAGTGGAGCGTTCCAAGTTTTACACAGCTCCTCATGCACCTCCGGGAAAAACATGGCACCCGGGGTGGGCGCGGTTTGCACCGCGCACCGACCTCGGGAACCACGCATCCCCGGGTTAGCACGGATGACATCACTTCTGCTTCCTCCTGAACTCGACCGCTGGGGGTGGAGTTTGGATTCGGCAGAGTCGGATGCCAGTCTCCCTCCGATGCTGCGAGCGACATCTCATCTACGTCACACATCGTTTCCGAGTGTGTGCGTGAGGATCCGGACGGTATGCCACCGCCGGTTGGGGAACGTTCAGAAGAGCGAATCGGGGTGCGATCGGCCCGTGAGCACTTGGCTGGCGGGTTTACGTTCGCAGAGTTCCCCGTATCACTAACGCTGCTAACGTGGGTGGTCATCGGGGCCGTAGCCACAGATGTCACAGCCCGGGTAGCAGACGAAATGGTGGCTGGTTCCCGTAGGAAGACAGCCACCCGTGACCGCAACTTCTGAATGACAATCTGCCCGCAGTGCAGGCAGATGTGTCAACGAACGCTGCTTCAGTGTGCTGGACGCCCAGACACCTAATGCAGCGATCGTGTCCATCCCCCTCCTCGATGAGGGTGCCGCACCCAAGAGAACAGCGGGACATGCCGCGCTGGAGAATGCTCAGTCAGTCCTGAAAAGGACTTTTAGAAAAAATCTCTAACACCTCCGGAACCGCCGAGACGCCCAGGGGAAGGTCGCTGCAGGAAGGGACGATCCGCTGTAACACGTCGTAGCACCAGCGTGTAGTTGTAGAGGATTGAATCCTGAGTTGTACTCATGAGCGATGGCTCTGAAGAACAAAAGGTAAGTGAATGCTGCACGCCGGCCTCCTTTTATACCGGATTTCCGGGGGCGGAGCCCGGCATGCAAATTGCATTCGCCAAATTTCATTGGCCTTTTCTATAGTAGTCAGAGTTGATTGGTTCTCAAGGGCGAACCCCATCTGTCGTTCTCGACACAACGTCGAGAGACCGACAGAAAGGGAACTACAATATATAATTACATATAAAAGTATAAAAGTATATACAAACATATTTCTGTTCTTACATAGCAAGTTAACACAGTATCTTTAGATTTCTGTACATTTCTAGCATTAGCTATTTGCTAACATGTAACGTGAGTGGTTGACAAAAATAGAAAACAAATTGTTAATAATAAATTATTTGATATTATTTATATTTCGATCATAAAATAGCATAGGGGTTCATTCACACAGGGCATCAGTGTTAACGCCTCTCATTTAATTTGATAGGTGACATCATGCATTACAGAACTGAATTGTGGGTCCGTCGGCGTCGCCTCACTGGCATAGCTCACGGCAGAAGTTGAAAATGTCTCAAAGTTTCAAGTGCAAAAGAAGGCATCAGTCCTTCAGAACGCCTTATGCAAATAACCTTCTGCAAGCGCTAGCCAATTGCTTTCACGCAAGACCAGATAAAAATGTCTCTTTGACGTTTGATTTTGTTGTCTCACCACAGGACACACACGGTTTAAACCTATATGGTTAAAGATATTGTAAATTATAAAAAATGATATACCTTATTATCACTGCTGTCCTTCCGAAACCTTGTATCTCCATGTTGTCAGTGGGTTTGCAAAATATCTAGCAAATAAAAATTATCCAAAATGCCTGTCAACTTTCACAACACAGTATTTAATTATTGAAAAAACAGTGTTTCCATTTCCTGAAAAATGTGGACATCTGAGATCTCGGAAGAACAGAGAGGATACAGTATGCTTTAACCATGTAGAAATTCGTCAGTCAGCACCATTGTAGAGTATTTTTTTCTCAAAACTGCAGTTGATCATGACGTCTGAAAAGCGTGGTTTGAAACCAACCCTTCTCTCTACGTAACAAACATTTTAAAACTAATTCCTGATAACACCAAGTGGAATTTATTATTACAGTTGTTTTCTTAAATGTAGGAAGTTTGTTTAGGGCAACATAAAAACTGGTCCTCCAATCAGATCAGTGTCAGAACCATCCTATCATTTTAAAAGAAGTTTATTTGTGTGATTAGCCACTCTTTAATAACAACCTGTTTCTAAGCAGTACTGTGCCGTTGGAAAATAAAATGGTAAATGAAATTTAGAAATTGAGTATGTTTTAAAGCCTACACATTTATATGGTGTTTTTCTTTTTGAGTGTTGAAACTGGAAGAGGAGCAGAAGCAGCAGCAGCGAGTGGAAACATCATTGTGCAGTGCTGCGTGGGCTGCTGTGTGCAGTGAGCTCACGAGGGGAAAGGCATGGCCTGAATTCCCAGACAAACATAAACCCAATACTCACTCAGGGAAAGGAAACAGGAAATGAAGCACTGCTTTGTCCAGCCAAGCTCGAGCATTATGAGTGGTCAGAAGGTAAAGTGCTTCAGTTCTCTTTATGTCTGATATGTATGCTTCTTGATAAACAACTGATTTGAATAGTCTGAAAGCGTCTTACAATATGGGGCATTCCATTTTGACACTGGAAGAAAAATCACAGTTGCAGCTCCACCATTCTGTACTTTGAATCTGACACCATTATATGTCAATCATTTGGGTCAACAAGCTCCTTTAAACTGTGTCATTGACCATTGTCCCATGCAATGGATTTTCCTAAATAGCCTTAATAGTGGTCTGCCCTTTCAATGTCTATTTTTATAACTGTTACCCAAATTTATATTCCATCTGCTGACAGTACACTTGGAAAATGGAACGCTGAAATATAATAGAACTGATAACATATTCTTTTCCTTTAGTACCCATCTTTGTTAAAGGGGAAAAGGCACACATTTCCTAGAATGACCCTCCTAACTCCCATATCCTCAAGAACAGGAAACTGTTTTCCTTTACTAATCCTATTAATGTTACAGCTGCAATCTGTTATTTTGTCATCTCTGTTTGAAACATCAAAATTGAAAGTAACTTGTGGAGTTCTTCATAAGGTGTTTAGCTTCATGTGGTATAGGACTGTTCAACAATTGATCAAAATTAATCGCATACGTAAAAAATCAGTAAAAATAGGGCACAATAAACTGTATTAATATACACTTACAGTTGTTTTACCTTTTTGCACTGCGATAAATTGCATTTTAGCATTAACGGAAATGTTCGTAAAAGAAACTTTCGTTTTTGTAACAGGACTTTTTTTACAGTGTATATTTCTTAATATGTACACATGTATGTGTATGTTTTTATAAAAACAAAATAAATATGCACGGTGCACATTACTGTGTAAATACAAACTTTTATTCTGGATGCGATTAATCATTAACCATTTATCCACGATTAATCCGGATGCGATTAATCTGACACACAGACTAATCGGCGTATGATGTCTAAGTTCCATGCGTGCGATTCAAAAGCACTGCACAAGTCGAACACATATTTTCTTTTCGTGAGTCAAGTTAAGTTTATGAAATCAGACATTTCCCATGAAATCAGCCCTGACAGCTCAATCTATACATAATTATATAAATGTACCGTTGTGAATTGGAGCGACGTTAGTTTTAAACAAGTTTTTTTGTACTTGTTTGATAACTGGTGTTAACCAAAAATGTGACGTATTGCAGAGTTAATAAACAAATATGGGTCAGACAAATTTTGGGTCATGACTACTGAGATTGTTTCAGCGTCACACTGAACTCTAATGTAGCGCTCCTCTGAAAACTGCAGTGGCACTCAGAAGATTGGGGGGAAAGCGTATCCAGATGTTATCTTCATAAAGGACCAAAGACAGAAAAAAAGCAAGGCTGACTAATTCTTCCCTCAGTCCCGTGGGCCACACATGTGCAGCATGAGGAGGATTATTTCTCCAGTTTTTCTTTTCCTAAAATCTTTTCTTCCTGAAAACAAATGCATAGAAGCACTGGCTCAAAGAGAAACTAACTGTAGTTTGTAACAGATTTGTTGTTAATCATGTTGGCAGCCTGATGAACGGGGCGACTCAAGCCAAATCTCTCATTATCTGGATGTATAAAGCAAGGCACTGTCCAATAGAGACCCAAGCCCCCAGACAGGAAGGAAAAGAGTAGGCTGTCTTGAGAATTCCGGCTTTGTTTTTCTTTTTCCACGAGTGTTAAGCGTTAGGCAAACTCAAGCACACTCCACCGGTTGAGGCGAGCATATTTTGTGGCCAGCAGGAATCTCAAGAGAACAATCAGAAGAGATTAATCTCACCTGAACTACTGTGAGGTCATTTGTCTGACAAACTACATGACAACAAACCTCAAGGTAGGCCTTCGGTGGTCTAGCAGGGTGTTTTTCTTTCCTATAAAATACTGGCTTGGGATTTTCTGGAAGCTTTTAAAATACAGCAAAAAGGAAAGCTTTT
The DNA here is from genome assembly GCF_015846415.1 of Triplophysa dalaica. NCBI lineage: Eukaryota > Metazoa > Chordata > Actinopteri > Cypriniformes > Nemacheilidae > Triplophysa > Triplophysa dalaica. The sequence goes on along the minus strand of NC_079562.1, from coordinate 16,724,972 downwards.
AATTTCAATGAGCTAACAAAACCAAGAATATACGGAGTACATGGAGTTCAAATTTTCTTTATAGATCACTTTGCAAGATGTTAACACTGGTCCAGAAGTACTTTTATTTATTTAAGTTTTTTTTACATTTTATATCATTAAATCTTAAAGATAGTCGTTTATAATTTTCAATTGGTGGCATTTTGTTCACAATTAGTGTAACTGAAACAGGAAGTTCTTCTAGTGTTATTTACTTCATCCGAAAGGGTCTGTACACACTTTCAAAATCTACTGTAGGTTATTATTTTTTGATCAGCCATATCAATAGGGGTAAGATGGTCCATAAACAGTTTTTTAAATGATAACATACATTTTATTTAATATTCTTTTTTTATGCGAATAATAAGCAACACAATGTTAAATACACATTTTATTAAAATTGTATTTTTCTTTGAAAAACAAAAAAAATTATACAAATCTGTGCCTAAACTACGCACAGTGTGAGAACTCCTAAAGCTCATGAAAGCTTAACTAAACAACAACAAAAAAAGCATTCACTGCAGCTACATAAAGAAAATGCTACAGACCCAACGACACAACATCAAAACAGATTATACACAGTTTAGCTCTCACAAGGAACAGAAAGGTTAAGATCGAGATGATTCTCTTATCAGAACAGAGGACTAAACTCCAGTGTGTGATTTTAAGGATGGATTGTATTACAGTAAACTAGATGCCTTCCACTGCTTTCTACACCAGCAGGACGACGTACTCCGCAGAAACCAATCCACCCTCAGCACAATTCTCCAGATAAACACTGCTACACAATGCAAAAATCTGGATCTCGTAGCACAAAACCATCTGCACCCACATAGTAATAATAATAAATTATTGTTTGTTTTATTTACTTGTGTCAACACATTGATGACGATCTGTAACACAACAAATGGTTGATTTGGGATACTGTTGAATCGTAGACTTTGAATGTTGAAGATGGAAGGTGAGAGGTAGACTGCTGGGTCAGTTGTCAGAGTTGGACCGCTGTTGAGAGCTGATCTTGTGTTGGTTCTCGATACACTCCTTTAGTTTATCTTCTGTGAGTGTCAGACGCTGCTCCAAAATGGCCACCGTCTGTCAAACAAGACACAATAAAGCGATTGAGCCACAATTCACATAATACACATAATACTCGATACGGGCTTCCCCAACGCTTAGATAGAGAGAGAGGGATTATGAAAGAGGATAGAAAAGCCCTATGAAAAAAACAAAAAAGTGAGATTTGGGGAAAATAAAGAAGACCGAGAGAGATCTAGCCGTGGGAGGGAGTCATAATCTGTCGTCACAAGAATGCATGAATGCATCTATTTTGGACGGCCCCAAACAGATGTGCCGTTCTCCTCGCAGACAAACCCTCTGATTATGCGGGCCCCCTGGTTGTGGCATGAAGCAGAAACCAAACACCACATCCTCTATGTGGGCCGGAAGCAAGGACAGACCCCTCAAGAATGCGGCCTTCTCTGAGAGACGCTGGAGAGGAGACGGAGGAATGGAGGCACTATGTCTTGGCAGGGTCAGCATGGCGGGCCCATCATTAGGGCACACGCTGAGAACCCCCTGACCTTAATGTACTGTGGGGGCTGGGTAGAAGCTTTGCCATTCCCTACCGCACAACTGTTGTGGGAGCACTAACAGCATGAAAACAAGCTCCCGGGAGAAGTATGCAGTAATCGTTTTTGGGTTTCTTCCTTGTCCTCCGCCAAAGCTGGAAGGCTGGTAGGTCATAAGAGCATATTACATAATATTACAGTGCCTATAATTGGCCTCAAGTTGTTATGAAAATGTATTTTCAGACTTGTTTAATTGTAGGGATGAGCAAAACTTCATACTTTTGAACCAGTCTGTGTAAGAGAAGCACTGTGTAATTATGTCGGTTCATGTCTACCAGGCAAAGATGAGACGTGTTTTCTGAGCGACATGTATAAACGCCACACACAACCTTCCAGACGGGTTTTCAGTAAGTGATCCAAAAAATATTTTATTGCACAAAACCGCCATAGCCCTCACAAATGATGAGCAATAATAAGAACAGTTCAGATTTAAGAATCGACAATAAAAAGGGAAATCGCCCTGAAGCCTTGGGGCGAAAATTCTGGGAATACTTTCCACTAGATTCTCAGTAAGGGATAATGTACAGGCAGCCGGTTGTTATCGCAGAAATCAGCCCAGACAGTGTGATCATCTTGTCTCCTTGTACATTATTCTGCACAGCTACTTGCCACAAACTGAATGAAATCTGAATTTGAAATATATGATTAGCTCATTTTTGGCGAGGAAAAGCCGTTTAGTTTCGGTTTTAGGGTAAGAAATGACATTCAAACGTCACAAATAGACAATTTAGTTTTTTAGTAAACTAAGTTTTTAGTTTTTAGTAATTTGTAATCAATCTCATATATGTAATTAAAATAAATATTTATATTTAATTTGTCAAAAGAGCCTGGAAAAATGATTTCCTGCATCCGTGTTTTATTAGTCATGACTGGCCAATCAGAATCAAGCATTTAAACAAGCCATGTAATAAGCCACAATAACACATTTGGTGTCGAAACTGATGTAAATTTACTATCATCATCATCAGGTCACAGTCTGAACGGATGGCGTTAGTTGGCACTGAGGTCTGGATTCAGTCCAGGTCACTCAAGTTCCTCCACACCCACCTTGACAAACCATTTCAGTATGGATTTCCTGTTGTGCTGGTCAGGATTGTCATAACGAGGCAGGAAAGGGCCCTCCTTAAACTGTCGCCACACATTCGAAAGCACGGAATTGTCTTGAATGTCATAAAAATCATTATTATCCTTCCACGAAACACTGGCACGATGCATTCCGGTAGGTACCGTTCTGCTTGGCACGCACCAAACTCAGATTTGTCCGTCAGACAGCCAGATGGTGTGATTCATTACTCCACAGATCGTCAGAGCGCGTTCCCACTGTTTCTGCAGCTTTGCAACATTCAGCCAACGATCTGCATAACAAACAGTGATCCATCGCTTGTGTCTGCTGCACGACCATGTACACGATTTCCAGGAGGCTCCAGACAAACAGTTTGTGTTGACGTTACATCTAGAGACGGTGTGAATCTTGTTGATGAGCGATCGAGAACAGCCGATGTTTTGGTGATATATGGTTCAGTCAATGTACTATAAGCTTGTATGACCTACTAGGGCTGTGCTGTTGTTCCTCATTTTGAGAACAGCAATATGTTGACCAATATGACTCTGATCAAAGCAGAACTTTGATGTTCTGACAGGTAGAAGCGGTGGCATCAAATTATTCACAGTGTGAAGTTGAAAGGAACAAAGCTCTTTAGTGTGGGCCATGACAGTAAAATTGCCCACAAAAACATCTCACGTCAACCTAAAGATCAGGCATTAGGGTGTCAAAGTCCCAATGACCCAATGAAGTTTGATGGAAGTAAAATAAAAGCACACTGTAGATTTGGAAAAGGGTATACATTCTTTCCAATGGTTTGGATGTCTCAACAGCCACAGTTGGTTCAATCATGAAACAGAGGAAGCTACATCAAACCAAACAGACACAGTCCAAAAAAAGATCAACCCTCAAAACTCTCTGCACGAACAAAAGAAGCCTTGTTAGCGGAGCCCGGACACGACGATGATCACTTTGAATGAGCTGAGGAGTTCAGTGGCTGAGAACAGAGTGAAGGTGAATCAGTCAACCACATCAAGAGATGTGAAGAACATTGCTCTATGTACCCGAGGTACAATAGAAGCCTTTACTCAAGAGTTTCAGCCTTGTGTGTTGAGATGTAAGGCAGTGTTTGAAATCCAAAAGGTAAAAGAGCATGGGCGAGTAAAAAACAGTGGAATGTTTAACGCATATACTGTACAAGCAAACAAATCCAGAGATGTTTTAACACCATATTACTGGGATAACTTAAAGTGGATGAATTGTGATTACTGCCAGACAGTTGAAAGTCCTTGTGAACCGGTGGTTGCGATCATGTTATCTTCCGTATTCTGACGCTTATTCGAGTGAAACGGAATTTCGAAAGAGAAAATTTGTGGGCGTGGCCTGTTTTGTTCACCGCAATTTGATCTATGTAACAGAATGGAACTTATGAAATGGAACTGGGAGCAGACTGACAGTTGAAGGGGAGGAGTTAACGAATGCTCCGCCCAAGCCATCTAACTTGCGTCACTACAGCACAGAAGTGCATTTTCAGATTTTAACTGAGGGCACATGAATTTGAAGAAGAGAATGACCCACATTGGTAAGCTGTTTACAATAAACGCTGCAATTTTTCTTGCAAGGATTTTTTTTATCTCAATAGGACTTTAAAAGTAATGTGAAACATGATATTCAATATACTGATAATATACTGGCACAAGCTTAAAAAATGATATTCATAACTTGTAATCAATTAAAATTAGTAAACAACAGCAATATATTACCTACATAGCACTTCTTAGTAACAGTATGATGTCACACATGTTTTGGGTAGCTCATTGTGACGTATGTGTAATTGTTTCAACATTTAGTTAAGTGCTGTTAAGTTTTACACTCAACACCTAATACTTCTGTGTGGTGTTCAATAGCAGTAAAAAATCAATATAGCAGTGTGTAGAATTTTGTGCACGGTACAAAAATATCCTCAGACACCTTTCAATTTTGTTCTGATATGGTTTCGAGAGACAATCCTCTATCGAAAAGATCCCTTTGAACCTTTAAATCATAGAACAAAATCCAATAAACAACCTCTCCATGTTCTTTTCTACCAAAGTTTATTTTATAGGATTCAATTTTAATGTAATCTCGTAAAACACAGACTACAATTCTGGGACATAATCATCAGTCATACGTTCTAACTGCAGCCTTGCCTTTTCTGTCTTGGGTCAGTTTTTATACAGTATATAATGATAATGATAGCCGTCATTTTTTGTATTTCTTATATTTAAAGTCTTTCCTCAATCCTCATTCGAGATCTCCTACCAGAAGGACGTACTGGACGCGCAACCCGAGGGTGACCCCCGGAGTGCACGCGGTTCAGAATGTGGGCGAGACTGGACTGATGCACAGTAAACAGGCTTCCTGAGCCAGCCCCTCGGGGCCTGAAAGGCAGAGCTCGATAACATCTGCTGGTATTTCATGCTAGAGGGAATGGGTTTTGCATTTCCTTCCTCTGCAAGTGTGCTTTTCCAATCAATAAGCAAGAGCTTATCGGGCCTATCGGAAAAAGCTGGGCAGCGCTAGACTCCGGCACAACACGCCGCTGAAGGTCATCGGGGTTGTGTAACGCGGTGCGCTGCATGTTGTTTACAGGAGCAGCGTTCAAGTGTGCGCGCTCCCAGCGAAAAATGCTTTGATTTCGCCGCCTGATGGCTCTTGTTGAATAAGAGGAGTATTTCACTTTAAAGAGTGAAAAACCACTTCTAAAGCCATTTGTTTAATAGAAAGTGAATGCTGCATTGCTGTAAGCTTAGTGTATGAAGCCAAGGAAGCAGAACCAAAAAGAGTTTGGTTTTCAAGACCACATTTAAAAATAATCTTTTCTAAATATAGGACTCACATTTTCAGTTTTCCATTATTAAGAAAGCAGTTTTCGTGGATAAACCAATGAAAAGCCATACTGATGTAGTGCAGATGGAAATCGTTTGTAAATGAGGTTAACTGGATCTGCCGGCAATGCAAAAATTCAAATCAGTCAAATAAAGTCTGTTTAATCTAAAATAGATGCATCTATACTGAGCAAAACAGCAGGGTTTGCCCAGTAAAAGTTGTGTTATGGGTCCATTAAACCCAGTGCAGATTTGATCCCATTTTATTTTTGTTTCAGTGGTGGCTCTATTACCCACACACCCCTGTATGCTGTGGTTTTCACTTTTTTATAAATGAGTCCCGCGCTTCAAAGCTGGTGGTGTGCACACCCGTTGAGTGATGGTAATGACGTTTGGGCCCAGTTGAATAAGTTAAGGTCTTAAATAACTTTTTCATTCTGCAGTTGGGGTGTAAGGCTGATACGGGCTCTGAGTGTGTGAAAGTGTGCAGTTTAGCACATTCCCCCGTTTCAGGTTTGAATGTAAATTATTCATCAGGTCCTTCCAGCAACTGGATACAGTGTTTTCTTTAAAGAGCGTAACACCCGGCGCTCACAGTGTACATTAGATATGCATTACACCGAGTCAGTCCATTCACAGTTAGATTACATTACAGAGATAAAAAACACAGGGTTTACATTTAACTCTTTCACCGCCATCGACGAGTTATCTCGTCAATTAAAAAAAACGCTTCCCCGACAAAGAAGAGTTATTACGGCAATCAGTGTTTGTACTGTTTTACAGCAGGTGGCTCTATTACACACCTTTGGGAAAAATGACAGAATCCCAGAACCTAGAACGTATATGTTTTAGCGGTTTTTAATGATTGTTCTGAGTGTAATCTGGGCGGAATCTTTGACAAAAAGCTGTTTAATCAAAGTGATGCATTTTTGAAGAAACCTACTCACATCTACGGAGTGATAAAAAACGAACAAATAAAGATAAAAGAATACCGTTTCTAATTTTTAAAAGCTGAGACTCTGTTCTTTCATTTGACATATTGTTATATATTGTATTGTCCATATATTCTTTACAGAAAATTTACTGTGAACCTTTAAAGTTGGGTGAAAATGTTAAAAAAACGCTGGCATAGGCTGGCAACTTTTTAAAAAAAGGCTGGTGGGGAAAAAGTTAAAGGAAAAGTTGAAATAAATGAAAATTCAGTCCCAATAACATGCTAATGAAATTTAAAGGGACAAGACTTCAGAGGACAACAATGGAAATTTGAAGAAGTGTGCTGGCTGATTTATTCAATGCATTCACAATTAGAGAAGACCTGAGGCTCTATATGAGTTGTGTGTGAAGTCATACAATAGCTTCGACTGAACAGCAACAGATATTACAGAAATGAAAATCTTTTCAAGAAAATCTGGTTGTGTAACCTTTTATGCAAACAAATCTAGGTGGGCTTTAAAGCTCCAGTGTGTAATTTTTTGTAGAATCTTTTGACAGAAATGCAATATAATATGCATAACTATGTCTTCAGAGGTGTATAAAGACCTTATATAATGAAGCATTATGCTTTTTCTTACATTAGAATGATTTATTTCTATCTACATCTAACACAGGTCCCCTTACATGGAATTCACCATGTTGTTTCTACGGTAGCCCTAAACGGACAAACTGCTCTACAGAACGTGTTACATAAATACGTTATCATCTTTAATAAAGAGGTGAAAACGTGACGACGTCTTAGTTCTTTGTCGGCCACCGTAATGCTTTGAAACGGAGAGCTGGAGTGAGCCATTGGATGTAATACGCAAACTCGACCGTTAGATGCCAATACATTTTCTAGATTGGACATTCAACAGGGTGAAAAGGACATTTTTATTCTATGATAATGCATCTTAAAACAATGTATCTGAAAAGAAAAAAAAATCACAATATTTAGTCTTTATTTAGAGAAAAAATCCCAAGTGTTTCTTCACCTTATCTATCATTTAGACAAGTTTAAGGTATTCTATCACAAGACTGAGTTTCAACAAACACAAACAGAGTATAGATTAGATTATAGATCAGGAGTTTTGAAATGGTCTGGATTTTGTCTCTGCCTCAGACTGTTTACGGTCAGCACAATGACTATGAGATCAATTGCTTCCTTAAAGGATTTAGTTCAAGCCATCATAGAAATGAGAATCATTTTTATAATGTTTAGAAATGAGAACTAAAGCTTTATATTCTTTTTTATGCAGCACTAAGCATAATCACACCAATTTTCTCAAAGCCAGAGTACAGATCTCATTTTGTACGGTGTAGGACATTTAATAAACGCACACTTCACCTTTAAGTTTGCTTAACTCAGAGCTTTGGTCTTTTAACTAAATTGAATCAAGTGTTTGCATTACAAGTGAATACTGACCAGACTCCCTGTAGCAGAACTGCAGGTCGTGACAGACAGCTAAAGGCTAGTGTTCGCAGCATGGAGAATGTGAATCTGGAATATAGATAAAAGCTGCCAGATGATGAAAAGCCCCCTTTGAGGCCCGAGTGTTTTCTGCGTGCCAGAGGAGCAGCGCAGAGGCAGAAGGTGGTGTTCTTCAGCGATGGAAAGCAGCTGTTACGTGCTAATAGCTGCAGCATAAAGAGCTTTACCTCCGCTGTCATGCGAGCTGATTATGAGGCTATATCCAACGGAACAGATCAGAATGAGGTCAGGTCGGGTGAAACTGCTGACCTGAGACGCTCAGAAACATTAACCTGCACTTTTCCCAGTCAATGATGGGTCAGATAACATTTCATTATATTGTGAATTTTTATGGAAGATCTCAACAGAATTCATTGACCTTCCTCATTATGTCACATTCATATTCCGCCACACCGCCCAGCCCTAGGTACAATGTACTGATAAAAACAAAGAGTGAAAAAAGAAAGGTGCTCAAAAGGTTCTTCACAGCGATGCCATAGAAAAAACATTTTAGGTTCCACAACCATTCAATGTTCTTTAAAGAACCATCTCTTTCTTTTTTAATCTGAAGAACCTTTTTCAACACAAAGAATCTATTGTGAAACAGAAAGGTTCTTTGGATGTTAAAAGTTCTTTTTGGAACCAAAAGGTTCTTCTATGTCATCAAAGGACCTTTTGAATAGTTGTGGGAACCTTTGGTACCTCACGATTCAATAAAAAATGTATTTTTTGATTTTTAATAACGATTCTTTCTCAAAATAAGATGTGATCTATGTTTAGCCCCTTGACTGGTGCCGTCCTGTATCCGGGACAGCTGATTTACTCAAATATTTTGCATGTGAATTCTTATCTTATTGTAACAAACATAATAGCGTTGGAAAGTCTATAGAAGACATATTTCATCACCGTTTTATAGAATAATGTGTGTGGAAAAGGGCTTAAATTTTAGTCCTTTCCCTGTATGTATAGTTTCATACAAATGTATTGTTTTTATTTTGTTTCTGTCCTTGATTATTTTTTCATTGTGTCTGTTAATTGGAAAATGAAAAAAAAAAACACTTCAATGTGTGTTGTGGTCAAATTTCAGATCAGATGTTAAAACCAATGGAAAGTATATGGGCCCCTAGTGGATTTTTGCAATACTGCAGCTAAAAAACTGACAGACACATCAAAATTTGATGTATCAAGAACAAACTTGATACAACAGTTGGTGATCCTTGAAACTTTGACATTTTGGGGCTGATCCATAAATCTTTTAAATGTATTTTTTTTTATAAAAGACAAACAACCCTATTTTTTTAATACTTTTTTTAGTGGGACTGTGGCGTTGAATGACATCACAAGCTCATGATCATTTTTACGGCATCATTGTGATGTATTTGCATTGGCCCTTCAGATCCGTTTCTCTTTAAGTCTCTGAACATTCTGTGTATGGATTGAAGGTGCTTCAGTAGATGCTGAGAGAGCAGTTCCCTGCACAGGTAAAGCAAGACCTCGCGCTCGCGGGGATCTACTGCCGACATTTTCTTCTGAATGAAAGCGAAGGTTTACCCTTAAAGTTGTAGATTTGTTGTTATACGCTTCTTCTGAACAAATGTTGCTAAAGGGATTTGGAAAAGTCGCTAAATCTAGTGCTAAATAAACAACAATGTTCTGCATCCATGCTTCCGCCATCCACCAGAGGGTGATTAAGTTGTTTTGACTTCACTTTTCATGAGACTATGTCAGACTTCGTACTTCAGCTCAATATCAGTTCGCTTCTGTACAAGCAAATAGAAGTAGCTGAGTTTGGTATTACCTTGGCAACGCTTATGTCAAATTCTTAACAAAAGTTATAAGGAGTTTGCCATGAGACCTGATAATCCAATTTTTTTTTTAAATTCATCAAATTCAACTCATCCAGTATATAGAAAGCTCACTTTTGCAAACTTATTCATCATTATACAGCATCAATGTCTTTCTGTGACCTTCAGAGTTAATATTCCCAGCCATATTACAGTCAGTAGGCAGTGGTACATAAGAAATGCAGTCATTTAGCATGGCCTTCACTGGACTCACAGCTTACAATTATGTGTTCCTGTTGAGGTCTCAGTGGCCTATGGAAATGAACAGTCATGAATAATGTAAAATGGTCTGGGCAATTCTCATAGCAGAGACCAAACTTTCACAAAGGTCATTATAAACAGAGACAAAGAATAACATCACGCCAGTGGACGTGATTGACAGAACTGAGGATGGAGATTTGGTACAGGATTTACATTAGTATGTCATTAATCGACAGCAGAGAGGAGACAGAAAACGAATAACTAATATTTATGTGAACTTACATTAATAAATGCTGCAGAAATATTGTTCATTGCTAGTTCTACATAAAACATTAAAGATGGAACAGATCAAAAGATCACAGAACACTTAGATGACAACATTCACTAGAAGTAAACGTGTGATTATTTTGGTCAAATCTCTACCTGTGTGAGCACATCCAGTTGTCCTACGATGTGCTGGAGGGTGTTAGCCAGCACCGCAGGGACGCTGTCTCTTTCAGTCTGCTTCAGCTGCTGCTGATGTTGTTGGGTATATGACGGAGATGGAGACTCAATGCGAGGTTCATAGAAGATCTGGGTGGGCTGATCGAGGCTTCTGCTGCCACTCTCGTGCGAGTCAAAGTCATGAGATCTCCCAATACCATCTGACACCTGGAGAAGTGATAGAAATAATAATACAGGCAATGATTCATGTGATCATACGGCCACAGTCACAAGCATGTTTTAGTAGTTTAGGTCAAGGGTTGGTTGAGGGGGCAGAGGTCCAGGGAGGGTAAGGATAGATGTTTGCTGGATACACTATTATGTCATGCATACTATATAATGGCCACAAATGAGACTTACAGATATTTGACAAGAGAAAGACGGAAAAAACATCAACATTATAACAGCTTTCGATTAAAAGATATTACGCACATAAAGACTGATTTCAAACCCTAGAGGGCAATGAAGACACTAATCATCCTTTTTGCACTGCACGCTATTTTTAATGCACACTTTCCTTCTCAGTTTATCAATTATATGCCATTTCTGTCCATGTTGGCTTATACAATTCATGAAATAATTTCCTTTAATAAGACTCTTAATGCATTTTACTACAATGGGTGGACGGTTGAAATCATTTCCAATAAAGCTGAAGTGTGTACTTTTTCTACATTTTTATTCCCATCTTATTATGGTTACTAAGATTGAGATAGTGCTCAAGAAACCTGTTCGGAAACAGACAATATTTTTGCCACACTATTTAGTAATGCTAGTAAAAGAGAAAAACATCCCTGATTTAAACAATTGTATTTTTATAATGATTCAAAGTCTGCATTCCCAAGTCTGAAATGTGCAACTAAGTTTATTGAAGTTCTTAAGTAAATAATTAGATATAGTTGTTGTTGTTCAGTGAATGATTGTTGACTGGTGAAGCAGCGACTGTGAAGCTGGCCATTATTTAAGCAGCAGACAATTATAAAATCATTTTTTGTATAGAGAGCAGATGCTATGAAATTACTGCAATCAAATGAATGCAATTGACACTTATGAGAATTGTGAAGATGAGACCGATTCACAGAACAAGTTCACTAAAGTCAAAAATATGTAAAAGCACTAATTAACTTAATGTATCAATTCCATGATCATTCATCCTCAAGAAAATTTCCCTCATGCTAGAATTGATTTAACCGGAATTCAAGCTAAAGTTGATTCCATTGAAATTCACATGAAAGCTGATTCAAAATTCCAGTTTTTGAAATTCTAATTCACTGTATTCTTCCTTGTAAATGACTGCATACTATAACATTAGGCTTCATGATACCAAGTGAAATAATGTTGTACTTTATGCATCCCAATTTAACAAAGTAGTCTGCTTAAAGGGATACTTTACTAATAAATCCAAATTTCCCTATGTTTTACTCGCTCTCAAGGCATCCTGACTGAATATGACTTTCTTCTAGAAGAATTTCGCATTCGGGGTTATAATACCACTTATCATTGTACTTCAAAGCAGCAGATTGGGAGTGAATGGGTGTTGACTTTTTGAAGCTGCATCCATCGATCAAAGAACTGCTTGACACGGCACAGCGCGGCAGTTGAACACACCTATGGTCTACACGTTTTCTGCAAATGGATCAGCTCTTTCGATCGCCCGTAATAGAGATCGCCGACTGATCAATCAGAGCACCCTTACCAACTCTAAAATCTTGAATAAAGAGATGCAATATACACCGAAACAGATAAGCAGGTCAGACCTTGAAGATGATCTATCCTGCAATAAACGCCTCTAAAAACATCTGGTGAGCAGGTGCCATTCGAGTACCAATTTCTGGTCCAAGCAAGGTAAATATTTGCCTCTGTGACCAAGGTGATTTCAAGGCTGTGCAACACACACTAATGTGATGGTTGAACAAAGACCGCCCCAGTAAAAACAAGCACATGCTTTTTGTATGGTAAATAGAGATTCCCTACAGTAAAGCTGTCCCAAACTACTCCATACATTTTGTAACAGGGTCAAAAAAAGGAATACAGATGCTAGAATGATTGGGTTGATAAAGTAGTGTTCAAGCATGTAGTAGTGATTACTGAACCAGACATCACTTTTGTTATTTAAAATGTCTACAAACCCCCAAAATATGGCACTTTTCTGTGTGTTTTGTACAACAGAAAAGCTTTGTAATTTTAGCGAAACACATACCTATAAAAAGTCAATTTTAAAAACAGAAAAACGATCTCTAAAATGGGCTCTCATATTTCATCAGGCTTTATATGCTAATGTACATTTTCCATACACTGCACTAAAACTCCGCAAACATTTCTCATCAAACCATAAATTTCACTTGAGTGAAAATATGTACAATTTAAGTGTAATTTAATTTTAAAGAGAACATAACACAAGACATTTCATGCAGTGAGTAATGTTTGTGTGTGTGAAAGTAAGCATTCTGCCAAGTTGTAAATTCGAATGTGAATGAATAAAATAATTGGCATGGAAAAAAGGGAGTCGACTCTGAATCACGCAAACGAGTCGTCACTAGTCCGATTCACGGAGCGCCACTGATTTACATCATTACATATAGTCCATACCTATGTTTTGTTAGTACTGCCCGTTAAAACTTCATTCTTCTACCCCAAACACTGTAACTCTTGAGCCTCATTCATGGTAGACCAATCACAGCAGACTAGACCATCTGACCAATCAAATCAGACTAGACCATCTGACCAATCACATCACACTAGACCATCTGACCAATCACATCAGACTAGGCTAGCGGAAAGGAGGGGATTAGACAGATGAATCACGGAACAAATCATTTGAGAGTCAGACAAGAAGTCAGATAAGAATAACTGCATTTTATTACGAAATAATAGTGTTTTTACACCTTCTATGCACATTAACTTGTTATTGGACACTCCATAAACCAAAGCAGGACCTTAAAAATCCCTAGTTATGTAATCCCTAGTTATGATAAAATCATCAAAATTCCATTGCTATCCAGATTTTTTTTTTTTAAATGGGCCTTTACAACAAATTTAACCCAAATTTGTTCCTCACATCATTTTTATATGTGTAAAATCAAACATACCCCTATCATTCGCTAAGGTCTATTCTTCCATTTTCTGCCACATTCTCTCATAAGTTTAATGTCTCAGCAGGTCTGTGAAGCAAAAGTCTTGGCCAGCTTGGTAGCTCCACCTGTCAGACATCAGCACTGCCTTCCAGTCACCGTGGAAAACTACTCAGCCTTGCCAACAGAAGTCAGTGATACAGCATGAAGTGGAACTGTTTAATCACCCACCTAACGCCAGCTCGTCTCTAATGACTAAACCCTGCTGCTTCTGATCCAGATTTATTACCATGGCAAACGTGGGATTTTCTTCATCATCACCCGATTCACTCGCATGTAACAGAAAAAGGTGCATTCGGTAGTGTGTGAGTTCTGACGAAACTCGCCGACGGTGCCACTCGAGGACGCCGCAAGGTGCATATCTGCAGTGCCGGGTAAGTGCACACTGCAGCTCTATATTTAACCAGGTTAACCAGGTAACCCTGACTAATGGTTTCTAAGCTCATTTGGGATACCAAGGAATCCATAATTGTCCAAGTCAGATTCTCATCAGACCCCATAGTACGTCCTCCATTTATTAGACGTAAGAAAATATGTTTATTCAAACACAATCATTTTAATTCATGACTGTTTATATATGGTAAGGATGAACAGCGATATGTTAACATAAGGCTGCCGATCTCTGGAACAGTGTGCAAGCAGTGGCCAGTGAAGCTGAAGTGCTAAGAAAGCTGAAACAAACACAAAAACGTGAAAGCCGAAGCTTATGCCAAGCCAACGTGCTCCCCAAAAGCAGGATTGACTCTTGTTGAGAGGTGGACTTATTCACAGCTCAGCAGTAACCCAGCTGCTCAAACACGTACACACAAACAGTGATACACACACTCACGCACCCTTTAACACCCTCACCATGAATCACCTGGCCTGGAAAAACCAACAGTGGAAAATTTCCTGAGGCCCCAATGAACCTCTGAGTTGCACTGGACTGACGGATCCATCAATAGCTGCTTCCTCATACGCAGTCATTCATCATGATCCGCACCGCGCGCCTGTGCTCGCGCATACACAGAGAGGAGGGCCGCTTTATCATGTTGCTCTGCTGTAAAAGTGGGAATGCACCTGTAATTAAAAGGTGTCGTGTTGAAAAGAAAAGTTCGTACAGGATGAATGAGCATGACGGCTGGTGTCTAAGGCAATTTTAGCACAGACTATACAATTAAATGGATAAAAGTACATTTTCAGAAAAAACACTTGCTGCTGGTACAAAAGTCCAGTAAGCCCACCCACATGTCTCTATAATAGTATATTTCCCAGATATGGCTGGATTCCTTATAAACAGTTCACATATAGAATACATATTCATTTGAATTCGCATCCATGTTGTAAAATAGCATTACAACTTGTACGCTTTTACATGTTTGGTGGAAATCACAATGCTGCCGTGCTCTTGTGCTTTTTCATCTATGTTGCAAAACCACATCAATATTTAAGCATGAACACATAAAAATACACAGGTTGTTTGTGAAGAACAAATGCTGTTATTCTCAACCAAAGTGATTGCAACCTGATTGAACCGTTTCGAACATGAACCCCAGTTTCACTTTACAAACATTTCACTGTGGTATATCTAAACCAAATGTACCTTTATCTCACTACAGGAACCACAGTTTTACTATGTTATTATTTAAAATTCATATTAACACAAATCAATATGTCAAAAAATCATAGACAGTTATAACAGACGTGTGTGCCTGACCCGATGTTAACTTCAAGTCTGTGTTTCATTATTACTCTGGCTAGAGGGTAATTTTATATTTGTATTAATTTATACTTTATTTTATTGTATTTTAATTGTATTTAATTCAAACTTCTCAACAGTTATTGGTTCTTTGCAGATGTCTACCAAAAGTTTGGGCCGCATGTTTAGGTTATGTTGCTGTGATGACATTTTCCCGCCAGTTAATCGACGTGTAAAAACACCGGTTTTTACTGGTGACACCGGGGCTGAGGGGTGTTCTGTGGGGTGGTCGAAGATGTGGCCGTGCGCATGACGCATTTTACTTTCAGTTTTAGGGTGTACTCACACTAGGAAATGTGAACTGTGCCCGAGCACGTTTGACCCCCAAAGCTCGGTTCATTTGACTAGTGTGGTCGCTCAGTATCATGCCCGGTCATGGTTCGTTTAGCTGGCTAAATGGTACGTCCCTGGCTCGCTTGAAAGAGGTGGTCCAGAGCATGGTGCGGTTGGGCTCGGGCATGATACAAATCACGCCAGAGTGCAGAACTGAAAGCATGACTTATGAATTATGCGACTGTTTAAATTCCTCCCTGAGATTCAACTGTCACAGTTAAAAAACTCATAAACCATACACTTACACGTGCAAGCGTGTGTCACCCCCTAGTAAGCCGAAACTTACTAGGTTTTGTCAAACATAATCCAACATGTGTAGCGATAGGCTTTACATTAATAATGTACAAGAGGGTGATTTAAAAGCATGAGTCGTTTAATCTCGTATCGCTCTCGTATGACGATGACATATTTTAAGCAGATCGGTCTGTGCAGCGTACGCATGAAGTCATACTCAAATATGCCCCAAACTGAACGTGGCGGTGGATTCCATTGTGCTGAGAGGGATCGCTTTGTTTACGTTTGCTCCGAAGCAGTCGCACCGTAATGATGAAAGCGTGCCCGGGTGTGGATGGTAAGGAAAAATGTGAGCGCAGGCCAGCGGGGGAGTGGAGAGGAGGGAACGTGCTCAGGCACAGTTGAGAGCAACTATGATAAGTGAGAGTACACCCTTAAAATAGCGGCAATTCAAGAACGGTTAATGGTATGGGTTCAATATCTCTCTTAATAAAAACAAACAAAACTAAAAAAAAAACTACAATGATTTGCACATATTAAAAACAGACCTTACAGAAAACGAATAAATACAGCACACAAAAAAAGAAAATAGAAATGAAAATAAAAATGATTTACGTTAGATAAGTTGCCTCTGTATTAAAAGTTCAGTGGTAAGAGCTTGGCGTTAAACAAAACCTGGGTCGTGGGTTCGATCCAAGGGGATTGCACATACTTGGCAACAAATGTATAGAATAATATAATGTAAGTTGCTTTGGACAAAAGCGTCTGCCAAATGCAGAAATGTACATGTATGAAACGAAAAACGTAATGTTAAATGAATAAATAAATAAGAAACGAATACTAAACGAATAAGAAACGCAAAGTCTATGTTAAAGTGCTTACATATTCTTATGTGTTCTTTGCCAGAAAAGCCTGCCCATCCTCTTGTCAGTCAGCACTTCGCTTTCCTCAGATGATGAATAAATTATAACTTGTTGCACTTACACTGAATGCAGCAGCCGCGTTCAGAACCGGCATCTGGTTTTTGACTAAACTAAGTGATTTATTACTATAAAAATTACGGTGGGGTCAGCGCTGCGGTGGACAAGTGAATCACCAGTGACACAGACTATCGCAACAAGCCTAGTTACCACTGAGACATCTATATCAAAACGATGGTGATTAATAGAGTTGAGCCGGATTCTCGGCTGAAACGAGTATCCGGTACGGATAAAGCACTTTTGCCGAGCACGAGTATCATACGAGTAATACGAGTCAATATCTGTGCTCGGATTGAATAAAAATCCTCATTGGGTAGCTGACTGTGTCTGCGTTCTGTGATAGGCTAGTCACAGCGCCCCTCCCCTACACACATACAGATGTATTGTGTTGCTGACTGTGTCCGTAGCTCTCTCTCTCTCTCTCTCTCTCTCTCTCTCTCTGTCTGTCTCTCCCTCAGGTCACTCAGGTTCGCGCGTCTTTTCCGTTAACGTTTAGGTCTCTTCAGCTTCAGGTTTGTTTTTTACTTCGGTTTGTAGTACTTACTTATTAACCAGTAGAGTTTTGATAAACGTGGGGTTTGTTCAGACATGGTGCATGGTAGAATGCGTCTCTGCCTGTCTGAGTTTTTATTTTTTAAACCGTCAGCTGGCTCTAACCAGTTTTTTTTACTTCACGCAAACACTTGTTCATTACATTTTACTTCCTGATTGCAACCGCATGTGTTGTATTCATTGTTGCAAAATTTGTTCTGTATATAGTTCGTTTGTTATCGTGATCAAAACCATTGATCTGAAGCTCAATGCTGGTGCTGTCATGTAAATACTTTTCTAATCATCAATAAATATAACAATTTCTGATCAACCCATATCAATTGCATGCTTAAAATAACACACCGGTTAAAGCCCCGCCCATCTCAAGACAACCAGACCCAATTTCCGGGTTAAATCCTGCCCACTTCCGGGTTAGGCCCCGCCCAGTTCGAGTACAGATACATATAATTCATATGGTTAACAGATACAGATACAGATAATGCTGTACTCGCTCATCCCTACACTGTAAAAAAAATCCTGTAAAATTTACAGTAAACTACTGGCAGCAGGGTTGCCAGCCAGTTACTGTAAATTGTACAGCCACAGTACTGTAATTTAAGTTACAGCCATTTACTGTAATTGCAGAATACAGGAAAAACTGTAATTTTGAATAGCAACAGTATAATGCTGTATTTTTTACAACAAATTGCTTGATTTTAATTTATTTTATTTAGAAGAAATACATAAATCACTGTATTTCCAGTACGTTTTGCATACTGGATATACAGTGTTTAATTTGACTTTAATTTGTAATTGATACAAAAATACATTACAGACGAATTGTGTACGTTGTTGTACATGAAATAATTTTATTCAGTTTCAACTTCATAGTATCCAACATGGCTCTTTAAACATTCATGTTTAAACAACGCGTTAACCAACATTACCATCATGAAACAAAATTGCAAAACAAGGCCCAAGTGAGTCTGTAAAACGGTCCACATCTTGATCCATCAGAGCACAACAAGTAGCAAGAACTATGGAAACAAAACAAGAGAATAATGTTAGATATTCAATTTATAGTCAGAGAAAAACAGAGGACAACATATACAGTCAGAGAATAATATGATGTAATTCAATGATGAGATCTCTGTGTGTTTGTGTGCGTGTGTGTATGTGTGTGTGTGCGTGTGTGCGTGTGTCTGTGTGTGTGCGTGCTTCTTACTTTTCATCGATTACAATGAAAATTCATCATTGTGTAGAGCGGCAACATGTGGGTTCACTGCAACCTGTTTCTTCTGTTTCCTGGCATTTTAGATGATGCTTCTTCTTGTTCCACTCTCTGGATTAATATCTACAAAGAGTCAGGAAAAACAAAATGTTATATATTAAATGTACAAAATATATTATATTAAAACACATGAATTAAATCATTAGCTTGCTAGTGTTAAATAGGGGAGACTTCTAAATAATTTGCACTAAAAAAATCCATCTCTCGTTGAGAAATATTGTTTTAAAGGTCTTAACAGGTATATAACATTAACATATCTATAAAATGCAGGTAAGGAAGTTGTTCAACTAATACCTTTCATTGGACTCCAAGATACACGCTGACCCATCCTGGTACTCAAGATTGAATATGTAACATGCTATGAACAGAGTGGGAAGGCCAGACATGAAGCTGTGCTGAGAACCGTCACACAGAACCTAACCTTCAGTAGTCAGCATCCAGTGGCCTGCATGGCAAAGTGTGTCTTAAAACAAACAATACCACATGTGACAATAGTTAATAGTTACTATACAATTTTATCTTTAAGCTTTTTACATTTAAACTACATTTTAGTATAAGTGATTATACAAACAAACTCTAAGCAAATTACACAGATTAATTTACACTTAAAACCGTACTTATACAGAAATGTAAGCTAACTAACGTTAGGGAGGTCACGGTCAAGAAATTGTCACACTAGTATTTTGTAACGGGTCTCACTCCCACCATCCCACGGTCCTATCTGTTCGACAGTCCTGCTCTAACGATGAGGGTGTCGCTAACGTCTTTTGCTACAGCTCTCATCTGGCCTCCGTTACATAAACTGTATATCTAGGATGGTTACGTACATTAATCACTTTACCGGGCTATCCTCCGTGAACAACGACTTACCTCAAGCTTTGGCGACTCGTTTTAATTTGGGCGCTCGATTTAACGGATAACTGCATTTGCACATTTGAATTACACCAGAAAATAATCACGACCGAGTGTGGTATCCCTACTGTCGAAGCATGTAACTTTTACCGAGTCTACGGCGTGCGCGATGTTCAACATTAAAAAAACAACCGTCAACTTACTAATACAATGAACTGTAGCTCGTCACATACCGACTTCGCTCCTGATTTGTACAAAAACTCTAAATAACATGAACAACTTCTGTCATCAGGTGCTATAGCGACGGAGAATGTTTGAAATCTTACCGCGACGGCGCTGCTGAAACCCCGCGCAAGACTCCTTCGGTCCCCGCGGATGGAGGTTGAATCCGGGGTTACCAATGTGAAACGCGAATGTAGATACCTCTATATAAAGTTACCACTATGATAGTTACCAAATATGGAAAAAACGTAATAAATCACTTACCACATGTGTGAATCACTCATTTTGCGCACTACACCAATCTCGACCGTTGAAGATCATCCCGCCATTGTAGATTTGAAATTTACAGCAATATTCTGTACATTTGAGTTAATCCGTCACGTGACCCCAGAATGCATTGCACTTTACAGCAATATTCTATATTATTTAAAAAACAGTCAGCTTCTGTAAAATAACGCTGTAGTTTTTACAGCAATTCGTTACAGTGTAGTGATTATATTTAGTACGTTTTCATTACACATCAAATTGCAAAAACTGATATTATGCTATAGAAATACATTTCTTTTGTTCCCACACTTTCATTTTAGCAATTTTACGTTTTTATATACGTGCATGGGACACACCAAAGACACAGAAAAATACACAATCGCATCATATGACCCCTTAAAGAACTCCCATATATAACAAAATTGTTCGATGCTTGCATATTCTACATGTCTTTTTCAAAGCATACAAGCGTGATTTTTTTCGGCCAATATCGTGCATCCCTCATAAGCAGTTGTGATGATCACACCCACTTTTGTTCCTCATGCTTGTCTTGGTGCATTAATGTTGGAAATATTTACCTCATAAACTTTTGGATAAAAACCCTTAGGTGAAAGCATTCATACAGGTGTTTCTGTTTAACAGACAGATGTTCTTGTAAGTAGATGGTTTGTATGGCTTTGATTGGAGTCAGATTATCATTCCTACAGTTTAATTACACCACATGACACATTTCCACAAAAGCCTTAGTTCAGCATATGGACTTCAGCTTTTATTATGGACTCTGAATGCAGAAATATAAGGTGAAGATTCAAGTCAGGTCACTGACTACATACATGAGATCCAACGGAGTTGACAATAATGACTTTATTTTTCCTAACATACCGTCTGCAAGACTAATTTCATATTTTGCTTCATTATTCAAAGTACTAAGTGGCACTATCTGACAAAAAAAGGGGAGGACCGAATAAGATAATTAAATCTTGCATATCTCATTTGGATCTTGTAAATTAGTGTGATATTTTAATTGTGCTGTTTCAAAAAGATGCCATCGTGTACTGTGATGTAAAATCAGGATTATACCAGATGAGAGGAAAAAGGACAAGACAAGACGTACAGACAGAGAGATAGAGAGCGAGCATGAGTATCAGTGGGATATGTCTCTGCTCTTTGAGACTTCCTTCAGTCTTTGTTTCTCAGTACTGTTATTCCTGGAAGTTCAGGCATTAGACAGTGAGATAAAGAGAACAAACTGAAGAATGACCATCCAAACCTGTCAGAGGCGATTCTGTGAACTATAGCCAACAAATGCCATGAAGAATTATGGTATGCACATTGTTTCAGCGTTCCCAGTAACCCCGCTGACAGAAATATGATTTGCAGCAATTATCCCAGTGCGGCTCAAAGTTGAACTTTGCATTTCCCTTCATTTGATTTACAAATGACATTCAAGTCATTGGGTTCATCTTCAGTTGAATATTATCATCCATGTTGTCATTATACCCAAGAGAACAGTTCACCCAAAATGAACTATTTGTTCATCCTCAGTCATTTCGAACCAGTATGAGTTTCTTTCTTCTGCAGAACACAAAAGAAGATATTTTAAAGAACGTTGATATCCAAACCACACTGATCTCCGTTGACTTCCATTGTATGAACACCAAACCACAGAGACATTTCTCTAAATATCTTCTTCAGTGTTCCACAAAAGAAAGAGTACTATACAGGTTTTGAACGACATGAGGGTGAATTTAAGGATGAATGAATTGTAATTATTATTATAACAACATAAAAGCATTGAGCTATCACATCTCCATTGTATTGTTTGAAAGTAGGATTGGATTTAGGCTGATGTCGACTGGAGTGTTCCCGATCTCAGTCGGTACCTGTTGACTGCTTTGCTCCTCGTATGCCTGTGCACGTGAGGCCAGCCGATGGGGGGTGGGACACACAGATGTGCAGCAGGGGAGATTACATGCGGAGTGTATGCGTGGATGTGATCCCAACACACTCATCTTACCATCACTGGACCTATAACCTCTCTCGGATTTTACATGGCAATCCTCTTTAAACCCCCAAACGCGTAACATACACAGTAACATACACACTGAGGTGACGAGAGCATCAGCTGTGACGTCTCACTTAACATAGATGACCATTGTTACATCAAAGAACATGCAAGCTGTGGATAGGGTGGCCATTGGGTGTTTGGGCCACCAAACTATTTCTTAAAAGGATACTTGACCCAAAAATTCTGTCATCATTTACTCACCTTCGAAATATTCCAAATCTGTATAAATTTCTTTTTTCTGATGAACACAGAAAGATATTTGGAAGAATGCTTATAACCAAACAGTTCTTGCCCCCCACTGTCTCCCATAGCAGGACAAATTACTTCATCCTTATTTTTTCTGTCGAAGCTTTCCTGTAACTCAG
This sequence comes from Triplophysa dalaica, assembly GCF_015846415.1. Taxonomy (NCBI): domain Eukaryota; kingdom Metazoa; phylum Chordata; class Actinopteri; order Cypriniformes; family Nemacheilidae; genus Triplophysa; species Triplophysa dalaica. The sequence goes on along the minus strand of NC_079562.1, from coordinate 16,702,437 downwards.
TGGTAAGAGCATTGCGTTAACAACGCAAGGTTGTGGGTTCGATCCCAGGGAATTGCAAATACCTATGTAAAATGAATAGGATAAAGCAATGTATGTCGCTTTGGATAAAAGCGTCTGCCAAATGCATAAATGTTGAACACAAAATAAGACAATATGAAAAATGTAGGACAGCAAACAGTTCTGGGGCACTTTTGACCACTATTGTATTTGTTTCTACCATGGGGGTCAATGGGGGGGTGAAATCTGTCTTGTTATAATCATTCTTCCAAATATCTTTCTCTGTGTTCATCAGAACAAAGATATTTATACAGATTTGGAACAACTCGAAGGTGAGGAAATGATGACAATATTTAATTTTTGGGAGAACTATACCTTTTAAATTTTTATAATTTATAAAAAGGATTGTGGGTAATGCAGACTATGAAAAACAACTATCAATTCTCTTAGACAGGAATTGAATCGAGAACGCAATGTCGAGACCCTGTTCTCTTCATATAAAGCTAATTCAGGCCCATGTTCCAGACACTGTCTAATGAATTCAAGCCGTTTTCAATGAGGACACAGACAATGGAAGAATATTAGCGTTATTTAACATTTTTTAAGGGCACGGGGACCGAACTTTTGTGAAGATGTGCGTTCGTGTTTCAGCGTCCCTCTAATTACGTCTGACAAAAGTAATGAGTCTATCAAAGGCCATTAAGAAGCCATGGAAAAGCACTTCTGTGAATTACAGCATACTTGAGTTTGACATTTACAGAACACACATGCTGATGGTTTGCAGAGGGTCCAGTCAAAGCCCGCTGTCGAGAGGGAAAGCGTTCAGCAGTCCGAAAATGGAATTACACACTAGGAAACAAGCTGGCCTAAAGCCCCACCCAAAGCTTCACAATGACGTAACTTAACTTCCGCCTTTTGCAAAGCAGTGTATCATAACATCCTTCTTGCAACCAACAATAAGAGAACTTCCGTTTTGCCGTCGGGCTGGAATTTAAAATCTGAGAAAAAAAAAAACTGACTGAACTGGCTGGCAGCTGTGCAAGGGACTTGGTAAACTCCATTCTGAGGCACTAGCAGAAGTAATGATACACTGCTTCACGGCAGAACGGAAGATACGTGACGTCATGTGAAAAGGGCCTATTATAAGCAATAAGACTTTTTTACAGACTTTTTAGCTTTGCACCAATAGTTGAAGGCATAAATGAATCTAACCCAGGTACCCATTCACTTCGATTTTATGGACACAAAAATACTGCAAGTGGGTGCCAGTTAACAACATTCTTCAAAATATCTGTGTAGTAGAGTAGGCGGGGCGAGACCGTGGTTCGAGTCCGGTGAGTAATTGTGAATAAGCGCCAGCTGTGCGCACACCGGGCTCGAATCACGTAGGAGATTGGGAGGATATAAAAGGAACGAGCGACCAGACCGTCGTTGAGAGAGGACCGGGCCCGAACATGTTTTACATTTGTATTTATATTTATATTTGTATTAATGTTATTTCGCCGGCGGTCGTCCGTGAGGGGCCGCCGGCTGTTATTATTTATATTAAAACTTTGTGTTAAATGTCTGCCGGTTCCCGCCTCCTTCCTTCCATATCTTGAATCTTTCTACAATCTGTTCTGCAGAAGAAAGTCAGGTTTGAAATGACAAGAGGGTGAGTAAATGATAAAAGAATTGTTATTTTTGGGTGAACTCCAACAAATAATCACTACATAACCCAGATATCCATGCAAACGTGATCCAAATCTTTTAAAGTTTGCAAAACAGAAAAAATAGGTTCCTCGAACGGATCGGTGGTATTTGTAACCTAGCAACCAACAGCAAATCAAACAAGACCCCGAAAGACATCAAAAAAGTCTATTTCTATTTAAAAAGTGATTTTTTTGTTTACATTTTTTATGTCTTCATTATTAAATTGATCAACTGATTCATCATTTTATTTCTAATTGGCACTTTCAGTCCTCCATATTGTATGGGCTCTGTCTGTCTGTGTAAAACTAGTTTCTTTCCCAAATCTTCTAGTCTATTTTTTGCACCGGTTCTTTCTCGCTGCCTTTTTCTTTCCTTTCAGTGTCTAATTATTAGTATTCTTTAGTTTGAATGTATCTACAGCAAGGAAACACAATGAGTTTAGATACCATTAAGATACCTTAATAACATGTTTTAAAAATATCCAGCTAAAGAACGTCCGATAATATGAATATATTCAAAAAAGGTCAAAGAGTGCTCAAGACTGACATTTCATTCAGTATAAAGAGACCAATGTGAAAACACATCTGAAACATTAATGAGACAACCTCCATTTTTATAGCCATGTTACTGATATGAGCTAGAATTTGGATTCCTTTTATAGCATCACTTAAGCTCTGTGCCATTGATCTGTGTAAAATCAGACTCTGATGGACATGGAGACATACGCTGGACAAAGGCGGCTCCAGGAACCTTGGCCGTGCCCTTGTCAATGTAAGTCACTGCTAGCTCCAAAACAAAAATCTGAAACTTTAAACGTGGTTCCACTTCCCCCACTCCACTGGAGACCGCTGTCCTATCCACAACACCTCCACCCAATCATAGCTTTACATGTTCAACCGCTGTAATGGACTTTTGTTCCATTTGCCAGCCTCATTTCAAAGGAACTGGTAAAAATAGAGAATCGATGGCAGTCTGGAAGCTATTATCTAAACACGAGAGTGAAATTGTGCGAAAGACAGCCTTTGCCTGTGAGATAATCTCTCCTTGTATAAAGAGTAACAAAAATTCACCTTCGGCTTTCTCTGAACACCATTACCCCATTTCTCAAATGGATGGGGATAAGGTCAAAGATAACCATCTGGAGCATTATGCCACATCTAAATCATCACGGGGAAAAATCCCCCCTGAAGAATGCTTCTAAATTTCCATCAATCAAACCCAAAATGTTACAATACATTTTTAAAAAACAAATGACCAAACTAGTATTACTCAAACAAAAAACTATAAAAATGTTAACGCAGTTTCACTGAATAAGTGAATATGCCTAAAATAGTCACGTAAAAGTCAAATGCATAGAATGTCCTGTTCTTCTCCGATGGACAGTTGGGAAGCCTGACTCATTTTAGCAAATCTGTTCAAGAACTGATTCACAGATACATGTAAAATCATTTCATTGTTCCCAGAAGTCCCTGCACAGCTTTACTTTCTTGGTAATATTTAATCGATTTATTCACACATTTGCATGCTGTTCTTAGAATATCACAATTGACTGAAGTTCCTTGTAGAGTTTAATATGTAGTTTTATATACGATCTAGCATTAAAAACATTTCAATACATATTGTCCTTTTAAATGAATTCAGCATACATAGCTTGGATACTTGGCAAACAACTTCTTTAGGATACTTTCCTGTAGCTCAGCTGTTAGAGCATGGCGCTAGCAATGCCAAGGTCATGGGTTGGATCCCAGGGAATGCACATACACTGATACAAATGTATGTCAGTTGCTTTGGATATACGCGTCTTCAAAATGCATACATATAAATGTTAAATGTACTTTCACACATTTTCTCTTAGCTCGATTCATTTAGGCTTATATGAACATGACATTTGTTTTTGGATATTGTCCGAGTCTATCTACACAAGGTGGTCTAGGCCTGCTTAACAAAATGGAATGACTGCTTTTGGTCTCAAACCAATCCGACCCAACCAGTGTGAACTGATGGATAATGCACCTTGTGTAAAAAAGAAGCACTGTGGGTTTCACAAATGGCTCTGGATCGTGCATCAAACTGAAGCAATGTAAACATTTCAGAATAACCATCCAAAACACATAAAATATCTATAATCTTTGGTCTTTGTCTTTGGTGAGTTATAAGTTGCCGATGCATGTATTAGACATTTTATCTAAAGCGAACACTGACCCAGACCGCCCAAATCTATACGCAAGTAAGGTTATGTACCTGTCAGTACAATTGAAGAGGAACCTGATGTTCCAAATATGGTAAGAGGCGTTACATTTCCGTCACACGCTTGCAGTATTCCACCAATCACTACACACTGGTTAACTGGCCAATCATAGCACACCGCGCTTTTCAGAGCCATGAACTTTGTTAAAAACCTGCACATGTATGTGGAAAATACACATACACATTGCATTACATCTAAAACAAGCCGTGTCATATAACCCCTTTAACTAATAACACATCGCCAAAACAGATTGTGTCCACTCTGAGAAAAGCTTTCACACCTGCTGTTATGATCATCTGTCTGTCAATGTGATCATCTATAGCTTTCATCACAAAAGTGTAGACTATGCTATAGCTGTACTGGCATGGATAAGGAATATATTAGCGGTAAAAACAACCTGGTGTAAGCCAGATGGTTACCGCATCTTGTGGACCAAATGTTCTTCATCTTTGAGCATCACGACAGCTCGAGACGACGATATCACCTCACCCAATGTAAAGTGAGCCATCATTTTGACCTGACCAATGAGAGATGGCAGAAAACTAGTCTAAACACAATCATAATTTTAATACTCTGCGAAACACAGAAACTCCACATTACACCAGTAATGCGTGTCATGAATGATTTCTATATTTTTCTAAATGAAGGAAAAACCCACATACTATGTGTTGAAAAACCTTTTTTAAGAAAACGAATAGTTCAGACTGTGACCCTAGAAGAAACACGGTAGTTATGCACATTCCTCAAAAGGTTTAAATCAGATGAAGGTCAACGTGGAACAAGCCAGCTCACAGCAAAACTTGTTCATGATAAGAATCTCTAGGGTCAGGCCTTTAGCCCCTATTCATGTCGAGCAGAGGATCTTTTTGTGCTCTGGGGGGAATGGAGCGAGCCCATGTCCATTTGATGCGTGAGAGTGGTACACACCGTCATTGTGCTGGGATTTGCCTTCAATCTGTTAACAGCACGATAGCGTGATTAGGCAAAAAAAACAGAAGCATTATCTGATGCCGCCGGACCGTGCAGAATGGCGTGACAACGTACTTGACGGCGATGAAGGGAGGAAATCAGCCTCTCGCCACAGCACTTGTCATGTTTGACAAAGCCAACGCAATGGTTTTGTACAAACTGTTTTTAAAAACATAACCTGAGAACAAAATCTGCACAGATCATTACATTTTTCATTCGATAATTTAATTATTTGCAATAGCCTGTGTGGGTGTTGCCTGATTTGGAGATATTTACAATCTTATTAGTTTTTGGCACTTCCGCAAATGTGCAATGAGTTTGTGTATTTCTGAAGGAGAGGAATGGAATGTGTCCAAAAAAACTTTAAACTTACCTTGAATATACTGATGGATATTCCAACACTTTAAACATGGATTAGAAGCTGTGCTGTATCTTTTATGCAAGTGCTGTCATTTCACACTACAGAAAAGTATTTGAGGCCTTTCCTATTGCTGTCAAGCTGTGCAGTGAGATGTTTGTCAGTTAATTCCACCCCATGAGTTATTGTTCTGCATGACTGCCTAATGCTTTCCTTTTACTTTTACTACAAAGGTAGTTGTCAACACTTCGGTTTGTCAAAATTCCCCTTCTGAAAAAAATTGTTAACAAAATGTATGGTATGGGGTTCTCCTGTTTTTTCTTTACTGTACAGACAGGTTTACACTATACTTATGCACCTACTTGAAAAGTGCCTGATGACATTGTACTTTTAGAGAACAGACATACTGCTTTAGACTTAATATTCATTAGAGGAATGAGGTTTTTAAATATGGAATCATAAATTAATAACTTATCTACTGTGTTTTACACATGAAAATATCAACCAGTGCTTATAAAACTGCTTTTTTGTGACCAATTCCTCACAAAAAATACAAGTAAAGGTAAGAAATAGAAGAACTTACAATTTACAATACAATAAAAATGTAGACAGTAAACCCTAAGAAAAAATATAGAAATACCTGAAAAATAAGAAATATATGAAAATATACAGCATAAATACTAAAAAGAAAGGCAGAAGCAAACATTAAAAGCAGGGTAGAAATAAAAGAATGTATAAAAAATGCAGTAATAGAACAATATAAATAAAGTAGAAATATAAACAATACATTTTATATGTAGATGTGCAAGCTGAATGTGATGAATGTAAAAAGTCAAGAGGTTAAATATGCGAGTCTAAATCTCAGTGCAGCTGATGTTCAAATTGAATGTGGTGGGTTTATTATCATAAACTCATGACATGCTGTGTCATAAATTATGAAAATATCAACAACTACTACCAGTTTTGATTACTGAAAACATTCTTAATTTGAACAATATTCCCACCATATAAAAAGTAAAATAAATAATTGATTTTGATCTCTGAGAAGCACTGCTCAGCAATGGCAAAATACAGTAACTACACATAAGGTTTGGTTTACCTACAGTATTGCCAGTAATCCACATCTGACTTTGAAGTCTGTAACCTCAGTTACATTGTTGGTGACTGTACTATAGCTTTGTAAACAGAACGGATCAAGCTATATTTGATCCCCTTCCGTCACAGCATTTCAATACAGCAATAAGCCCCAAGAAGCAGTGGGTTACAGTGCGATGGGAAGGTGAATGTGTAAAACGCGTTCAATTGACATCCACTGATGAAGATTCAAATGCTGCAGATCGGAAATGCAAGTTTATGTGAAAATTCCAAGGACTTCAAACTTTACAATTGGTGAACTCTGACCTGTGAATTACTTTAAACAACGAAGACGGATACGCCATGACCTTTTCAAAAAATTGAATGTGAAAAACACTGATAATAATGATGTCGCACAACCCCATAAAAGCAGGGTCTGCAAGAAAACTAGCATGCTTAAAGTCTAATGCGACTGTGGCATCACACTATGTGCCCCTTGTATCTTTTAATACTGTGTGTCTTTTGTTCATTCCAACCCTCCATATTTGTCTGACATCAAGGAAGACCTTTAAATGTGTGTGTGTAGTTGACAAAAGCGTTTTATAATACTCCCTTGTGCCAAATATTATCTCTCTGTTAATACCACCACAATAGATTTTTGAAGATGTGAACAAAACAAGCAAAGCAACTTAACTAAACATAAATCAAACAGCATATATGTAACAATCACACCATGTCTACCTTAAACTGTGTTGTTTGGGTTCTGGAGTTGTCAACTGAAGTTTTGGAGTTACGACTTCGAGGCTCTGAACGAGTGCATTTCTGCTCCAGCACTTCACTGTAATCCACGCTGTCAAAGTTAGTCCTCCACACCATCACCTTCAGACATGACCAGAGCCACATAAATAATGTTACTCACAAAACATACATCAAACCATAAAATCCAGACTACTGGAGTTTATTTTTCAGAGTGTAGAAATATACATCACCTGCTCATCCGAACCACCGGAGGCAAAGTAGTCTCCAGTCCTTGAGAAAGCAACACAGGTGGCAGAACCCTAAAAACACATACAAGGAATATAACAAATATGAGATACCATAAGAATTTATTTAACACATTTTGCACAACTTTGTGAGGCTCCCAACTCAAAGTTTGATGTCAAACAGCATTAGTTGACTGGCAACTTCTGACTAGCTAAACATGGCTTAAATGTGGTCCTGTTCTTTAAAGAATCTTATAATGGGGCTTCTAATAGAGTACTTCTGTGATGTTTTTGGACAGCTCATCAAACATCTTTTGTTATTAGTAAGTTATTCAATTTTGGAGACGTATTAAAAAAATAATGAAAAGTGGAAAGACCTTTTTGTTCCATCCTTGAAAACATGTTAGATTGCACTTTAATAATCCATTTGGTGTAAAAAAGGTTAAGACGCTAGCCCTTTATACACACTATTATCGATGAAAGAAGGGAACAGAAAAGAGCTCTTGGCCAGCCCGTAGGAGGAAAATTATAACATCATGAGGCCATATTGACTTTGGTGGAAGAGAGAAGGTTAAATTTAGGCAGTACATGGTGCTGAACACACACCAGACACATTTACACAGACACGGCTTTGGCGAAGCCAAAAGACATGTCGACACACTCCACCCACACTGTTGGCACAGCGGATAACAAACTATTATAAAGAGCTATCATTACATTTGGTCTGTGTGTGTGTGTGTGCATATATAAATAGATGTACACACACACACATATGGCATATATACAATAAAAAGAGTGCGTACATATGCGGATTTGTCCTTCATTTGAAATTTTACAGCAATGCATTTGACACCACATGACTTAGACGTTTAAAATATGAATAAGAGTGCAGGTATAATTAAATAAACACAAGTTTTGTAATTTCAGCTCATGAAGCTCAAGGGTTTTGGAGTGTGATGTCGAAGACTGGAAGTACCCACTCATTTGATTAGTGTGGATTTATAAGCGAATGACTCACAGAAGCAACTCCTCAAGTCGAGTCCTCAGATGCACCTCAGCTAGCAGGGGTACATGTGCACGAGCCCACCGATCACATCAGGATAACATATTCATCCAATACTAAATTAATCAGTTTAAAACTCTTCCTTCTTTAACAAGCCTTGGTCAAAATCACCCATAATCCTTTGCGTCACTTCACCATGTATCTATCATTTTAAGCCTGCATGTTATATTCAGAGAAATGCTATGGAAAGTAAAAATATCAAGGACCCTATGCAGCTTTCTTGTTTATCAACTATCAGAAATGCTTTTATTATAGGGATGTAACGATTCACTCAGCTCAGGATCTGATCCAGTTTACGATTCATACTGAAGGTCTGGAACATATCGCCGCTTTCTTTGGAAAGGCCCACCCAAGAGGCCATATGACTTACAGGTAAAGCAACCAATCACGTTTCGCTTTGTGCCGTATCATGTTTAGAGGCCTGGAAATGTCCCCAGAGTACACTCTAAAAAATGCTGGGTTATTTCTGTAAACACATTTTTGGGTTAATTGTGCTGGGTCATAATTTTGGGTTGTTTGAGGTACTGTAAACACACAGTTGGGTTGCTCATGCTGGGTCAAATGGACTGTAGGGGTTATTTCACCACTGAACAGCTGGGTTGGGTTATTTTGACCCAACCGGTTTGTTCATTTTTCCACTTCATCGAACCTTCTGGATCCTTCACGCGTCTCATTGTCAGACGGCAACGCACATCACAGCAAGCTGATTTTATAAGGTAAATTAATATGATAATATGATTATTCTTAATAACTTGTGGTAAGAGCACACTGATTTTACTGTTTAATGCAGTATTTGATCTGTCTCTGTGCGTAGGAAGTGTTTTATTCTGTGATTGATTAACGTTAAGTAATTTAGCAGCTTAGCATGCTATTTTTTTTTACAAAAAAGTCCTTAACAATCGCTTTATCGTTATGTTATATATATATGTGTGTACGTGTGCATATTTTTACTTTAAAAGGTTTTTATCCTTCACGTAAAATCCTCACGGAAATGTATGAACTAGCCTTAGGTCAGAAAAACATGGTATAGTTCGGTTACTGTTTGCCTACTGTATGGCTTTGTAATGTTTAGTCAGAATTAAATAATTTCATACAAAACTTAATCTAAGGATATTTTTTCAAGTGTCTGTGACGTGCCGGATCCAACCAACTAGCAATAATTTAAAATTTAGCATTTTCGCGCTTTTTTCCCTCAGGTAACGTTACCGTTAGCTGCATTAGCTAAAAGCTATGCCTCTTAATCTCACTGATTATTACAATTAATGACAAAAATAATGTTTGGAAAATTAAACAGAAATTTCCTTCTGACACACGACAGCAAACGATAGAAATAACTGACTTTTATTCCATTTTCCAGCTGGTAAAAATACTAGTGTTCTAATAGTTTTGGCCATCACTGTGTGATATATGTATATCCTCAGAAGTAAATGATATACAATATGAATGTAGTGAATGAAGTAAAATACTAAAAGTGAAGTTTGAAGTTTTCTTCTAAAATTAGCATTTTTATAAGGCCTCTGTGTTTGTTCATTAAATGCATTTTAACTTAAATGTTAGTTATGTTTTAAGACTAACTGTCATATATTTAACAGGTGGGGACGGTCATGGTGGAATACTTGCAAAATGCAGAGAACAGTGATGTAATCTGCACATTTTTTGCCTTTGGGACGAGGCAGCCACGACATCCCAGACCTTCGACATTGTTTCCGGACATGCCATTGAGAAAGACTTGTTGTTAAGTTGATCTGTTTCAAGTCCTTTTCTGTGCTTTATGTTAACTAAGCAGTCTCTTCCTACTTAGAAATTTCTCCGGCATGCAGTTTATCGTATTGATGGACATGAGTGAAGAGGGAAGTTTTTGAGGACAACAGTTTTTCCTGGACACTTGTAACATGCTTTAAGTTGTCCCATGTATTGTCTGTTGTTTGGAGTCTTTGTTTGGCTTAGTTTTAATGGCACACTGTTTGGACTGATTCTCATGTGCCAATAATATATTTTTGAGTGTTCTAATGCTGCAATGTTGACATATAGAATAGGAATCTACAGTGCCTAATTCACCCAGTTTTGTGTTTTTAAAGAAACTGATCTACAAAACTTGTTTTTATGTGTCTGTAGGTGTTGGATGAAATGTATGACAATTGCACCCATTCAATAAATGTAAAGAAATAAATTTAATAAAAATGCATATTTACAATTGCATTTGTTTTGTGTAATTGTATTACAGAAAAAATATAATAATTTTACATTCCCTTGAGATTATTTATTTTTATTGGTAAATATAAAAGTAGCAAGGCAATGGGAAAACATATAACCCAATGTTTAGGTTATGTTAACCCAGAAACACAGTTAACCCGACCCACTAGTTGGGTCAAACAAACAACCCAGCATTTTGGGTCAAATGGTTCAACCCAGCACTTGGGTCAAAATAACCCAGCGCGTGTTCTGTCCCATAGTTACCCAGCAGCTGGGTTAAGGTTGGGTTATTTTCTAACCCAGCAATTCTTAGTGTGTAACAGACCGGTGTACATTCACAATGTGTCAAAAGTTAACAGAAACAACAATGATTAGAAGTTTATGCCGTGAACGTTTAGTCGATCGTGATGAATTCTTATAGCAACCGTTGTAAAGACGACAGCTTACTTCTTAGATCAGAAGGCTTTGTTGTTTCCAGGCGGACCGTTAAAGAACGCGACACGCACGTCTCCAGGATATCCTGTGAAATTCAACCAATCAGATGACGACTTCGAACGTGCTGAAGTGTTTCCAAAAAAGTGTGTCTTATGCATCAGACGTTCAGCCAACAGATAGTGGGCATGACGTCTGAGGCTGAGACTACATCTCAACCGACTTGAATCCTCTCATATTATAATAGACTTTCAACCGGCTTGTGGTGCATCTTAACGTCCCCAAATGTGTTACCCAAAATGCTTCACAAAAGTACATTACAATATATCCTCAGTGCTGTAATGTTCGTCAGCATAATACACGACAAATTGCAAATCCATGTAAAATCCTTGAAGACACAAGTACACCTCCAAACCTTGCTTTTTCAAGTTAAACTTTCTAGAGTACCCCTGACAGCATCCACAACCTCAGGGTAGTGTGCCATCGTGATTATGTGTTGAAAAAGTATGCCAAGAACACGCTCTCCTGATCAAGGATGCCAAACTGTACTTGTTCCAACCTGAAACATGTAAAGCCCACCTTATTCTGCCATCACAAAGGAATATTAGAGGAAGACAGGTCACAGAAGAGGAGGCAGATGACGGCAGATGAAAATGAGGAATGTAAACTTGGCAGAGGTGTGGAGAAGGATCCAGGCATTCCAGACACCTTCTGCTCAACAGGTCAGTTACACGCACATTCACACACACACACACACGTGCACGCACATGCTCAGAAGAGCTTTACATCCATTGTCCTCACAGGGACCATGAAAGGATGAACAGATGTGGTATAACTTGATCTAGCTGCAATGCTCAAAATGTTTAAAAGTTATACATTGCTTAGCTATTTTATTAAAATCATTAACAGAAAACCACACAGGGTTGAAACTACATGATGACATTTTTATCTCTGCGTTTATTCCTTTAAATCCACTCAAAAGAAAAACATAAGATCAGGACCAGAGCTCAACATTCAGTGTCTTAATGTACCATTTACATTTGTGTTATTACGGCTTTAAAGTGCTTTGTTTTGCATGAAACATTAGTAAACATGCTTACTGGTAGTACATATGAAGAACAGACTTGATAGAGACAGAACGTGCTGCTGACTAACAGGCTGTCCCAGACACCGTCTCACGAGTGGATAAAACTCACAGACGGGTTTTCAGACGCCCTATGTTTGGAGGGTTAGCATGTACTGAAGCATCAGCAACACCTGCTAATCTTTCCAGAGCCAAGACTGGCTCAGCGAATCACAGCTTCAAGCAGAAAAGAACCGGGTGAACCCTTCGTGCCAAACGCCAGTTAGACTGAAACTGTTTGCAGAAGCAAAACATTGTTTATAATGTTACGCTCGAAAGAATAACAGAAGCTGTTGACTAATTAGCCTGTTGACTAATTAGCAGTGGTGGGTAAGTTCCTTAAAAAAAGTCATGAATTACATCATCAACCACATATTTTAATCACTGAAAATTACTCGAAAGTCACTGCAATTATAATCATTTCAACAAAACCAAACTACGCAAGTTAACGCAAACTACAGTAGATTTTACATTCATTATTGGTTTATATTGCTGGGTAAAAAATATTGACTCCAGAATCGATTCTTGTGGATGTTTCAGAGGGTGTGAATATTACCTGTAATTCATTCCTTGTCCTGAAGATGTGCCGAAGTTTTGCTTTACTTAAAAAAAGATACAAACCTAGATACAGGCTTTATGGGCCTGTTTAAAATGTTTTGAATTTTGAAAACTGTTGGTATTGAATTCCATTGTTACACATTTACAATGTTTTTATAGTTATGTGCATTTTGCAGTTTGTGCTTGCCTTTTGTGCATTGTATGTATATTTATAATTTCTCTTTCCAATGTTTGCTGTCTCAGCCTCAGACGTGCCGACGGTACGTTGGCTGAACTTCTGATGCATAAGTCCATGTTCACATTTGATATATTTTTGTAAGCTAATGACGTCTGTTTTACGTTATAATCCTATGGATTAAACCGTGAAAGTCATGAGCGTTTTTTAAACGCAGTGGCAACGTTTTTTTCTGCAGTCTTTGAAGTTGAAAAAAGTTCAACATTTCTGAAAAAAAAAGCCTTACATCAAGCAGCTTTTTCACAGCTAACCAATGACAGAGACCTGTCGTTTCCATAACAACATTCAAGGAAGGTGATTGGTTGAGACAGATCAAGCTTGAAAAAAAGACTGACCATTAAGATTACACTTGACAACATCTCTACACTTGACATTTATCAAATTGCTGTAAGTCAAACTGATCCCTAACAGTCTCCTCATTTTACTCATTATTTGCAGACAGCACAATACCAAAATCCTGCTGACTAGAACGGTACACGTATTGAACCAATGGCTGGGTGTCGCGTGAAGTCACAGATTTATGTATTTAACATGTATGCATTTTCTTTGGAGCTCCTTACATGGCAATGTATGTACTATACATTTGTCTCTGACTACGTACAATCATACCCATGACCTTGGCATTGTTAGTGCCATGCTCTAACCACCGAGCCACAGGAAAGCTTTCAGATGAGAGACCCAAAAGGATACGCTGACATACAACTTCTGGCAGAAATAATGTCCTTTTCTGCCAATGTAGTTAATGGATCTGTTGTTACACCTTCCATTTAAAGGCCAAACGTACTGCTGAGAAAATACCACCAATCGTTTTAAGCAGGCAGCTCTGAACGTGCTGCGTTTGGTTTTTAAAAAAAGTGCCATTCAGTGGGAAGTTACACAACAGGGATGTAGGAAGATGAGTTCTTTTAAAGGGGTGATATGAAACGGCTAAAACTAATATTATGGTTTGTTTTAGATGTAATGCAATGTGTATAAATGATTGAAGGTTCAAAAACGCTGTATTTTCCACATACTATGCATGTTTGTATCTCCTCTTTGCTCTGCCTCTCTGAAACATGCGGATATTTTAAAAAGCTCATGGCTCTGAAAAGCGAGGTGTGTTATGATTGGCCAGTTAACCAGTGCGTAGTGATTGGTGGAATACTGCAAGCGTGAAACAGAAATGTAACGCCTCCTACCATATTTGGAACATCAGGTTCCAGAGCAATTGTACTGACATGTACACCACCTTACTTGTGTATACATTTGGGCGGTCTTAGTCAAATCATTATTTGTCATAGATTTGTGGGGGTGTGGTTCCACGAGGCGCTTCAGGAAAGTCTGGGTGAGCATTCGCTTTGAGATAGAATGCATCTTTTTTTGCGACACTTAAATTATTGCAATTTTACGTGTCTAATACACTCATGGGCACACCAAGTCACATAAAAACACGTATTTGCGCCATATGAGTCCTTTAATATTCTAAAACAAGCAACTGTGAGTGACTACACAATAGCTCAAATTATGTACTAGCACTACAGGTTTGCATGTGCATCTAAACATTATGTCAATTCATTGAAAAAATCATGTCAGAAGTGAAGCATATTAGTAAAATAAAAGAATATTATATGCACCAACGAATTGCACACAAGTGTATTAAGGAACAAAACAAAGTCCATTTTGATTTCATTTTGACTGTGACACTTGCAAAAGCACTCAATAAACACCCACCCTGACTTTTAGCCTATATCTTACATGTCTAGCTCACAGATTGTGCCTATACGGGATGAGACCGAGTAAACAGTCGTGACTCTTTATTTCTCATGTACTGTGTTCATGAAAGCTTCATGCAATGCTTTCTCTGTTCAGTCTCTCTTTCTGTTGAAAGCTTACAGAGGTTATTCACAACTCATCCCACACCTACAGATGATAGCAGGCGTTTGGTATGCTCTGCAATACCACTATAACACAAACCGGGAGGCTTTAGGTTTACAATACACATGACTCATCATCAATGGGTAGGCGGTCAGTTTTTAATACACTTAGCACAGGACTGAATTAGGCGATGTTCCATTAAAAGAAAAAGAAAACAATTAATGTGTCCAGTACCTGTCATGCGATTTAGATGTATGAGTTCATAAAGCTTTGATCCATCAAGACCAGATTATGAGGGATGTTTTACCCGTGCTTTTTTAACAATATTAAACATCAAAATGAAGACTACATAAATGGAATTGGCTTTGGGAGAGGAAACTGTGTATAAGACTTGACTTTATGATCTAATGTGAACATATCTGGCCACTGCAGGTCACAATAAGGCAGAGATACTACAAATACAATATAGTACCTCCGTCTATCCAGTCCACAGTACAATAACACAGCATTTTTACATTATCTGTGTGGGCGTTTTGAGAAAAGATCTGTTTTCGCTGAAAAAAACCCTAGCGTGGATGGATTATCCAGATTAATGCGGATGTAGCTCTAGTTATTATACAAAGCAGACATACAGCTACAGTGGACAGTAATTTTTTCGAGAGCCTGACACAGAGCCAATCCATGATGTCGTGATAAAGCGTGAAGCTGAACATGTGACGAGTTACCTGATGACCGTGTAAGGTGTAAAGCAGTCGGCCCTCCAGCAGGTCCAGAATCTTGAGTGTGGAGTCGTTGGAGGCTGTGATGAGGTAATTTCCAGACGGATGGAAGGACAGTCCGTTCACCGCACCACTGTGAACTGAAACAACAGGAGCAAAACTTCACACGCAATGAAAACACGAACACGTAGTTCGCAATCTGGCTACCTGCAGCACAGGTTTTAATAAGTGTTGCTTCAAGTGAAATATATCGGTGGAACCATTTTGCTCAAATGAACGAATAAAAAATGGCTTCATGCTTTCTTCAAATCTGCACACTGCAGTCTACATATATACGTATACGTATTCATACTCGTTTCCTTTTAGCTTGTGTACTGTCGTTTATTGTTTTCTAGGATGGTATGCAACCTGTCCATGCACTTTGGTTACTTTCTACCGAGTGATGTACTGTAGAATGTGACTGTGAACCTTTGACAACAGCAAAAAAAGATATGAGTTCCATTTAAAAAAAGATGCAATGTTATGAACAATTCTATAGTTGTTTTTACCATCACTACTGTGACAGATCTATACTGTGTGTGTGAATACATGTTGGTGGTAATGCACTCAAAGTGGTTTTAACATCTTCAATGAGTTGAACATTCCCAACAATTGAAACCAAAGAACTAGAGGTATTTCTTCACCTTGCCTGCTCTGTAATATCACATCTCTGTGGCAGTACTGTAAATAATGGAATTCTGAACTAAGTCTTAACTTATGTTTCCATTCTAATAGTCGATTTTTTGCTCTGCTTTTCAGCCTCTGCACACATGTGGGCATCACGCAACGACCCTCAGCAGAGCTGTAAAATGTCTACTAGACTGAGTAAAGCACGGGTCTACTCACAGTCCCTCTGAACAAATACAGTTTGCACCACATGACATCACCCTAATGAATGGACACTGAACTGCAAGAGTAAGGCTGGGATGCCCCCAGCAGGCATTTGTAGGAATTACAAACCAAAGTATGCACATTCAAATGTATATAGCAAGCATTGGAAATATTTCTGCAATATTCATTTGAATAATATGTATACTTAAGAAGCACTCACGTGCTGTGAACCGAAAATGAAATATTTAATTATTTGAATATTAATGTTAGCCATTCTGTTGTAGGTACATTCGTTACTATAGGTACAAGCCCATTATGTAGCAACAATCCAGAACACGTTTGTAAACGCACAGCAACCCCTGGCAATAATATCCTAGTACAATAGGAAGCATCCTTCACTTATTCAATTAAGTAAACATAACACCAGTAAGCTCTTACATACAATTTGAAAGAAAATATGTTTATTATATCTTGATTATATCTTATTATGCACAACACTGTAAAATTTGAAGTTAATGGTTAAACATTGGGTTAAACTGTGGCACTGACAGCCCTTCAGTGTCGAGGATATCACAGACCAGAGTTTTGTTGTCACTGATGCCTAGGGTAAATAAAGACACCAGAGCATCGAGTGCATGAGTCAAGATCTCGAATCACAAAGATCTGTTCTTCACCTACTGCACTGGCTGTTTCCCGGGACGCATGCCAGCCAATGACAGCATGCTGTGGTCCTGTGTTTGACCTCTAGCCAAATGTAAAATCTATTTATATATCATGAAAGCTCTATCACCACTTTGTCCTCATTGATCCTCAGAGTAAACTGCTTTCTAAGCCAAAGCATCCATGAAGTCAAGCACTACATTTGGCAGGTCACGGAGTGTATTGAATATCAAGAAACGTTTCCACTGTAATCCTGATGGGATATCTGATTGGCTAAAAAGCATTAGTTCAGCAAATCAATACATGAGTTTCAGATATAATTTAATACAGATAGGAGTCATTCCTACTATGCAGTATTTTCATGTCCCCATCATATATGTCTGCTTATAATATATAAATAATAGAACAATATTAATAAGACCGATAACAAGTAGGGATGCACAATTAATCAAAAAACTAATCAGGATTACAACTACAGGTGAAACAATTACATAATGCCAGTGTGTTTTGGTTAAATTTAGCCTTTAGCCATTCGTTTTTGATTTTTTACTAAGATCAAAACTGCCATTATTATTTGCTATTTACATCATATTATTTTGTTTTGAATGTATATAGATAAAGAATATGGCATGCAGGTGTTTCACATAAAGTTATAAAACATTTCAAAGCTTCAAAGTAAAATCTATCAAAAACGTTGCAATTAAGAAGTAAAATAAAAAGTATTTTTTTACTATCACTGTCAGTTAGCAATATTTTCATGGGTTTTGATCTAACACATTTACCGTGTTCCACAAACTTTCACAATTAAAAACTTTACTTTCTATTTATGGTCATTTTTTCTTTAATGTTTCAATAACATGATGACCAGAGGTCGAGCTGCAGCTCCAGCGGTTCAGGTGACACTAACCTTGATAGTGCTGCAGGAGTTTGTGGGTTCGAATGTCCCAGACTTTCACCGTGTTGTCTGTGCCAGCGGCCGCGATGCAGGTGCCGCTCGGGTGAAAGTCAGCATAGTTCACATATCTAAAAACAACAGCAGGGATGACTGTGTTTGTGTCATACAGGTGTAGACGATTACTATATTCAGACAGCATGTGATGCAACTCACCCGCCGTGCTCACAGAACGAATGGATGCATTCTCTGCTGTTCTTATCCCACAGTTTTACTGTTTTATCATCACTGGCAGAAACGATCAGCCGGCCATCAGGTGAGAACCTAAAAGACAGGTAACTAGTTAAAGCAATAGGCCATCCAAAATGAAATCATATAATATTAATAAGATTAAGATGATACTTGATGGAGAGTTCATAAAGAAAATGTATATTCAATAAAATAATTTCAATTGGAAATCTGCATCGTTTCATGATTATTCCACATTGTCCCTGACCAATGGAATCCTGTTATGTTAGTGCGATGAAAATCTGTCAGAAGTATAGAGAGTCACTTACTTGGCACAGCGAACCCAGTTGATATGTTGGTTTAGGGAGAAGAGAAACTTTTGCCGATGAACAGTCCAGACTTTGATGGTTTTGTCATCAGATGAGGTGACAAGGGTCTGGCCGTCATTTGAAAAGTTAACACTGCGTACCGTTCCAGTATGGGCTCGGAATACTGTGGATTCCCCCTTCCTAAAACCATTGGAAAAATCGTATTCAGATAAAACATGGATCAGTTCTTAGATGGAGCCGCTTACTGTTTCTTCAGTTTATTCCTCATTGAGCTGTTAAGATTAGGTTTCTGCAGGGGTTAAACCATCGGTTTCTGAACACCTTGATCTTTTAACTCTAGTTCTCCTGACACAGATGATGTAACTACCTTGTGTGAAACATCTAGTGTGCCTTATGATTTCACACATATATATATATATACTGTATTGAGGAGTCCTTGCTCACACAGATGCAGTCTTCTCTCAAACAATACAGTCATGGTTAACAGGCATTATAGAAGTAGCTTTTACCTCAAACACCTACATCCAGCATCCCACTAACACAAAGAAAACACTTGCAGGACAATTCCGTTTTTTTATTTTAAATAAACAGAGAACTGCTTGGCTATAGACTGTGTATTTCAAATAAATTTGTTTTTACTGCCACCTACTGCCTACATTAGACATTGCATTATTTTAAGCCATTCGCAAATTAAGTTTTATAAATTCTATACTATAACATACCGTTTATGTCTTTCCAAAGCCAGTGGGACACAAAATAAATCAATAAGCCCCACGAAGCACTGGATTACAGTGCATTTTATATGAAGGACGTTGTGTCAAGACGTGAAGCATCCATGTGTGTAGCAAGGTTTCATAAAATAAGATAAATGAAGTCTTATATGAGAAAGAAAGAAAGAAAGGTTTATTACTCACACACTGGGAACCCAGAGCCGGACCGTTTTGTCTCTGGATGCAGAAGCCACCAGATGACCAGAGGGTGAGAACTGAACGGACATCACAGCATCTGTATGTCCCACAAACCTATACGCCCTCATCTGAGGCTTCATGTTCCAGATCATGATACATGAGTCCAAAGAGCCAGTGGCTGGAATAAACAAAATATTTGTTCAAATATTTTTTCTTGAAAAATGTTAAACAGGCCCGAGTCAAAAACACGAGTTTTAATGTTGACCAACAGCCTTGACCACCCTGTTATCTTTTCAAGAGAAGTTACCCAGCTGTTTTAGTGAACTATCTATGTATTCGTTTTTATTTCCATAAGAAATTGTGTATATTTGTATGCATCTTTACAATGTATTCTTTAATGTTTTACATGAAGTGCAAATGTAAATGTATCAGTGTCAATGTAAAGCACTGTAAATCATAGAGAAAAAGACACAAGATAAATAATTCGCATGTATTTAGTCTTACCTATTTGTTTCATATTAGAGTTCAAATCCACACTTGTGATGACATCTCTGTGACCCTTAAAATGTCTCTCAAGGGTCGGATCATCCTGATATAAAGATATTCATACGACATATAATATTCAAAATGCTTAAACAACACTAGTAGTAAAGACCAAGTATAAAATGTATGTGATTTTATTATCATTGGATGGTTTGGCAGCACTCACCAGGACAGAGCTCATTGTCAGACGATAACACCTCTCGAAAGGTTTAGAAAGTCTCCGTAAAGGTACACTTAGTCAATGAAAACTTCACGTTAATTTATAAAGAAAACTGTTGAAAAGTAGGATTATTACTACAGGTCCTTCAGAGTCTGTTTGTTTACATGTAAGAAGACACGCTAGCTAAACTTTAAGTCTGTAAAGTGAGCATTTCCAGGGTAAGTGTTCGTCAACTAAGATAAAATAATTGTTAAACACCAGTCTGCATCTTTGTTCGTCCGTTTATTCCGGTGTATAGAAGCTAATCGGTTGCTATGGACTGTAGACCAGTCGTTAACGTCTTTCATTTTACCCGCCGCGGTCGGCGCATGCGCGTCTTCCGTGCACGCTCTTAAAGGGGACGCGCTCACTCAGTGTTGAAAAAGCTCATCATAATAGTCAAAGTTGCAAGTCATGATGAACATTATGATAAATCATAAATCAGTTAAAACAGCGAGTCCAAACGTTGCCAGAATAGATACACTGTAAATAAAAGCCTGCATTGTGTGTTTGGCTTTTGTCGTTAAGTGTGTAAATACAAGTCAATTATTGGCTACCTACGGTTTAAAATGGCAACACTGTGTTTGTTCATACAATATTTATTTTGGCATGAGTATGACCTAGAATATTTTTTAATAAAAAAATAAAATTATTGAATTGACAAAATAATTTTTTTTTCATGATAAAAAAGGTGACTTTTATTTTGACCTCATCTGTTATATCGGGTAAGGCCATGTAACTGAACCAGAACGGTCATCTGCTGCTCTTTATCTGATTCATACTGTCATTATGAATAACACTTTGTACAAATAAGTACAATGTATGTGTTTGTATTGAGATTTTAGTTTTATGGTTATTATGTGACATACTAATGCAAAAAAGAGAGCACACATTTTATAAGCAAATATTGCTTACTGAATATGACTGGCTGTAAGTGAATTTTTATTATGAATGTTATCCTTACAGACTTTTTGTTATTTTTTTATATTTAATAAGTGGTTTTAATAATAACCACTAGATGGCAGAAGTGACAGACAGTTTTTAGGCGGTGAGTTTCCAGCATGGATGGACATAAAAATGTGAGATTAATTATATTAAACTAATATAAATTAAACTCATCCAAAGAAGAAAGAGCTAGACTAAATCTCCGATGCATATGAATTGTTTGTTAAAATAGTTTAAGTAAAATACATTTGTGACAGTTTCACAGACTGGGGTTAAGACTAGTCCCAGACTGAAGCAAGTTTGAGCTATCTTAACTGAAAATAACTTGCCAGGACATAGCTTAAAATATGTCAGTGCCACTGTTTTATCTCAAGCTGGCACATCAGTATATGACATTTTAATTAAATTGACTTGCTTAAATTACCTAAGGCACAGTCCTGGTTTATACCTTGAAAACGGGCCAAACTGAGAGTTCAGTGTTTGTGAAGAAAAAATATTAAGTGAGTCATGCTTTCATAAAACAACCTAGAATGTTTCCTTATAGATAAATAAAATCTTATAATGATACGGTGTCTCTGCTGTACATACTGCATGCTCTACATAATTCCTTTATAATTCATTTTGTTACTCTTAATACATTACTCATTTGAAGCATTGAACAAAGTGTCTTCTCTGTTCCTTTGAGGAACAATGATATGATTGACATTAATAAACAAGATGTTTCCTTACCAGAACATATCGTAATTAATGTTTAGTTTCGTTGAAGACTCGAAAAGTTCCTGTTACTGTCAATGAGAGCTTCAATGAGGAAACAGTATTTATATCTATTTACTTACAGTAAACTTTATTATCCAATCCGTGGAATGGAAATGTGCAATTGCCACTGACATAAAAGATGACATGACATATACACAAATCTACAATTACATTGAGGCATGTATAGGCCTACAGTAAAGTACGCGAAATTAAATATAAACAAAAAACAAGTAAATAAATCAAAATACAAAAATCTCCTTAAGAAGATCTCCATCTTCTTAAAACAGTCCCATTTAAAACAATCAATATTGGAGCAGAGGATTGTGGCTAATTTTCCTGATTTCTACTAAAACGTTCATACATTACTGTCATTAAAGTGTAGTTGTTGTGTAGTTGTTGTTGTTACTCAAACACCTTATCTGTACTTTGATTCATGCAGGGCCTTGAACTCTCTTAGAATAAAGATGTTTTAAGAGTTAATATTAAACCTGTTTCACTTTTTACCCATATATTTATGTCATTTGATGTTGATATATTGATAAGGCAAATGTTAGACTTTTACTAGAGGAGTGCAAAATGCAAATGAATTTCATTTTTCAAACCTAGAGAACCCTATTTCTCTTTTGAGAATGAATGACAAGGCTTTGTTACATTAACTGCAAAAAATGACATTTTTACCAAGCATTTTTGTCTTCTAATTTCTAAAGCTTCTTAAATCAATTCTATTACTTGACAAGAAAAGTGACCTAAGATATTTAGTCTTGTTTTTAAAAAAAATATATTAGAATTAATTAAGTTTATGGAAAAAAGAGGAAAAATAATTGCCACTGGGGTGAGAAAAAAATACTTTTTCTCAAGTGTCTAATTCAAGTTAAATTTTTTCACCTCATTGGCAGATTTTTTGCCTGTTTAACCATAAACTTAATTAATTCTTATATTATTTTTTATAAAACTAAATATCTTAGGTCACTTTTCTTGTCAAGAATATTTATATATTTGTCCTACAAATCAAAACAAAAACCCTTCTGTTGAGGTCAAATTCATTTTTGAAGTGACAAATCCAAAAGACATGTTATTTACATAAAAAATGTATAGAGTTTAATGGATTTAATACACAGTCTGATACCTTACGGCACAATAATGAGGAGAAATGTTGTGTTCATTAACAAACCTCTCACTCACAGGCGTTCCTTTGGCATGCGTGACCTATTTTTCTTCCCACGCAAAACAAGCAGGTTCCTCTGCTGCATTAACTCTTCACGTTAATGAGATATGCACAATAACAGCTATAGTCTGTTATATACACAAATCATTAACAGTATCATGTAAAGGCCTAAGGCTCTGATTGAACACGCATAACGGAAAAAATCATAAGATTCTGCAGCATGCATTTTTGGGGCGATTGCTTGGACGGCTGACCATCTGGTAAATGTGTCTCTATTAGATGCTTTGATGCAGGTCCTTAATGAACCATTACATTTAAACCGTCTCATAAAGCAGTAGATTTTGCAAATAATTTAACTGAGCAGGATTTAAACTTTTGCCAAGCTATTTAGTTAAAAATGGTGATGCTTTTTATAGCAAACACTATTAATGAAGTTACAATATTACATCAATGATGAACTTTCTTTAGTGATGAAGTTCCTTCAAGGGTTGGGTTTGGGCATATTTTTATCCAACAATGGGATAAAACAACATAGAATGTTCAAGGTGCAGGCTGACTTGAAATGGTCTTTTAAGAGATTGAACTAGTTTAGAATCATGAGTGTGATTTAAGATTTAATCTGTTTGTTATAATCCAACTAAATCAGTGAAAACCCTCTGATTTCTGTGTGTCCAGTCGCCAGTCGTGTACGTGTATTGTTTCACGAAGGTCTGAAGCGATCTCTTGAACTTCTATTTTAAATGTTGGCAACTGACCAGGTAAAGCTGTAGCTGTTGTCTATTTATTACACACAATTCGCCATTCTTACCTAAAAACTTTTCTTCTTTACGGTTATACAGTAGCAGGCAGTATATAAAGTAAGCGAGCCGAATGAGTTCAGTCTCAGTCCACTCTGAGAACAGTGCTTGCTTTTGTTTGCTGCTTAAGAAAAGATAAAAGGTTTCCAATGTTCGCGTGACAAAACACTGTTTACAATCTCCCCTGAGTGAAGAGATCAGTACTGCCCACTTCTGACATCTGAGAGAGACAACAACTCACTCACAAACTGCTCTTGAACACATCTCACTACTGTAGTTTTACCTTTACTGCATGGGCTCTGGAATCACATCATTTTCTTGTTTTACCTACTCTTTAGATCTAATTCTGAGGAAATTGTGCTAGTCTTATAATGTTGTAATCGGCTTGTTTGGTGGGAAGTGCCTTTGGTTAAACGGTGTTCAGGAATGCACGAAGTTTCAACATCCTTGTTCCTGGGTGCTTGAAGGAGGTTGTCTAATAAAAGGCAACAATGGACCTTAAACCCACTCGACACGCACACTAAGGCTTTTAGAAATGTAGTGTTTAATGAGAAGATGAATTTCCACAAATTAGTTTGTTATATTTGTTATTTTCATTTTGACATAATTTTTTTTATGTAGCCTATGAAAAGCAGGGAGTTCATTTGCACTAACAGTTCAGTGGTCACCATCACTCGCTCTCTCTTCTGCCTGACTGTCACTCATGCTCACACATACACACACACACACACACACACACACACACACACCAAGACAGTCCTTTACATACGGTGTTGTATACTGTACATACTGAATATTTTATCCCCTGACCCTAACCAAACCCCTAAACATAAAGATTGTTGAAAACTTTTTTCATTTTTAGATTTTCCAAAATTATCATTCTGTGGGGACCTCAATTTTGTTCCCCACGGTGACACGGGTCCCCATGAGTTTGTGTGCATGCAGGTTTAGGTCCCCACTAACATATTGCAGTTTATTACAATCACTTTGGCACTAATTTCAGAACCTAGACGTCATTTTTCAAAACTATAGTCACAAAACTATAAACGGTATAGTTTTGTCATCACTTGTAACACAGGTTGCCCAATGTTCAAAACATTGCACGTTCATATCTTTAAAGAAATCTTGCACTTGCACAATCATTGGTTAAAAAACAGGTTTGTGAAATGCCATTGAAAAATTAATTTAGATCATCCACACACAAGCAACCAAAAGTTTCATGTCGTTGTTTGTATAATCATTAAATATTGTAATACAAAATAGGTGATACATGTTTCATTATGTACTACATGTAAAGTACATTCCTGTAAAAGTACTGCAGTAGTAGAGAGAATACAACAGACACAGTGGAATCACATAGGGTTATTTGAATCAAAGCAAAATAATTAGCTTCGAAATAGAAAAGAAAAGACAGTAATGTAAAATATCAAATGAAGAGCTCTTTTTCCAAAATGCATTAAGTGCCAAATAAAAAAAAAAGACTTTGTCATGCCATTTTGCTGTGTACTTAACCTATTCACTGCTCCATCAATGTTTCATGCCAAATCGCTATATTTCCTTATTTAAAATGTACTGCAAGATGCAGTTTCTTTCCAAAACGCTATAAATCCCGAACTTGTTTTTTGCCTAAATGCGATATGTCCTCTCGACCAATCAGAATTCGCTCGTTAGTGGTATTTGTATGTGTTATTTCTAAATTATTTGTTGTATGTGGTGGAAAATATTGAAACATGAAATTTAAAATATTTATTTTATTTTATTATTTAATTTGTTATTATTTATTTTATTTGGCTGTTATTTATTTAATTTATTTGCATTTATTTGATTTATATTAATTTATAGTATGAGTCCCCGATGTCATATGTTTCATGTTCTCTTGTTTGTTTGTTTTTAAAAATAAATAAACCATTTTTTTTTTTTTTAATTTTTAATTTATAATCGACAATATTGCTGTTTCATTTAACAATCATTGTTTAACATGTTCAGACTGAGCCAACAGACCATTTTAACAGGATTAATTGAATATTAACAAAATCTATGGGTCTAGGTAAAAAAATGTCATTTTCATGAAAACTATTAAAATGGATTTATAGCGTTTTGGAAAAGAGCTCTTCAAATGCAGTGTTCCTCAACTTGCTTGTAATGTAAAAAGCAAAACATAGGCGACTGATTACTGTACTTACTGTACTACATTTTCATCAACTCCATAGTTGATGAAATTTGGCCACAGGTTCTCATCTACATCACAATGAATGTTTTCATTAGCCAAACATCTTGGAAAAATCCAGGCCTGAAACTGGTCTGCCATGATGTCCTTGCATGAGTCATCAATGGCCTGGAGAAGAGTGACTTGTTCATGAGGATGCCTATCATAAACCTTCCATCTCCATGTGGAGAAAAAATCCTTAATCGGGTTAAGGAAAGGAGAGTATGGTGGTAAATACAGGGTGGTAAATTGTGCAGTGGCCTGAAACCGTGCTTGCGCCATATGAGCATGGTGGAACCTGACATTATCCCACACAATGACATGGGTCACACCATCAGCTCTACAGACCTGATCAAGCTCATCAAGGAAGGTTACAAGCAGAGCTGCATCATATGATCAAACACGAGGTCTGCGTCATACCAACACCATCTTCTGATATAGCCACACACATGGCCCCACGCTGTTTAGGTACTTAGATGGTTGGCCACTGGCCAATGAAATTCCAACGTCTCCTCCTTGTCTTGCCCAGGTTAAAGACTGCATCAACCAAATATACGAATTTGTGATGGTTGTCATCAGCATCCAGCTCCAGCATCCTCAAAAAAATACATTTTGGAAAGAGATTTACGGATTACTGTACAATGTAGAATTTTAGGGAATTTTATTACAACAGATATCTTGAAACTGAACATACCTGAACATACTCATTCCTCATTTGCTTGACTCTGTCTGCATTTCTTTCAAAAGGCACACGGTATAGTTGTTTTAAAGACACCTGGTGCCTTTTCAGCATGCGTGCAATAGTCGGCAAATTTATGGATTACACATTGTTAAACATGTCCAAGATATACAACTATTGCTCGGATTTCATTGGATACTCTTCGCTGTTGCTGCCGCTGTCTTGGTCTGTGGCCTTGTCCTCTGCCACATTCCCCCACACCTCTCAAACGAGGTCCACGACCACAGAAGGGGTGCTTGTCCCCTGCCATTCCTTTGATCAACACGTCTTCATCCGACTCCTCCCACTACTGCTTGACCTCTATTGTGACCTGGATCACCTGCCAGCTCCATGTTACGTATCGCTGTTGTTGCAAATGGATCCCAGTCAATGTTTTATATACTCGTTCCACAATGTGAACTCAATCTTCAGTAACGAGTTGGCAGAATTGGACAAACAATTCCAAGGGCCTGCATCCTGAAATATTACATCCATAGATGATGTAGTGTCATTGGTTCATGCTCCACGCTAATTGGTGACAATAAATCTTGTTATCTTGAAACTTTCATGATCTTAACATGGAATGTTGTTTTTTCGGGTTCCATTCAATCATGCATTAAGAGTAATGCAACAGCTACTTATCATTTTGAGAAGTTATATCAATTGATAGTTGGATCATTGTAATGAAATAAATATTCACTCATTTTAAAATGTAATTTGTGAATTGTCTTTGAAATAGTAATACTATGATGTTTAGTTATGTCATATTGAACAGGTGATTTTTGTTAAATGAACAAATTATCGTAGTTTTATGTGTATTGCAACCAAGCATTTGAAAAAATTGTTAGAGTTTTAAAAAATGTGCATTTCGATCATTGGTTATGAGTTTTGTCTGTAGAGTCTTGAAAAATGGCATCAAGGGTCTGAAATTAGTGCCAAAGTGATTGTAAAAAACTGTAAAACCATGTCTACACACACAAAATTATATGGAACCAGAAATCTGTTGCTGGCTTTAACAAGAATGTAGGTTTCCAGATAGATATGACAAATAGTCTTGCCTAGGGGAAATTCCTAGCAGCATTTTTGCACCTGCACACTGAAGGGATGTAGCTTAAAGGCTTAGTTCACCCAAAAATGACTAGTCATTGTATGCCTTGTTTCTTGTCCTTCACTTAGATTTTGTGAGACACTGACGTAATCACTATCTAGTAGGCCTATGAGTAGGGTATAGTGCACACTGTTAGAGAGTGAGTTGTTAGAGAACGTGTTTTCTACCTGTTTTGTCCTGTGAGAACAATGAACCACGGATAGGGATTTCTCTGAGAGAAAAGTGTTAATGGAGTTAGCAAGTGTTTGAAATGAAAGAAACAGTTCTGTCATTCAAACTTTATAATACTTTTTTTAACACTTCTGTGAAATATTTGTTATGCATTATTGAGACGAAGTACTTCAACTTCATAGAAGACACCAAACAGCCGAAACAACAACGTTCCAAATTTTGAGGTAAAAATATCTAAAGCAGGAACACAAACACCTTCCTCTTTAAAAAAGTTTCCCCGCCTACATATTGCTGGAGGGGTTGAGCTTTAATCTGTTTGATCACATGACTGCATACCAGTCTAGGGCTGTGTCTAACCACATACAGTTTTCCTGAGAAAGTTTTTAAACGGCGACTCATACATGCCTTGACAGATGTAATGTATGAATTCCAAGTCTTTTAATATATCT
Organism: Triplophysa dalaica; assembly: GCF_015846415.1. Classification (NCBI taxonomy): domain Eukaryota; kingdom Metazoa; phylum Chordata; class Actinopteri; order Cypriniformes; family Nemacheilidae; genus Triplophysa; species Triplophysa dalaica. The sequence goes on along the minus strand of NC_079562.1, from coordinate 16,673,995 downwards.
GTCTAATAAAGACAGAAAGGAGTATTGTTCCAAGAGCTAAGGTGTGCAGATTATAGGGCTGTGATGAAAAACACCCTCTGAAAACTGGCCCTGAAACAATGTTAGATGTTTTTCAGTATCACGTGTGTTTGGTGAACTATCTGCCTCGTTTGCCACCTGTGGATGAATGAGGAAATGTATATCAGATAATAAACCAAAGTGTTTCATGTCACAGTGCTCATTGTGTGCTATTGATAGATGCAGAAATTTCATTATGAGAGTGTTGAGCGGTTGTGCCAGAGCAGGTTCTCAAAAGGCATTTGGGTTTTGTTCTGTGATGATTCAGGCATGGGGCCGTGGCGGTCCTCACACAAATCCTGCCAAACACGTTTGGATCATATTTCACAACGGTACACAAGAAAAAGCTTGTTTGCCTTAATTTTTCATGATAGGAAAGTTGTCTAGGTTAGAAAGTTATTCAGGTAAACATATAGAATTTAAAAAAGTAAAAAAAAACACAGGTGACTCTGAGATTGAGTAAATTCTGTTTTATTTTACAGAAATTTCAATTTTCATTATTTGTTGTGTTCTAATCCTGTTTTATTTAATGATTTGTCATACACATGACAGATCCGTATGCTGTTATTTTGGAAGTTCCCCCATCGGGTTAAAATCAGATGACATATTGTAGGTTTGGCTTTCACAAGGTCATTTCCAATTATCAAGAGAGTCTGTCTGTGAGATCTGAGTGCTTTAAAATGAACACACATACACAACCTCCTCATTCTCTCTTAAGTCGTCATAAATTCTCTTAGTTAAAGACATGACTCATATCAGTTCTCATTGTATTTGCACAAAATCATGTGTTTTTCCAAACACTAAAAAGTACGGTGTTACATAATCACAGTTTATTAAATAAGAAATGGAGAAACATTACAGGCTTAACAGTATAAAGTACAGCATGCTTTCTGTAAAGTAATAATAACATAAGACTTTAATATAATAATTGTCTTTGTTCCTGAATGTTTTTTTTAATTTTACAGTTTTGCTCAAAAGTTTACATACCCCTTGCAGAGTCTGGAAAAAGCTGAAACATTTGGAAAAATAAGAGGATTTTTGAAAATTAAGGTTTATTTTTAATTTAATCCACCTTAATTTAAAAAAATCCTCTTATTTTTCCAAATGTTTCAGCTTTTTCCAGATTCTGCAAGGGGTATGTAAACTTTTAAGAACAACTGTAAGTTGGGCTGTCAAACGATTAATCGATTGATCGCATCCAGAAGAAAAGTATGCGTTAACATAATATATGTCTGCATGTACTGTGCAAATTCATTTTGAATTTATAAAACTTACACATACATGAATATATTTAAGAAAACTATACAATTTATAAATACATGTAATTATTTCCTAAATATGCATGTGTGTGTTTATAAATACAAAATGAAACACAGAAATATATTATGTAAACACAAACTTATATTCTGGATGTGATTCATCGCGATTAATCGTTTGACAGCTCAAACTTGAAGAGATGTTCAGCAAGATTATTACAGTTGACTTAAGTTAAAACTTTGAAAACTTTTCTCTTTATTAAAATCAAATCAAATATTGGCCTAAATAGTATTGAAAAATTTAAAGTACATGAAAAACTAAAATTATAATAAAGAAAATAATAAACCAATATTAATATAAAAATTGCTCAAAAAAAGCTAATTTAAAGCCTTGATGCCCGATGACTCCTGAGATAGGCGCAGGCTCCCCGTGACCCGAGGTAGTTCGGATAAGCGGTAGAAAATGGATGGATGGATGGAAGCTAATTTAAAATGTTAATAAAACAACAATAAAACTAAAGACAAAAAATGTTAAGCACCAGTTTAAACTGCATCTTAAGAACTGAGACTGTATTTTTAGATAAAATAGAAATTTGCGCTCACTTATTGACACATTGACTTAATAAATTAGGTCAAACAAGAGTTTACAACATATTCTCATCAGAAAATCTTTTTTATAGGCTTATCGGCTATATTTTCAGGTTTTTCCTGACTTTGGGAACCCTAAATACATCACTTCACCGGCATTTAGTGTTACAGTAGGCAGTACTGTTCCATTTATAACCAAAACTGAGAAGTCAATGGTTGAACATTGTGGTGGTGTTCGCTAGTGATCCTCTTTCTTAAAACCACATCTAACATCAGAGAACGCAGAGGAGTCCGTCTGTCTGAGGTTGAAGCTGAACTAAAGCAAGAACAAAACTGCTTTTGAATGGTATGTGTCATGAAAACATGGAGTGATTCTTCACCCATCATGTGATGGTCACTCAAGATTCATTTAATCTTATTACCAAACTGCCCTTCAAAAGACAAAAAACTGATACATGTGTTTATAAGAACTGATCTGTTTATCTAGGATGCTTTTTCTTTAAACATGTTGAATGTCAAAGTCATGGCCCACATTTTATATGACATAAATATTTTTCTAACCAATGATCTATTTCATTTATTTGGGTCACCTCATTTCGCACGTACAGTAGCAGCCTCATCAGAGGAAACAGATGGTGATGTCATGTACACCTGTTTTCTAATATTGTGGTCCTCCGCTCAACCTCAGACCCGTCTCATTTTACAGCTGACCCACTACCTGACCGTGTATGTAGGTTAGTGTGCAAGGGACATGTGATCATTGTGTTGGGCAACATGCTTTGAAATGATGATGACATTGTCACTGTACAATACAGTATATATTGTAAAAGGAAAATAGGAAGTAGGTTGTTTCTGCTTTCACTAACACAACTGTTACTCATTTAGCTATAATTCAATGAAATGTTTCCAAACCATTGTGTTTGTACTGTATACCCTTTTTACAAAACTCTGATAGCCCTTCAACAACAGCAACACTGAGATATATCCATTTTTATATTATACTGCGTATCATTTTTTCATTATTCTTTACTTTCGAAACAAACAAGCAATACTGTGAGTGAAAACAACTAGGTTTCTGTTACACCTTACATTTGTATTTGGTTTTTAGATAAAATTACAATAGTGGAAAAACACTTTCAAAAGGATTTCAGTTTTTCTGAATTATAGGTATGCGTTTAGGTAAAATTATAGTTTTTGTTTCATTCTATAAACTACTGGTAATATTTCTAATAAAAATATTGTTTCTATTTGCAGAATATGAATATTGGAGAAATAGGTAATAACAGAAAATATGCTCTGTATTTTTAGACCTCAAATAAAACAAGTTAATATCCACTTTTAAGCAATACAAGTCATATTTATACAGGTATTTAGGAAAATGTAAAAACAAATTAAATCAGTTTTCATGTGTCAATGGGCAATGTGCCGTCTCAGAAAAATACCTCAGGCTTTATATGCATCACACACACACTTTTTATAGTGTGAAGAATTTCCATTGACTGTCTTTTACTGTCCAAACTGTAAATTGTATCTCCAATCCCCCACATAAACCTTTCTGCAGTCTTACAAGCGGAATTCAGTAAGTTTAATAATTAATTGACAATTTACCCTCCTTGTGGGGACATTTAGTTGTTCCACCTGTTCACAACCATGCACGAATGAATTTAAACCATTGATCTACACAAGCTGCTCAAATGACACAAAGAAACAAGTTACGTCTGTGTCCAAAGGTAGCGTCATGACTTTATTAAAATCCATGAAAAGTGCACAGCCTTCATCTAAATCCAAAATAATGCTTTAAAACACCTTTAAAAACTATTTGACCAACTGATTAAACATTTTCTCTCTTAAATATAAATTTGAATACCAAAATTCTCAAATGTATTCTCTGTTAACAAAATACATTGATGCACAATCCTTTTCTACAGATTTATTTTCTCATACAGGATTTGACGTACATGGAACAGTGATCTCAATAATTTAAGATATTTTAGACGCTATTATATATCTGCGTGGAATGCGTAATGCTGGATGAAGGCGGGCATTAGCCGCAGGCTGATATAGGGTGGCTGAGCCCGCTGAAGTAAGACTTCTCCCTCTCGCTCATCACCTCAAAGTGCAGCGGCTGTCGACAGAAGTTACACTCGGCGGATGAGTGTGGCTTCAGCTCAAGACCCACCTCCTTCCAGGTCTGAGTTAGCTTATCTGTGATAGACAAAAAAAGCCATTGATTATTGTGCCGTAGGACACAACTATTCATGAACACCGTACCAAACCACGTCCAATCAAACTTACCGACAAAGTATTTCATCATCTGCGGCGTGTGATGTGGCGTGGGGGCGATCCGGAGCATCTCCTCTCCGCGTGCCACTGTGGGATAGTTAATGGCCTGGACGTAGATGTTGTAACGGCTCATCATGATGTCACAGACCTCCGAGTTCTTCTCTGCATCCGAGACCTGATTATAAGAATTCATATTAGAAATGCGCACATCAATATAAAGCTTTGTGAATAACAGAAGCCACATATACATCACAAATGGTGCCCGCTGCCTACGTACTCTGACTGGAATGATGTGGCTGGGGCAATGGACTACAGGCAGGCCAGTATCCATCAGCATCTGACGCAGCAGCTTCACGTTGCGCTGGTGCTTTCGTCTCAGCGAACAACCTTCTTCGCTCTTCAGGATCTGAATGGACTCGCGGGCACCGGCGAGCAGCATGGGCGGGAGGGAGGTAGTGAAAATGAAGCCGGCGGCATAGGAACGGACGGTGTCGATTAAGGCGTTGGTACTAGCGATGTAACCTCCGACACACCCGAAAGCTTTCCCTGTGAAAATAAAACGCATTAGAGGAAGCAGCACTGTGTCCTGTATCACAGTGTTGGGTGTAACCAGTTACTAAGAAATTGAATTACTTTACCCTGGAAAAAGTAAAGTAAGGACTACTCTTTTTATGTAATTTAATAAAAGTTACTTCTAATGTAATCAAACTAATTACTGTGTAATATACAATAGTGGAACCGACATAAATCTTTAAAATGAATGGTTTTAAAGTATCCTTCTCACATTTGTAATACTTTGGTAAGGTAATAAAAGTACTTCACTATGTAGTTTTATATTATTTATTTGAATAAATTAAAAGAGCAGTTGCACGTCTATGCTTGAATCACTTGACTTATCAAGGTTGATATAGAATATATCAAGTTATTAATACGTACTTCAATACTTTTGGGAGAGAGTCATTTAAGTAACCTGTAATAAGTAACCAATTACTTAGTCAGAGTAACTTTCCCAACACTGATTACTATACAGAACGTAATGCACCAATGGAGATAAAGAGAGTATGTATTGACAATTAACAGTCAAAACAAGTTCCTGTTGAGCTGTACTTCCAGGCAACTAGTTTAAAAATGTCAACCAATCAGGTGTTTTGTTTGCAAGTTCATTAAGTCTGAATCAAACCTACAACTATTTCCTCTGAATGGATGATTCACTCAACTCAAATGGCTCAAAGTGAGCTGAGAGCTATGCGCAAATACATGATCTGTCTTTGAGGAAATTCTATCTTAAATGATCACACAACAATATAAGCTTTATGTACATTGAACCTATATTTACAGATATTAATGATGACTTCAACTGTAACACTCGACAAGCCTTCTGGGTCATCTCAAGCAGGCAGACAAACAGCCATTCAAGAGCAATTCAATAAGAGCAAAACAGGAGCTCTTGTTGCTAGGCGACAAGACGGCAGCTTCTGTTCAACAAGTATCCACTAGAGCAGTGAGTGTCAAAACCAGACCTCCGCTGTCACGTCCACAGACCTGGCCTTCATTCAAAACTAACAATGCAGCTACACAAGGAAAGCTTGGTTTAAAACATCCAGGTCCCAATTTAGCACAACAGGTCATACTCACCAAGAGTTCCAGATATGATGTCCATCTTGTGCATTACATTGTCCCGATCTCCAATGCCACCTCCCCTGGCTCCATACAGTCCCACGGCATGGACCTCATCCACAAAGGTGATAGCACCAAACTCATGGGAAACATCGCACATCTCCTCCAGAGGACACACAGCGCCTAACACAACAAACAAGAGTCGCCATTAACTACAGGCGGGAGCTCGTGTCCCCGGAGCATAACAAAGAGGTCCTTACTAACCATCCATAGAGTGCACAGTCTCAAAAGCAACGATCTTCGGAGTGGATGGATCCGATTTCATCAGGAGCTCTCGCAAGTGGTTGGCGTCATTGTGGCGGAAGATAAACTTCTTGGCGCCGCTGTTCTTGATGCCCTGTATCATGGAGGCATGGTTGCCTGCGTCTGAATAAATCTCACAGCCTGAAAAGAAAATACAAACAAGTTGGAAATCTGAACGGATCACGTTTCACTTCAAATCCTCAGGCAAAACAAAATAATTACCAGGTAGTATTTTTGCTAGCGTAAAGAGCGTAGAGTCATTGGCAACGAAACAGGAGGTGAACAACAGGGCGGCGTCTTTTTTGTGGAGATCAGCAAGCTCGTGCTCCAGGTTCACGTGAAACTTACTCGTCCCCGATATATTTCGAGTCCCTCCAGCTCCTGAACCATGTTTTTGTAACGTGTCCCTGTTGAAAGAGAACACGGGAGCTGTTAATCCAAAGCGTCTTAAATTACACAACACACAAAAGGGTGAATTTGATGGTATTAACATAACATTATTCCCCAAAAATATAAAACTGGATCATTTTTATTACCTTAAGTGTTTACTTTGCCTTTTGTAATTCTTAAAGACCTTTTTAATATATGTTAATTTTTTATATTTTGTCCCCAACTGTCACAAAAATAACATCACGATGCAACAACAAAAAACAGAGTTTGTTTTCCTTAAAGCACATTTTTGCATTTGATTTCCAGTGAAATATGACATTCACCTATTCTTATCAAGTCACTTACATTATAGATTGCACAACCCGTGGATGACGGCTCATGCCGAGATAGTCGTTGCTGCACCACACTGAAACACTCCTCTTTAAGGAAAAGGACTCAGTATAATCGTCCGCCATCGGGAACTCGCTGGCTCTGCGGTTCACCGTCTTAAATACACGATATGTGTGATCATTCTTCTTCGTCTCGATTTTCCTCTCAAAGAACTCATCATAGCGAAAGTTGGAGACAGCTGCAAGAGAAGAACACGATCCGAATCAAAACGAGAAGTGGCAGTTTCAGTTTCACCAGTGCGCTTCTAGCGCAAGATGTAGATGTGTAAAAGCTCTTACTCTTGGGCATGTTCTCCTGCAGCAAGTGAGAGACGCTGGTTGGCTGTTGTTTCATCAGCTTCCTCATGAGGTTCCCTCCAACCTTATTGTCCTTGACCAAGGGTTTAAGCTCAGATTGAGGGACATCTGAAACATGGATCACCTTAACATGTCAAGCCACTGACAGTTCACGCAAGCTCTAATGACAGTCTAAAAGATCCCAAAGCAGCAAATCAATTCCACACAAACCTTTGCACACAGTGCGAACTTCAGAAACGTCTTCCTGTAGTTCCATGCGAGCTTGTCGAACCACGCTGCTGTTCTTCTGACCCATTTCAGCAGCCAGGAAGGGGCATTTGGATGCCGCAGATGGACCTGCTGAAGTCGCAGGGTGGCCCAGAGGTACCTTGGGGGACCCTTTAGGCTCTAATTTTAAAAACAAAGGGGTGACTTTTTAGTTTAAATAATAAGGGAATGTTGAGAATAACAAAACGGGATACAAAATAATATATTGTACTCCCTCTGTAGTATATACACTCCCATAGTGCAACGGGTTCAACATCAAAAAAAAATTATAATATAATTTTTAAATACACCAATTTTTCAAACACAACTGATGCACAAATGGTAATAAATAAAATATCTGCAGTTTATTTATTTCTAATGGGATATTGCATATGAAGTGTAATGAAGTCATGTGACACTTTCAAACGTGAAATAATGTAGAAGTGTTTTTCTCTTAAAAATGTAGACTGTAGGTAGCAAGCAAGTGCATAAACAAGCAATTGTTAAACGGACTGACCCTCATTGGCCGGGGGCGTATTCTCGACCTTCTGAAAGCTGGCAGAGGAAGAGCAGACAGAGCGGACCAGTGGCCTCGAGGCAAGGTCCATCATGACAGGACATTTCACTGCATACGCAACCAAGGACTTTCTAGCCTGCTGCAGGAAAGTTTGGGGGACACGAGACAGGAATGGGCAGCGAATGATGGCATCCATAATTGATTGTCCTAGCCTGAAATGAAATAAAGCAGTGTTAATTTAATACAGAGGTTAAAATGCCCAAAACAACACAGCCAATTGTTACAACCTTAATATAAATTACCCATCTTGTCACTACAGTAATACATCTGCCAAACAAACATGATGGCTACACTTGGTTATCGTTTCTAAGCAATTAATAAAGTAGTACATTGTCTAAACCACCAATGCAGTTACTACCACAAAACACTTCAGTTTTTGGAAACAGGTGTAGAACTCTTAAAATCGATTGCATTAATGGTGCATTTTGAAAAGTGTAACATGATAGCCATAAAACCGGTTTCAAGGTATACCTTGGTTTTAAATGCTCAAGGTTATAAAACCACTAAAATTACCTGTGATACCGTATGAGCTGTGTTTACACAAAAATAACTCATTAAGTCATGTAATGCAATGTTTGATGTTTAGGTCTTATATATAGGCTATGACAAAAATATATTTTTTGAAAGAGTATTATAATTGTAAGGCTTCATTTTTACATGACATATATTTTCAATGAATGTTGCTTAAAATAAAATGTATTTGTGTCCAGTTGAAAGTTGTTGTTCGTATATGCAGACATTTAAAAATAACACATTTTAGTGTTGTAATTGCAATACCGTGGAACCGTGACACTTTTGAGAAAGACTATTGAAAACATCAACATTTAAGCTATTTTAGTTGATTTTTTATTCGCATATCTTGTTATAATATGTTTCTGCTTGTAGTTTCTAAAAATAATAATAAAGGAAGATCGTCTGGACCAGGTATGAAAACAAAGGCATTTCATTCACGATAACAAATTTTTAATAAGATATTCTTAGTTTTGTTAAATATTTCTGTATAAAAACAAAAATAAAAAGCAGAATAAACACAGATCCAGAAATCAAACAATTAAACTAAAACAAAATCACTGAAAAGAGTTACAATAAACATGACTCATGAGTACAAGTCTGTCAAACTAACGTTATATCACCCAAGGTTGTCATGTTCTGAAAACCCTTAAAGATTATGCCAAATATCATGATTTGTATACAAATTAAAGAAAGTCTGCGAACAAACTTCATTACAAGACGTTCACTTCAATTACATTTGGTGATGAGAGAATATCTAACATTATTGTGTGTATACAGATGACATCTAAGCAAATAATCATAATAATACCTCAAACACACATCACCTTATTGTAAGACTTATGTCGTGTAAGAATTTACAACAAGTAAACTTATTGTTATTCCGCTAATATATTAAACTGTTGAATTTATCATACGTCAACTACCATAAGCAAGTCGACTAACCTTACATGTACATGCTAATAAGATTAGCATGAATCTGCTCCCCTTTAAAAATGAATTACTCACTTGAGTTTGATCCAAGATTACTCCGACTTTAAACGAGGTGCGGACACTGTGACCGTTCCTACTGTCAATATATAATATGATGTTGTACGTGACCTCTTATTGCTCCTGGGACGAGTGTGTATCTTCGTTATCCTACACTGAGGACGAACGAGAGGGCGAACGGACGCACGGAGACTTTATGAAAGAGCTGCACGAACAAATATCGCGAGATAGTGCACGTTATGACGTGCGATTCCGAGAACGCGCCCATTTCCTTCCTCGTATAAAAAAAAAAGATTATTAATCTCTCTATGCACAATAAACGTGTCTGTCAACCACCATAAAACATGAAACAATTAATATGAGCAACAGAATAAGAAATAAATATTTATTTAAAGTGAAAAAAGAAAATATATATATATATAGCAAAACAGTGCAAGAGCAGAGTACACTACAGCAATAGCATCTAATATACACATATTCAGTGCCTTTGTACTCATATATGTTTGTACTCGTGTGAACAAATGTGGTGCCTGCAATGTTATAAGGCCGTATTGCAGCTTTACTTGATTTACTAAACCAGTCTATCTAAAACAGAATCACAATCATCAATTATTTTAAAAAGAGACTAATCTTTTGGAGTCAAATAATTGATTTTATTTCTTTAATAACTTTTTATTGATCTTGGTTTTCGTATTAAATGCCATTAACGAATGTTCCTGTTTTGAGACAATGCGCAATGTGAAAGCTCTATATAAGAAAACACGGAAAGGTGTGACATCTAGCGGCCACTAACTTACATTACATTATGTCAGTGTAGCGTCATATGTCGTGTATAAGTGTTTAAAATGATACAATTTTAAAGTTGCTTTGGCAATATGAAGCCATCCTGCCATGCCCATAAAGCTATTTGAGTCTAAAATCTCGTTTTGTGCATTCATTTATATCCCAGCCAACATGTATATGTGGGCCCCATATGGTTTTTAGGGGGGCTACATGGGTATGGTCCCAATATGGGCATCTTATATGGGACCCGCTTGGTTAAGGTAAATAGGTCCCACATAGGCTAACAAAAGTGGGCTCCCTATATAGGTCCTATATGGGTCATTTATGGGAAATAAGTGTATGGGTGCCAAATGAGCATCACATGTAGGGCCCTCATGGACAACCCAAATGGTTCTCACATGGGCAAACACAATCAGTCTCATATAGGCTACCCACATGGGCCCAAGGTAGGACTCACATGGTTGATCTGTATATGGGTTATGAATGGGTAAACACATATGGGGTATTCATGGCCAACCCATATGAGTCACACATGAGAAATCACAATTAGTCCCATATAGGTTGCCAAAATGGGCCCAAGATTGGACTCACATGGTTGATCTGTGTAGTAGAGTAGGCGGGGCGAGACCGTGGTTCGAGTCCGGTGAGTAATTGTGAATTAGCGGCAGCTGTGCGCACATCGGGCTCGAATCACGTAGGAGATAGGGAGCATATAAAAGGAACGAGCGACCAGACCGTCGAAGAGAGAGGACCGGGCCCGAACTTATGTTATGTTTGTATTTGTATTTATATTTATGTTTTGTTCGCCGGCGGTCGTCAGTGAGGGGCCGCCGGCTGTTATATTACTTTATTAAATGTTTTGAATGTCTTCCGGTTCCCGACTCCTTCCTTCCTTTAAATGAATCGTATTACAAACTGTATATGGGTTCTGAATGGGTAAACACATATGGGGACCTCATGGCCAACCCATATGAGTCACACATGAGAAATCACAATTAGTCCCATATAGGTTGCCAACATGGGGCCAAGATTGGACTAACATGGTTGACCTGTATATGAATTCTGAATGGGTAAACACATATGGGGACCTCATGGCCAACCCATATGAGTCACACATGAGCAAACACAATCAGACCCATATAGGCTACCCAAATGGGCCTAAGTTAGGACTCACATAGGTGATGTCTATATGGGTTCTGATTGAGAAAACACATATTGGACCCTCATGGACAACCCATATGGGTTTTACATGGGCAAAAAGATTAGTCTCATATAATGTCCCCACATGGGCCCAATGGAGAATGCAGGACATAGGTGATCCCTATATGGTTTCTTAATGGGAAACAGTTGTTGGGCTCTTATGGCCAACCCAAATGAGTCTCACATGGTCAAACACAATCAGCCAGGCCCAGGATATATCCCACTTAAGTATTCTATGTGGGTTTTGAATTGGGGTATATACACACGTAACAATAAAATTGTAATTGCATGGTTCATGGTTCCATTAAGGTGCCATACGAAATTGTTGCCACTGACTCTCATGTGATCCTATGTTAATGGTAAAAACACAATAGAAACCACTAGGCCTTCATGCTTTACAAGTGTTGTCTTTCTTCCAGTCAATCCATGTGCACTTTGACCATAAACTGTTGCTTTGAGCGGGAGCACGTACCGCTCACCCATGCGGTTTGAATGCTCTCATCTCTTAACAAAGGCGCCAAAAAAAGTGCTGCTACGCGTGCAATGTGAAACCGGCATTACATACAGTATCTTGTAGGCCTATTGCTGAGCTTAATGAAAATTGTATATTTAAAAGTCATCTGACATCTGATTTAGAGGGTTTTCCATCTGAAATCTTGATGTTGTAACTGCACTTTAGACATCTCTGTATGCTTTTGACTTTTTCACTTTCATTTCAGCCTCAATCAACAACAATGTTTTTGTTGTTCCAACATTAAAAGAGACATTTGAGACGTTGTGCCAACAACAGCTGGAGCATCAGAGACTTAATACTATAAAATAGACCTTTTATCGATCTTGATAATCCCTTTAACCTTATATTTTAAACATTTATCTTGACTTAACAAATCAATTTCATAATGACTTGCAAGTTCTACCAACTGGTCTTTAGTTAACTCGTTTAATTGATTTCAGATGGAACTTTAATGAATTCCTCAATTATTGAAGCCATAGTGAAAAAACAGCAAAGTAAGCTATACTTATTCTGACAAATATTTGAAGGGCAACCAATTGGACCAACAATTCCCCCTAACTAAATTTGTAAATTATCTAAACTCAACCCTAAACTTCATACATAGTTACTTGCAGTGGGTTTTTAAACACCCTTAACCAGTATTTGCAACAGCGACCATTTTAAAATATATATGATTTTACCAAAAAACACAAATAGTAAATTCAGAATAACTGAATGTAGTTTATAGTTGAATTTTTTATTTCAAATTATATTTTCCACGACTGCATGTGCCTCTTACAACTAGTCATATGTAATATTTATATAGTCTGAGTTTGTAATCTATTACTGTAGTTTATAAACCATGGATTTGCCAATAATCAATACACAAAAACATGGTTACTACACTTTTACAACAAAAAAAACATTTTCGGTCATTTTCGTAAGGGTTATCATTTAAATAGATAGGAAACAACCTGAAATCAGGTTTACTATTCCTTACTTTTATTATGCCTAGTTTTCTCTTATCTTGACAACCACATGTCTCATTTTATCCCCTCCCCTATTGGGTATTTCACTATCGCGCCATTTTGCGACCACTTGGCGGTATTTTCTATCACTCGCATGATCAGGAGCCCTCATGTGCAGGCAGCGACCCGCAACTAGGTGAGTACATCATATTTGTTATATGATGTGAAACTGTATTATTAAACAGTCTGCTATAATATTACATAGAATGGATAGAGGAAAGTGACCCATTTGTTAATTACGGAACTAATTGGATTCGTCAATGGATTGTGCAATGCAAAAAAGAAGGTGCACATTAACAAAACTCTTAAGCCATCTCCACGAGAAAACAAGTCAGAGAGACAAGTAATTAAACGTTTAAATATAAACTGCTGTATATCATGAGAGTAATAAGTGGACTAGCAAGTCAAGTGGAGTGGGGATATGCAACGGTTGAGATCGTGATTGCCATCCTCTCGTACGAAATCACACTCATTGCTGGGATCCGCCGTGTTTAAAATCGCGTTATTTCTTATGAGCATTATTTAGCCAGATACATGTTTTGTGCACGCTGTTTAATTGAAGATCTAATTAATCAAAAAGCAGATAATCATTTGAATCATTTGTTTATTTAGGGTTTCGAGCACGAAGTGCTGAAAACCTATTGTTTTTGTAAGGATTTTTATTAGGGTTCGAGCCCGAAGGGCTAGAAACCTATTGTATTTGTTGGTTTTATTAGGGTTCGAGCCCGTAGGGCTAGAAACCTATTGTATTTGTTGGTTTTATTATTATTTTTCTCCGGTAAAACTGATACTGCAGCCCAAACCGTAAGGCCGACAGAGCTGAGACTCAGTCAGATGGTAGTAGTCCTTGTCGCTACTCAGATACACGGACCCAGCCATATCGGCCTATAGGGGGCGCTACAGCGATGAAAACAGGCTTTTTGTTCGTAGCCCCTAAACCGTTTGTCGCACACCCAAGTGTCTTATATCAGTGTAATCATTGGCTCAAAACTTAAAAAACGTATGACTCAGATTTCATTTCCGGTATGCAAATTTTTTCGCTAATTAGCATTTTATGAAAAAAAAAAAAATGAACTAGTCCCTGGATTTTTGCCCTATTGGAACCAAACCAACGCTGATGTGTTCTGTGGAGTGTGAATATGAATAATTATTAAAAAAAAGTTGAATTTTCAATTCACGGTTGCTAGGTGGTGCTAAAACATCCAAACCGGAAGTAACATATTTAACTTAAATGGCCATAACTCCTGAACTGTTTGAGATATCTTCATGGGGCTTGGAACACATGTGTAGACCTTCAGTCCGGGGTCACAATAAAAAAACAGTGGCGTTTGGCCACTAGATGGCGCTATAATTTGAATGAGCTAGAAAATGGCTATAACTACGCAACAGTTTGCCCGATTGACTTATTATTTGGTATGGTGTGTCTTTGTCTCATTCTACATGAATATCTAAAAGGACATTGGCGTAACTCAAAAAACATGGCCGCCATTGGTCGATGAAGTTTGAGCACTCATTACAATGGGTTAACGGAGGCCAATCAAAACGACACTCACTGTGCTTATTTGTCTCATGGTCCTGAAGGTCTGTAAGAAACAAGAACTCATTCGGCCACCGGGGGGCGTAATAGCGCTTTTGGAGTGCATGCACAACTGTGTATCACGTGATATTTGACATATACCCAAACTAAGGTTATAATATGATAGTACTCTTCATTCTGAGCAACTTTGCCTCTGGAACAACTTCTATCGATCGAACGGTTCGTGAGTTATTGCTGATGAAGTCAAAAACCTACTTTCGCGAACTAGTCGTTGGATTTTCGACCGATCGGAACCAAAACAATGCAGATGACTTCTGTGGGAAGTGTTTGTACATAATTATTGAAAAAAAGTTTAAATTTCCTTTCACGGTCGCTTAGGGGCGCCAAAATAAAAAATGGGTGGAGCCTATCACATTTAAATGGCCATAAATCCAGAACAGTTAAACATATCATCATATGCCTCGGGAAATATATGTAGACCATCATTCCGAGGTCACATACAAAATAACGTGGCGTTTGGACACTAGGTGGCGCTATAATAGTAAAAATGGCTAAATGTACATGTCTTTTGGTGGCCTAGACAACGGTGTGTCACGTGACATTTGACTAATACACAAACTATTGATATCAAACGATAGATCTCCTCATTCATAACAACTTTGCCTCTTGAACCATTGATGTCTATCAAATGGTTTGTGAGTTATTGGTGATGATGTAAAAAAACTACTTTTGCAAACTTGTTCAAGGATTTTCAAGAAATTTCAAAATTTCCACCACAGTACATTTCTCTGGACTCTCTAGGTCAATAATCATCAAAAACATGTTGAGTTTTTTTTTGTTTTGTGACCAATGGGTCTTTTAATATATTAGCGTGAAACAAGTACGGTGAAGGTCGCTACTCCTTAATAATTAATCCAACTGACTTGCCATTAAGTACTATTATACATATTATGACACTGAACAAGCATGCAACATGTGATTCTTATCGGAAGAGGCTTTCCTTCACAACAGTCAAAAAGGTGAAATATCATATATTTAAATTACTATTTTAAACTTGTCTTTAATAAATACATCATTTGCTAATCAAATTGCTAATCAGCCAGTCACATAGCATAAACTCAATCCATTTTGGCTTCTAGACGTGGTAAACACACTTGCTGAAGTTCAAACTGAGCATCAAAATGGAGAAACAATTGGATATATGGTATGGGATTTGTTAGATAACACATACCACCTGAGGATTGTTGCCAACCATGTCCATGTTTTGATGGCTACTTCCAGCAGTAAAAAATGGACCATGTCAGAAAGCTCAAATGATCTCAAACTGGTTTCTTGAACATGACAATGAGCTCACTGTACTCCAATGGCCTTCAGAGTCACCAGACTCAACCAAATTAGCATCAGTTAAATGGCAAGGTCTTCTGGAATATTGTTGCAGACCATGAATGTGAATCAATTATCTATTTAAATTGGTCGTATTTTTTTTATCAATTCTTCAGAACACAAAATAAGCTATTTTGAAGAATGTGCATTGTATTAAAAAAAAGACCTATATATGTGCAATAGAATGTTTTAGAGACACAGGAGTTGCTTTGTTTTGCTAATGGCTTCATTCTTTATCAATTGACAGCTGCCAAGCCACACCCTTAGCAACCAAACAGATTATTTTTTGCAATCGTCTAGCCAGACCTACATCTCTGCAGTAGAATATTATAAAGACACGGGGCTTGGTTCGTTTGACCTGTGGTTTAATGTGTTATGAATTGACAGGTATTAAATGACACCCATGGCAACCGAACAGGTTAGCTTAGCAACCGTTTAGCAAGATCTCTATCTCTGCAACAAATCATCATAGAGACATGAGAATTGGTTTATTGCACTCGTCCCTTAGCACTCGCATGCATTATCGGTTACGCCCGTTTTTGCATACGAGTGTACGCATGCATGGTCTGTATTAAAAGTTACCAACCGTTTCTGTCATATTTCTTGGTTTGGAAGAGTGTCATTCGTTGTGGATTTGTTACGGTGCCATTCCTGAGCCTAGTTGACAATGGCAAGGCCAATAGAGGCCTTAGACTGCTCGAACCCGCTAAATGCTGCTTGCAGCTTTAATTATTATTATTATACTTCTTCCCTAAAACTGATCGTGCAGCCCAAACCGTAAGACCGACAGAGCTGAGACTTGGTCAGATGGTAGTAGTCCTTGTCGCTACTCAGATACACGGAACCAGCCAAATCGGCCCATAGGTGGCGCTACAGCGATGCCGCACGCGTTGGCTTGCGCAACCCATAAACCGTTTGTCGCACACCCAAGTGTTTTATATCAGTGTAATCATTGGCTCAAAACTTAAAAAACGTATATCTCCGATTTCATTTCCGGTATGCAAATTTTTTCGCTAATTTGCATTTTATGAAAAAAATAAAAAATGAACTAGTCCCTGGATTTGTGCCCTATCGGATCCAAACCAACGTTGATGTATTCTGATGAGTGTGAATGTAAATAACTATCAAAAAAAAGTTGAATTTTCAATTCATGGCCGCTAGGTGGCGCTAAAACGTCCAAACCGGAAGTGACATATTTAACTAAAATGGGCATAACTCCTGAACTGTTTGAGATATCTTCATGGGGCTTGGAACATATGTGTAGACCCTCAGTCCGGGGTCACAATAAAAAAACAGTGGCGTTTGGCCACTAGATGGCGCTATAATTTGAATGAGCTAGAAAATGGCTATAACTACGCAACAGTTTGCCCGATTGACTTATTATCTGGTATGGTGTGTCTTTGTCTCATTCTACATGAATATCTAACAGGACATTGGTGTATCTTAAAAAACATGGCCGCCATTGGTCGATGAAGTTTGAGCACTCATTACAACGGGTTAACGGAGGCCGATCAAAACACCACTCACTGGGCTTATTTGTCTCATGGTCCTGAAGGTCTTTAAGAAACATGAACTTATTCGGCCACCGGGGGGCGTAATAGCACTTTTGGAGTGCATGCACAACTGTGTATCACGTGATATTTGACATACACTCAAACTGTTCATATCATATGATAGGACTCCTTTTTCTGAGCCACTTTGCCTCTTGAACCACTTCTGTCGATCAAACTGTTCGTGAGTTATTGCTGATGATGTTAAAATCCTAATTTAGCAAACTAGTCGTTGGTTTTTCGACCGATCAGACCCAAACCAATGTAGATGACTTACGTGGAATGTAAATGGTTAATAATTATCCAAAAAAGTTGAAATTTTCTTTCATGGTTGAATAGGGGCGCCAAAATGAAAAAATGGGCGGAGCCTATCAAATTAAAATGCCTATTAATCCAGAATGGCTTAACATATCATCATGGGCCTCGGAACATATGTGTAGACCATCACTCCGAGGTCAACTACAAAAGAACGTGGCATTTGGACACTAGGTGGCGCTATAACGATAAAAATGGCAAAATTGATGCGTATTTCATTGCTTAAACAATTGTGTATCACGTGACATTTTGTCATTTACACAAACTAATATAATCATATGATAGTTCTCCTCATTCTGAACAACTTTGCCTCTTGATCCATTGATGTCAATCAAACAGTTGGCAAGTTATTGGTGATGATGTTAAAGATGTACTTTTGCATACTAATTTTAGGTCATTCTTGAAATTTCAAAGTTTCCACCACAGTACAATTCTCTGGACTCTCTAGATAAATAATTATCAAGAACATGTTGAACTTTTTCATTTGTGTGACCATAACAGGTCCTCTATTATATTAACCTCAAAAGTACACCTGAAAGCTCTCTCCTCCTTAATGAATAATCCAACTGACTTGTCATTAAGGATTATTATACATCTTATGACACTAAACAAGTATGCAAAATGTGAAGGTCATCGGAAGAGGCATGCCTTCATAACAGTCAAAAAGACGAAATATCATTCATTTCAATGGCTTTTTTATAGTCAACAGATCACAATGCATGTAGTTCCACTGTAGCGGCTTATTGTATATTATATTATGTGTGCATACGTGCGTATGTATTACATGTTCTGTGTGTGTATGTGTGTGTATTTATGGATATAATTTCTCTCTGTTTCATAAGAGTGTGAATGTACTTTATACTTCTGTGTGTCGTGTGTGATTGAGACTGTGCATGTGTGTGGAATGAAATCTGTCTCACAATACGACAGTGATAAAAATTAAATGTATTAAACATTAAACATTGGTCCTTATTTATACATTTATAAATATAGCACATGTCTGGCTGGTTGTAAGATGCTGTATTTATATACATAACAAACGTTTATTAGGTACACCAGTTTAATTGCATGTAAACCCAAATTGATACTCAACCAGTCACATGGCTGTCATTGTTCCGTCATTTTTCTTGGTGTGGGAGAGTGACATCCGTCGTGGATTGTAATGGTGCGATTCCCGAGCCTAGTCGACCCATTAGACGCATTAGCCTGCTCGAACCCGATGATTGCTGCTTGCAGCTATATTTCTTCTTATTATTATTCTTCCATAAAACTGATACTGCAGCCCAAACCGTAAGACCGACAGAGCTGAGACTTGGTCAGATGGTAGTAGTCCTTGTCGCTACTCAGATACACGGAGCCAGCCATATCGGCCCATAGGGGGCGCTACAGCGATGAAAACAGCCTTTTTGTTCGTAGCCCCTAAACCGTTTGTCGCACACCCAAGTGTCTTATATCAGTGTAATCACTGGCTCAAAACTTAAAAAACGTATGACTCAGATTTCATTTCCGGTATGCAAATTTTTTCGCAAATTAGCATTTTATGAAAAAAAAAAAAAATGAACTAGTCCCTGGATTTTTGCCCTATTGGAACCAAACCAACGCTGATGAGTTCTGTGGAGTGTGAATATGAATAATTATTAAAAAAAAGTTCAATTTTCAATTCACGGTCGCTAGGTGGCGCTAAAACATCCAAACCGGAAGTAATATATTTAGCTAAAATGGCCATAACTCCTGAACTGTTTGAGATATCTTCATGGGGCTTGGAACACATGTGTAGACCCTCAGTCCGGGGTCACAATAAAAAAACAGTGGCGTTTGGCCACTAGATGGCGCTATAATTTGAATGAGCTAGAAAATGGCTATAACTACGCAACAGCTTGCCCGATTGACTTATTATTTGGTATGGTGTGTCTTTGTCTCATTCTACATAAATATCTAAATGGACATTGGCGTATATCAAAAAACATGGCCGCCATTGGTCGATGAAGTTTGAGCACTCATTACGCCGGGTTAACGGAGGCCGATCAAAACGCCACTCACTGGGCTTATTTGTCTCATGGTCCTGACGGTCTGTAAGAAACATGAACTTATTCGGCCACCGGGGGGCGTAATAGCGCTTTTGGAGTGCATGCACAACTGTGTATCACGTGATATTTGACATTTACCCAAACTATGGTTATAATATGATAGTACTCTTCATTCTGAGCAACTTTGCCTCTGGACACTCTTCTGTCGATCAAACGGTTCGTGAGTTATCGCTGATGATGTCAAAAACCTACTTTCGCGAACTAGTTCCTGGTTTTTCAACCGATCGGAACCAAACCAATGCAGATGACTTCTGTGGAGTGTGAATGTAAATAATCATTGAAAAAAAGTTGAAATTTTCTTTCACCGCTGCTTAGGGACGCCAAAACTTAAAATGGTCTGAGCCTATCACATTAAAATGGCCATAAATCCAGAACGGCTTAACATATCATCATGGGGCTCAGATGATATGTGTAGACCATCACTCCAAGGTCACATACAAAGGAAGGTGGCGTTTGGATACTAGGTGGCGCTAAAACATTAAAAAAGGCAAAATGTACATGTATTTTGGTGGCCTGGACAACTTTGTGTCATGTGACATTTGACTAATACACAAACTATTGATATCAAACGATAGATCTCCTCATTCATAACAACTTTGCCTCTTGAACCATTGATGTCTATCAAATGGTTTGTGAGTTATTGGTGATGATGTATAAAACCTACTTTTGCAAACTTGTTCAAGGATTTTCAAGCAATTACAAAATTTCCACCACAGTACATTTCTCTGGACTCTCTAGGTCAATAATCATCAAAAACATGTTGAGTTTTTTTTTTGTGACCATAACGGGGTCCTTTATTATATTAGCGTGAAACGAGTGTGGTGAAGGTCACCACTCCTTAATAATTAATCCAACTGACTTGCCATTAAGTACTATTATACCTATTATGACACAAAACAAGCATGCAATATGTGATTCTTATCGGAAGAGTCATGCCTTCACAACAGTCAAAAAGGTGAAATATCATACATTTAAAATTACTATTTTAAACTTGTCTTTAATAAATACATCATTTGCTAGTCAAATTGCTAATCAGCCAGTCACATAGCATAAACTCAATCCAGTTTGGCTTCTAGACGTGGTAAACACACTTGCTGAAGTTCAAACCGAGCATCAAAATGGAGAAACAATTGGATATATGGTATGGGATATATTAGATAACACATACCACCTGAGGATTGTTGCCAACCATGTCCATGTTTTGATGGCTACTTCCAGCAGTAAAAAAAATCAACCATGTCAGAAAGCTCAAATGATCTCAAACTGGTTTCTTGAACATGACAATGAGCTCACTGTACTCCAATGGCCTTCAGAGTCACCAGACTCAACCAAATAAGCATCAGTTAAATGGCAAGGTCTTCTGGAATATTGTTGCAGACCATGAATGTGAATCAATTATCTATTTAAATTGGTCGTATTTTTTTTATCAATTCTTCAGAACACAAAATAAGCTATTTTGAAGAATGTGCATTGTATTAAAAAAAGACCTATATATGTGCAATAGAATGTTTTAGAGACACAGGAGTTGCTTTGTTTTGCTAATGGCTTCATTCTTTATCAATTGACAGCTGCCAAGCCACGCCCTTAGCAACCAAACAGATTATTTTTTGCAATCGTCTAGCCAGACCTACATCTCTGCAGTAGAATATTATAAAAACACGGGGCTTGGTTCGTTTGACCTGTGGTTTGATGTGTTATGAATTGACAGGTATTAAATGACACCCATGGCAACCGAACAGGTTAGCTTAGCAACCGTTTAGCAAGATCTCTATCTCTGCAACAAATCATCATAGAGACATGAGAAATGGTTTATTGCACTCGTCCCTTAGGTATTATCGGTTTACGCCCGTTTTTGCATACGAGTGTACGCATGCATGGTCTGTATTAAAAGTTACCAACCGTTTCTGTCATATTTCTTGGTGTGGAAGAGTGTCATTCGTTGTGGATTTGTTACGGTGCCATTCCTGAGCCTAGTTGACAATGGCAAGGCCAATAGAGGCCTTAGACCGCTCGAACCCGCTAAATGCTGCTTGCAGCTTTAATTAGGGTTCGAGCCCGAAGGGCTAGAAACCTATTGTATTTGTTAAGATTTTTATTAGGGTTCGAGCCCGTAGGGCTAGAAACCTATTGTATTTGTAGGTTTTATTAGGGTTCGAGCCCGAAGGGCTAGAAACCTATTGTATTTGTTGGTTTTATTATTATTATTATACTTCTTCCCTAGAACTGATACTGCAGCCCAAACCGTAAGGCCGACAGAGCTGAGACTCGGTCAGATGGTAGTAGTCCTTGTCGCTACTCAGATACACGGAGCCAGCCAAATCGACCCATAGGTGGCGCTACAGCGATAAAAAACGCGTTTACGCTTGTTACTCCTAAACCGTTTGTCGCACACCCAAGTGTTTTATATCAGAGTAATCACTGGCTCAAAACTTAAAAAACGTATATCTCCGATTTCATTTCCGGTATGCAAATTTTTTCGCTAATTAGCATTTTATGAAAAAAATTAAAAATGAACTAGTCCCTGGATTTTTGCCCTATCGGAACCAAACCAACGCTGATGAGTTCTGTGGAGTGTGAATATGAATAATTATTAAAAAAAAGTTGAAATTTTCATCCCCCATCGCTAGAGGGCGCAAAAATGTCCAAAACGGAAGTAACCTTATTGAACTAAAATGGCCATAACTCCTGAACTGTTTGAGATATCTTCATGGGGCTTGGAACATATGTGTAAACCCTCAATCCGGGGTCAAGGTAAAAAAAATGCTGCGTTTGGCCACTAGGTGGCGCTATAATTTGAATGAGCTAGAAAATGGCCATAACTACGCAACAGTTTGCCCGATTGACTTATTATTTGGTATGGTGTGTCTTTGTCTCATTCTACATGAATATCTAAAAGGACATTGGCGTATCTTAAAAAACATGGCCGCCATTGGCCAATGAAGTTTGAGCACTTATTAGACCGGGTTAACGGAGGCCGAACAAAACTACGCTCGCTGGGCTTATTCGTCTCATGGTCTTTAAGGTCTGTAAGAAATGTGAACTCATTCGGCCACCGGGGGGCGAAATAACGCTTTAGGAGTGCTTAAACAATTGTGTATCACGTGACATTTGACATATACAGAAACTATTGGTATCATATGATAGTACTCTTCATTCTGAGCAACTTTGCCTCTGGAACAACTTCTATCGATCGAACGGTTCGTGAGTTATTGCTGATGATGTCAAAAACCTACTTTCGCGAACTAGTCGTTGGATTTTCGACCGATCGGAACCAAAACAATGCAGATGACTTCTTTGGGAAGTGTTTGTAAATAATTATTGAAAAAAAGTTAAAATTTCCTTTCACGGTCGCTTAGGGGCGCCAAAATAAAAAAATGGTTGGAGCCTATCACATTTAAATGGCCATAAATCCAGAAAAGCTAAACATATCATCATATGCCTCGGGAAATATATGTAGACCATCACTCCGAGGTCACATACAAAATAACGTGGCGTTTGGACACTAGGTGGCGCTATAATAGTAAAAATGGCTAAATGTACATGTCTTTTGGTGGCCTAGACAACGGTGTGTCACGTGACATTTGACTAATACACAAACTATTGATATCAAACGATAGATCTCCTCATTCATAACAACTTTGCCTCTTGAACCATTGATGTCTATCATATGGTTTGTGAGTTATTGGTGATGATGTAAAAAACCTACTTTTGCAAACTTGTTCAAGGATTTTCAAGCAATTTCAAAATTTCCACCACAGTACATTTCTCTGGACTCTCTAGGTCAATAATCATCAAAAACATGTTGAGTTTTTTTTGTTTTGTGACCATAACAGGGTCCTTTATTATATTAGCGTGAAACGAGTACGGTGAAGGTCGCTACTCCTTAATAATTAATCCAACTGACTTGCCATTAAGTAGTATTATACATATTATGACACAAAACAAGCATGCAACATGTGATCCTTATCGGAAGAGGCATGCCTTCACAACAATCAAAAAGGTGAAATATCATACATTTAAAATTACTATTTTAAACTTGTCTTTAATAAATACATCATTTGCTAATCAAATTGCTAATCAGCCAGTCACATAGCATAAACTCAATCCATTTTGGCTTCTAGACGTGGTAAACACACTTGCTGAAGTTCAAACCGAGCATCAAAATGGAGAAACAATTGGATATATGGTATGGGATATATTAGATAACACATACCACCTGAGGATTGTTGCCAACCAAGTCCATGTTTTGATGGCTACTTCCAGCAGTAAAAAATGGACCATGTCAGAAAGCTCAAATGATCTCAAACTGGTTTCTTAAACATGATAATAAGCTCACTGTACTCCAATGGCCTTCAGAGTCACCAGACTCAACCAAATAAGCATCACTTAAATGGCAAGGTCTTCTGGAATATTGTTGCAGACCATGAATGTGAATCAATTATCTATTTAAATTGGTCGTATTTTTTTTATCAATTCTTCAGAACACAAAATAAGCTATTTTGAAGAATGTGCATTGTATTAAAAAAAAGACCTATATAGTTGCAATAGAATGTTTTAGAGACACAGGAGTTGCTTTGTTTTGCTAATGGCTTCATTCTTTATCAATTGACAGCTGCCAAGCCACGCCCTTAGCAACCAAACAGATTATTTTTTGCAATCGTCTAGCCAGACCTACATCTCTGCAGTAGAATATTATAAAGACACGGGGCTTGGTTCGTTTGGCTTGTGGTTTGATGTGTTATTAATTGACAGGTATTAATTGACACCCATGGCAACCGAACAGGTTAGCTTAGCAACCGTTTAGCAAGATCTCTATATCTGCAACAAATCATCATAGAGACATGAGAAATGGTTTATTGCACTCGTCCCTTAGGTATTATCGGTTTACGCCCGTTTTTGCATACGAGTGTACGCATGCATGGTCTGTATTAAAAGTTACCAACCGTTTCTGTCATATTTCTTAGTGTGGAAGAGTGTCATTCGTTGTGGATTTGTTACGGTGCCATTCCTGAGCCTAGTTGACAATGGCAAGGCCAATAGAGGCCTTAGACTGCTCGAACCCGCTAAATGCTGCTTGCAGCTTTAATTCTTCTTCTTCTTCTTATTATTATTCTTCCCTAAAAGTGATCGTGCAGCCCAAACCGTAAAGCCGACAGAGCTGTGACTTGGTCAGATGGTAGTAGTCCTTGTCGCTACTCAGATACAGGGAGCCAGCCAAATCGGCCCATAGGTGGCGCTACAGCGATGAAAGGCGCGTTTGCGCACGTAACCCCTAAACCGTTTGTCGCACACCCAAGTGTTTTATATCAGTGTAATCATTGGCTCAAAACTTAAAAAACGTATATCTCCGATTTCATTTCCGGTATGCAAATTTTTTCGCTAATTTGCATTTTATGAAAAAAATTAAAAATGAACTAGTCCCTGGATTTTTGCCCGATCGGAACCAAACCAACGCTAATGAGTTCTGATGAGTGTGAATGTAAATAATTATCAAAAAAAAGTTGAATTTTCAATTCACGGCCGCTATGTGGCGCTAAAACGTCCAAACCGGAAGTAACATATTTAACTAAAATGGCCCTAACTCGTGAACTGTTTGAGATATGTTCATGGGGCTTGGAAAATATGTGTAGACTCTCAGTCCGGGGTCACAATAAAAAAACTGCGGCATTTGGCCACTAGGTGGCGCTATAATTTGAATGAGCTAGAAAATGGCTATAACTACGCAACCCTTTGCCCGATTGACTTGATATGTGGTATGGTGGGTCTTTGTCTCATGCTACATGAATATCTCAAAGGACATTGGCGTATCTCAAAAAACATGGCCGCCATTGGCCAATGAAGTTTGAGCGCTAATTACACCGAGTTAACTGAGGCCGATCAAAACGACACTCGCTGGGATTATTTGTCTCACAGTCCTTAAGGTCTGTAAGAAATATGAACTCATTTGGCCACCGGGGGGCGAAATAACGCTTTAGGAGTGCTTAAACCATTGTGTATCACGTGACATTTGACATATACCCAAACTAATGTTATCATATGATAGCTCTCCTTATTCTGAGCAACTTTGCCTCTTGAACCACTTCTGTCGATTAAACGATTTGTGAGTTATCGCAGATGATGTCTAAAACCTACTTTCGCGAACTAGTCGTTGGTTTTTCGACTTAACGGAACCAAAACAATGCAGATGACTTCTGTGGAGAGTGATTGTAAATAATTATCGAAAAAAAGCAGAAATTTCCTTTCACGGTCCCTTAGGGGCGGCCAAATTTAAAAATGGGAGGAGCCTATCACATTTAAATGGCCATAAATCCAGAACGGCTTAACATATCATCATGGGGCTCGGGAAATATGTGTATACCATCACTCCAAGTTCACCTACAAAATAACGTGGCATTTGCACACTAGGTGGCGCTATAACAGTAAAAATGGTAAAATTGTTGCGTATTTCATTGCTTAAGCAGTTGTGTATCACGTGACATTTGTCATTTACACAAACTAATATAATCATATGATAGTTCTCCTCATTCAGAACAACTTTGCCTCTTGATCCATTGATGTCAATCAAACAGTTCGCAAGTTATTGGTGATGATGTTAAAGACGTACTTTTGCATACTAATTTTAGGTCTTTCAAGCAATTTCCAAATTTTCACCACAGTACAATTCTCTGGACTCTCTAGATAATTTATGATCAAGGACATGTTGAACTTTTTCATAAATGTGACCATAACAGAGTCCTTT
This sequence comes from Triplophysa dalaica, assembly GCF_015846415.1. Taxonomy (NCBI): domain Eukaryota; kingdom Metazoa; phylum Chordata; class Actinopteri; order Cypriniformes; family Nemacheilidae; genus Triplophysa; species Triplophysa dalaica. Next base: position 16,647,377 of record NC_079562.1, on the reverse strand, counting down.
ATTATATTAACCTCAAAAGTCTACCTGAAAGCTTGCTGCTCCTTAATGAATAATCCAACTGACTTGCCATATAGTACTATTATACATATTATGACACAAAAAAAGCATGCAAAATGTGAAGGTCATCGGAAGAGGCATGCCTTCATAACAGACAAAAAAGTGAAATATAATTAATTTCAATGGCTTTTTTAGAGTCACCAGATCACAATGTGTGTATTTATGGATATTATGTCTCTCTGTATAATAAGAGTGTGCATGTACTGTATAGTTCTGTGTGTCATGTGTGATCGAGACTGTGCATGTGTGTGGAATGAAATGTGTCTCACAGGAAGACAGTGTTAGAAATAAAATGTATTACACATTAAACGTTGCTCCATAATTACACATCTATAAATACAGCACATGTCTGGCTGCTTTTATGATGCTGTGTTGATATATATATATATATATACAACACACCTTTATTAGGTACACAGGTTTAATTGCATGTAAACCCAAATTGCTACTAAGCCAGTCACATGGCAGCAACTCAATGCATTTAGACATGGTAAACATGACTTCCTGAAGTTCAAACCTTACATCAAAATGGGATATACTGTATAATGTGTGTACAAAATAAACACAATTTAAATGGCACGGCATTCTAGACTATTATGAATGGGAATCAATGTATCTATTTAAGATGCTCCTGGCCATAAGCCTTAAGCTTTTTTTATACACGTCTATCATAATGTATGGCAGGTGCCATGCCACATCCATAGCAACTAAACATGTTAACTTAGCAACCATTAAGCTAGACCTATATCTCTGGAACTGAACATCGTAGAGACATGAGAATTGGTTAATTTCACTCGCCCCTCAGGTATTATCGGTTTACACCTGTTTTTGCATATGAGTGTAAGCATGCGTGGTCTGTATTAACCGTTGATGACCATTTCTTTCATTTTTCTGGTTATGGGTAAGTGTCATCCCTTGCGGATGTGTTATGGTCCGATTCCTGACCGTAGTCAGCGAAGGCAGTCGACCTTAGTCCCCTTAGACTGCTCGAACCCGATGATTGCTGCTTGCAGCTATATTTAGGGTTCGAGCCCGAAGGGCTAGAAACCTATTGTATTTGTTGGTTTTATTATTATTATTATACTTCTTCCCTAGAACTGATACTGCAGCCCAAACCGTAAGGCCGACAGAGCTGAGACTCGGTCAGATGGTAGTAGTCCTTGTCGCTACTCAGATACACGGAGCCAGCCAAATCGACCCATAGGTGGCGCTACAGCGATAAAAAACGCGTTTACGCTTGTTACTCCTAAACCGTTTGTCGCACACCCAAGTGTTTTATATCAGAGTAATCACTGGCTCAAAACTTAAAAAACGTATATCTCCGATTTCATTTCCGGTATGCAAATTTTTTCGCTAATTAGCATTTTATGAAAAAAATTAAAAATGAACTAGTCCCTGGATTTTTGCCCTATCGGAACCAAACCAACGCTGATGAGTTCTGTGGAGTGTGAATATGAATAATTATTAAAAAAAAGTTGAAATTTTCATCCCCCATCGCTAGAGGGCGCAAAAATGTCCAAAACGGAAGTAACATATTGAACTAAAATGGCCATAACTCCTTAACTGTTTGAGATATCTTCATGGGGCTTTTAACATATGTGTACACCCTCAATCCGGGGTCACAATAAAAAAAATGCGGCGTTTGGCCACTAGGTGGCGCTATAATTTGAATGAGCTAGAAAATGGCCATAACTACGCAACAGTTTGCCCGATTGACTTATTATTTGGTATGGTGTGTCTTTGTCTCATTCTACATGAATATCTAAAAGGACATTGGCGTATCTTAAAAAACATGGCCGCCATTGGCCAATGAAGTTTGAGCACTTATTAGACCGGGTTAACGGAGGCCGAACAAAACGACGCTCGCTGGGCTTATTCGTCTCATGGTCTTTAAGGTCTGTAAGAAATGTGAACTCATTCGGCCACCGGGGGGCGAAATAACGCTTTAGGAGTGCTTAAACAATTGTGTATCACGTGACATTTGACATATACAGAAACTATTGGTATCATATGATAGTACTCTTCATTCTGAGCAACTTTGCCTCTGGAACAACTTCTATCGATCGAACGGTTCGTGAGTTATTGCTGATGATGTCAAAAACCTACTTTCGCGAACTAGTCGTTGGATTTTCGACCGATCGGAACCAAAACAATGCAGATGACTTCTTTGGGAAGTGTTTGTAAATAATTATTGAAAAAAAGTTAAAATTTCCTTTCACGGTCGCTTAGGGGCGCCAAAATAAAAAATGGGTGGAGCCTATCACATTTAAATGGCCATAAATCCAGAAAAGCTAAACATATCATCATATGCCTCGGGAAATATATGTAGACCATCACTCCGAGGTCACATACAAAATAACGTGGCGTTTGGACACTAGGTGGCGCTATAATACTAAAAATGGCTAAATGTACATGTCTTTTGGTGGCCTAGACAACGGTGTGTCACGTGACATTTGACTAATACACAAACTATTGATATCAAACGATAGATCTCCTCATTCATAACAACTTTGCCTCTTGAACCATTGATGTCTATCAAATGGTTTGTGAGTTATTGGTGATGATGTAAAAAACCTACTTTTGCAAACTTGTTCAAGGATTTTCAAGCAATTTCAAAATTTCCACCACAGTACATTTCTCTGGACTCTCTAGGTCAATAATCATCAAAAACATGTTGAGTTTTTTTTGTTTTGTGACCATAACAGGGTCCTTTATTATATTAGCGTGAAACGAGTACGGTGAAGGTCGCTACTCCTTAATAATTAATCCAACTGACTTGCCATTAAGTACTATTATACATATTATGACACAAAACAAGCATGCAACATGTGATCCTTATCGGAAGAGGCATGCCTTCACAACAGTCAAAAAGGTGAAATATCATACATTTAAAATTACTATTTTAAACTTGTCTTTAATAAGTACATCATTTGCTAATCAAATTGCTAATCAGCCAGTCACATAGCATAAACTCAATCCATTTTGGCTTCTAGACGTGGTAAACACACTTGCTGAAGTTCAAACCGAGCATCAAAATGGAGAAACAATTGGATATATGGTATGGGATATATTAGATAACACATACCACCTGAGGATTGTTGCCAACCATGTCCATGTTTTGATGGCTACTTCCAGCAGTAAAAAATGGACCATGTCAGAAAGCTCAAATGATCTCAAACTGGTTTCTTAAACATGATAATAAGCTCACTGTACTCCAATGGCCTTCAGAGTCACCAGACTCAACCAAATAAGCATCACTTAAATGGCAAGGTCTTCTGGAATATTGTTGCAGACCATGAATGTGAATCAATTATCTATTTAAATTGGTCGTATTTTTTTTATCAATTCTTCAGAACACAAAATAAGCTATTTTGAAGAATGTGCATTGTATTAAAAAAAAGACCTATATAGTTGCAATAGAATGTTTTAGAGACACAGGAGTTGCTTTGTTTTGCTAATGGCTTCATTCTTTATCAATTGACAGCTGCCAAGCCACGCCCTTAGCAACCAAACAGATTATTTTTTGCAATCGTCTAGCCAGACCTACATCTCTGCAGTAGAATATTATAAAGACACGGGGCTTGGTTCGTTTGGCTTGTGCTTTGATGTGTTATTAATTGACAGGTATTAATTGACACCCATGGCAACCGAACAGGTTAGCTTAGCAACCGTTTAGCAAGATCTCTATATCTGCAACAAATCATCATAGAGACATGAGAAATGGTTTATTGCACTCGTCCCTTAGGTATTATCGGTTTACGCCCGTTTTTGCATACGAGTGTGCGCATGCATGGTCTGTATTAAAAGTTACCAACCGTTTCTGTCATATTTCTTGGTGTGGAAGAGTGTCATTCGTTGTGGATTTGTTACGGTGCCATTCCTGAGCCTAGTTGACAATGGCAAGGCCAATAGAGGCCTTAGACTGCTCGAACCCGCTAAATGCTGCTTGCAGCTTTAATTCTTCTTATTATTATTCTGCCATAAAACTGATACTGCAGCCCAAACCGTAAGGCCGACAGAGCTGAGACTCGGTCAGATGGTAGTAGTCCTTGTCGCTACTCAGATACACGGACCCAGCCATATTGGCCTATAGGGGGCGCTACAGCGATGAAAACAGCCTTTTTGTTCGTAGCCCCTAAACCGTTTGTCGCACACCCAAGTGTCTTATATCAGCGTAATCACTGGCTCAAAACTTAAAAAACATATGACTCAGATTTCATTTCCGGTATGCAAATTTTTTCGCTAATTAGCATTTTATGAAAAAAAAAAAAAATGAACTAGTCCCTGGATTTTTGCCCTATTGGAACCAAACCAACGCTGATGAGTTCTGTGGAGTGTGAATATGAATAATTATTAAAAAAAAGTTGAATTTTCAATTCATGGTCGCTAGGTGGCGCTAAAACATCCAAACCGGAAGTAACATATTTAACTAAAATGGCCATAACTCCTGAACTGTTTGAGATATCTTCATGGGGCTTGGAACATATGTGTAGACCCTCAGTCCGGGGTCACAATAAAAAAACAGTGGCGTTTGGCCACTAGATGGAGCTATAATTTGAATGAGCTAGAAAATGGCTATAACTACGCAACAGTTTGCCTGATTGACTTATTATTTGGTATGGTGTGTCTTTGTCTCATTCTACATGAATATCTAAAAGGACATTGGCGTATCTTAAAAAACATGGCCGCCATTGGTCCATGAAGTTTGAGCACTCATTACAACGGGTTAACGGAGGCCGATCAAAACGCCACTCACTGGGCTTATTTGTCTCATGGTCCTGAAGGTCTTTAAGAAACATGAACTTATTCGGCCACCGGGGGGCGTAATAGCGCTTTTGGAGTGCATGCACAACTGTGTATCACGTGATATTTGACATATACCCAAACTACTGTTATAATATGATAGTACTCTTCATTCTGAGCAACTTTGCCTCTGGAACAACTTCTATCGATCGAACGGTTCGTGAGTTATTGCTGATGATGTCAAAAACCTACTTTCGCGAACTAGTCGTTGGATTTTCGACCGATCGGAACCAAAACAATGCAGATGACTTCTTTGGGAAGTGTTTGTAAATAATTATTGAAAAAAAGTTTAAATTTCCTTTCACGGTCGCTTAGGGGCGCCAAAATAAAAAATGTGTGGAGCCTATCACATTTAAATGGCCATAAATCCAGAACAACTTAACATATCATCATATGCCTCGGGAAATATATGTAGACCTTCACTCCGAGGTCACATACAAAATAACGTGGCGTTTGGACACTAGGTGGCGCTATAATAGTAAAAATGGCTAAATGTACATGTCTTTTGGTGGCCTAGAGTCTAGACAACGGTGTGTCACGTGACATTTGACTAATACACAAACTATTGATATCAAACGATAGATCTCCTCATTCATAACAACTTTGCCTCTTGAATCATTGTTGTCTATCAAATGGTTTGTGAGTTATTGGTGATGATGTAAAAAACCTACTTTTGCAAACTTGTTCAAGGATTTTGAAGCAATTTCAAAATTTCCACCACAGTACATTTCTCTGGACTCTCTAGGTCAATAATCATTAAAAATATGTTGAGGTTTTTTTTGTTTTGTGACCATAACAGGGTCCTTTATTATATTAGCGTGAAACGAGTACGGTGAAGGTCGCTACTCCTTAATAATTAATCCAACTGACTTGCCATTAAGTACTATTATACATATTATGACACAAAACAAGCATGCAACATGTGATTCTTATCGGAAGAGGCATGCCTTCACAACAGTCAAAAAGGTGAAATATCATACATTTAAAATTACTATTTTAAACTTGTCTTTAATAAATACTTCATTTGCTAATCAAATTGCTAATCAGCCAGTCACATAGCATAAACTCAATCCATTTTGGTTTCTAGACGTGGTAAACACACTTGCTGAAGTTCAAACTGAGCATCAAAATGGAGAAACAAATGGATATATGGTATGGGATATATTAGATAACACATACCACCTGAGGATTGTTGCCAACCAAGTCCATGTTTTGATGGCTACTTCCAGCAGTAAAAAATGGACCATGTCAGAAAGCTCAAATGATCTCAAACTGGTTTCTTGAACATGACAATGAGCTCACTGTACTCCAATGGCCTTCAGAGTCACCAGACTCAACCAAATAAGCATCAGTTAAATGGCAAGGTCTTCTGGAATATTGTTGCAGACCATGAATGTGAATCAATTATCTATTTAAATTGGTCATATTTTTTTTATCAATTCTTCAGAACACAAAATAAGCTATTTTGAAGAATGTGCATTGTATTAAAAAAAAGACCTATATATGTGCAATAGAATGTTTTAGAGACACAGGAGTTGCTTTGTTTTGCTAATGGCTTCGTTCTTTATCAATTGACAGCTGCCAAGCCACACCCTTAGCAACCAAACAGATTATTTTTTGCAATCGTCTAGCCAGACCTACATCTCTCCAGTAGAATATTATAAAGTCACGGGGCTTGGTTCGTTTGACTTGTTGTTTGATGTGTTATTAATTGACAGGTATTAATTGACACCCATGGCAACCGAACAGGTTAGCTTAGCAACCGTTTAGCAAGATCTCTATCTCTGCAACAAATCATCGTAGAGACATGAGAATTGGTTTATTGCACTCGTCCCTTAGGTATTATCGGTTTACGCCCGTTTTTGCATACGAGTGTTCGCATGCATGGTCTGTATTAAAAGTTACCAACCGTTTCTGTCATATTTCTTGGTGTGGAAGAGTGTCATTCGTTGTGGATTTGTTACGGTGCCTTTCCTGAGCCTAGTTGACAATGGCAAGGCCAATAGAGGCCTTAGACTGCTCGAACCCGCTAAATGCTGCTTGCAGCTTTAATTAGGGTTTCGAGCACGAAGTGCTGAAAACCTATTGTTTTTGTAAGGATTTTTAGGGTTCGAGCCCGAAGGGCTAGAAACCTATTGTATTTGTTGGTTTTATTATTAGGGTTCGAGCCCGAAGGGCTAGAAACCTATTGTATTTGTTGGTTTTATTATTCTTCTTCTTATTATTATTCTGCCATAAAACTGATACTGCAGCCCAAACCGTAAGGCCGACAGAGCTGAGACTTGGTCAGATGGTAGTAGTCCTTGTCGCTACTCAGATACACGGAGCCAGCCATATCGACCCATAGGTGGCGCTATAGCAATACCAAACGCGTTTGCGCTTGTTACTCCGAAACCGTTTGTCGCACACCCAAGTGTCTTATATCAGTGTAATCACTGGCTCAAAACTTAAAAAACGTATATCTCCGATTTCATTTCCGCCATTATAGATTTTTCGCTAATTAGCATTTTATGAAAAAAAAAAAAAATGAACTAGTCCCTGGATTTTTGCCCTATTGGAACCAAACCAACGCTGATGAGTTCTGTGGAGTGTGAATATGAATAATTATTAAAAAAAAGTTCAATTTTCAATTCACGGTCGCTAGGTGGCGCTAAAACATCCAAACCGGAAGTAACATATTTAGCTAAAATGGCCATAACTCCTGAACTGTTTGAGATATCTTCATGGGGCTTGGAACACATGTGTAGACCCTCAGTCCGGGGTCACAATAAAAAGACAGTGGCGTTTGGCCACTAGATGGCGCTATAATTTGAATGAGCTAGAAAATGTCTATAACTACGCAACAGTTTGCCCGATTGACTTATTATTTGGTATGGTGTGTCTTTGTCTCATTCTACATAAATATCTAAATGGACATTGGCGTATATCAAAAAACATGGCCGCCATTGGTCGATGAAGTTTGAGCACTCATTAGGCCGGGTTAACGGAGGCCGATCAAAACGCCACTCACTGGGCTTATTTGTCTCATGGTCCTGACGGTGTGTAAGAAACATGAACTTATTCGGCCACCGGGGGGCGTAATAGCGCTTTTGGAGTGCATGCACAACTGTGTATCACGTGATATTTGACATTTACCCAAACTATGGTTATAATATGATAGTACTCTTCATTCTGAGCAACTTTGCCTCTGGAACAACTTCTATTGATCAAACGGTTCGTGAGTTATCGCTGATGATGTCAAAAACCTACTTTCGCGAACTAGTTCCTGGTTTTTCAACCGATCGGAACCAAACCAATGCAGATGACTTCTGTGGAGTGTGAATGTAAATAATCATTGGAAAAAAGTTTAAATTTTTCTTTCACCGCTGCTTAGGGACGCCAAAACTTAAAATGGTCTGAGCCTATCATATTAAAATGGCCATAAATCCAGAACGGCTTAACATATCATCATGGGGCTCAGATGATATGTGTAGACCATCACTCCAAGGTCACATACAAAGGAAGGTGGCGTTTGGATACTAGGTGGCGCTAAAACATTAAAAAAGGCAAAATGTACATGTATTTTGGTGGCCTGGACAACTTTGTGTCATGTGACATTTGACTAATACACAAACTATTGATATCAAACGATAGATCTCCTCATTCATAACAACTTTGCCTCTTGAACCATTGATGTCTATCAAATGGTTTGTGAGTTATTGGTGATGATGTATAAAACCTACTTTTGCAAACTTGTTCAAAGATTTTCAAGCAATTACAAAATTTCCACCACAGTACATTTCTCTGGACTCTCTAGGTCAATAATCATCAAAAACATGTTGAGTTTTTTTTGTTTTGTGACCATAACAGGGTCCTTTATTATATTAGCGTGAAACGAGTGTGGTGAAGGTCACCACTCCTTAATAATTAATCCAACTGACTTGCCATTAAGTACTATTATACATATTATGACACAAAACAAGCATGCAACATGTGATTCTTATCGGAAGAGGCATGCCTTCACAACAGTCAAAAAGGTGAAATATCATACATTTAAAATTACTATTTTAAACTTGTCTTTAATAAATACATCATTTGCTAGTCAAATTGCTAATCAGCCAGTCACATAGCATAAACTCAATCCATTTTGGCTTCTAGACGTGGTAAACACACTTGCTGAAGTTCAAACCGAGCATCAAAATGGAGAAACAATTGGATATATGGTATGGGATATATTAGATAACACATACCACCTGAGGATTGTTGCCAACCATGTCCATGTTTTGATGGCTACTTCCAGCAGTAAAAAAAATCGACCATGTCAGAAAGCTCAAATGATCTCAAACTGGTTTCTTGAACATGACAATGAGCTCACTGTACTCCAATGGCCTTCAGAGTCACCAGACTCAACCAAATAAGCATCACTTAAATGGCAAGGTCTTCTGGAATATTGTTGCAGACCATGAATGTGAATCAATTATCTATTTAAATTGGTCGTATTTTTTTATCAATTCTTCAGAACACAAAATAAGCTATTTTGAAGAATGTGCATTGTATTAAAAAAAATACCTATATATGTGCAATAGAATGTTTTAGAGACACAGGAGTTGCTTTGTTTTGCTAATGGCTTCATTCTTTATCAATTGACAGCTGCCAAGCCGCGCCCTTAGCAACCAAACAGATTATTTTTTGCAATCGTCTAGCCAGACCTACATCTCCGCAGTAGAATATTATAAAGACACGGGGCTTGGTTCGTTTGACTTGTGGTTTGATGTGTTATTAATTGACAGGTATTAATTGACACCCATGGCAACCGAACAGGTTAGCTTAGCAACCATTTAGCAAGATCTCTATCTCTGCAACAAATCATCATAGAGACATGAGAAATTGTTTATTGCACTCGTCCCTTAGGTATTATCGGTTTACGCCCGTTTTTGCCCGTACGCATGCCCGTACGCATGCATGGTCTGTATTAAAAGTTACCAACCGTTTCTGTCATATTTCTTGGTGTGGAAGAGTGTCATTCGTTGTGGATTTGTTACGGTGCCATTCCTGAGCCTAGTTGACAATGGCAAGGCCAATAGAGGCCTTAGACTGCTCGAACCCGCTAAATGCTGCTTGCAGCTTTAATTCTTCTTATTATTATTCTGCCATAAAACTGATACTGCAGCCCAAACCGTAAGGCCGACAGAGCTGAGACTTGGTCAGATGGTAGTAGTCCTTGTCGCTACTCAGAAACACGGAGCCAGCCATATCGACCCATAGGTGGCGCTATAGCAATACCAAACGCGTTTGCGCTTGTTTCTCCGAAACCGTTTGTCGCACACCCAAGTGTCTCATATCAGTGTAATCACTGGCTCAAAACTTAAAAAACGTATATCTCCGATTTCATTTCCGCCATTATAGATTTTTCGCTAATTAGCATTTTATGAAAAAAAAAAAAATGAACTAGTCCCTGGATTTTTGCCCTATTGGAACCAAACCAACGCTGATGCGTTCTGTGGAGTGTGAATATGAATAATTATTAAAAAAAAGTTCAATTTTCAATTCACGGTCGCTAGGTGGCGCTAAAACATCCAAACCGGAAGTAACATATTTAGCTAAAATGGCCATAACTCCTGAACTGTTTGAGATATCTTCATGGGGCTTGGAACACATGTGTAGACCCTCAGTCCGGGGTCACAATAAAAAAACAGTGGCGTTTGGCCACTAGATGGCGCTATAATTTGAATGAGCTAGAAAATGGCTATAACTACGCAACAGTTTGCCCGATTGACTTATTATTTGGTATGGTGTGTCTTTGTCTCATTCTACATAAATATCTAAATGGACATTGGCGTATATCAAAAAACATGGCCGCCATTGGTCGATGAAGTTTGAGCACTCATTACGCCGGGTTAACGGAGGCCGATCAAAACGCCACTCACTGGGCTTATTTGTCTCATGGTCCTGACGGTGTGTAAGAAACATGAACTTATTCGGCCACCGGGGGGCGTAATAGCGCTTTTGGAGTGCATGCACAACTGTGTATCACGTGATATTTGACATTTACCCAAACTATGGTTATAATATGATAGTACTCTTCATTCTGAGCAACTTTGCCTCTGGAACAACTTCTATCGATCAAACGGTTCGTGAGTTATCGCTGATGATGTCAAAAACCTACTTTCGCGAACTAGTTCCTGGTTTTTCAACCGATCGGAACCAAACCAATGCAGATGACTTCTGTGGAGTGTGAATGTAAATAATCATTGAAAAAAAGTTGAAATTTTTCTTTCACCGCTGCTTAGGGACGCCAAAACTTAAAATGGTCTGAGCCTATCACATTAAAATGGCCATAAATCCAGAACGGCTTAACATATCATCATGGGGCTCAGATGATATGTGTAGACCATCACTCCAAGGTCACATACAAAGGAAGGTGGCGTTTGGATACTAGGTGGCGCTATAATTGTAAAAATGGCTAAATGTACATGTCTTTTGAGGGCCTAGACAACGGTGTGTCACGTGACATTTGACTAATAAACAAACTATTGATATCAAACGATAGATCTCCTCATTCATAACAACTTTGCCTCTTGAACCATTAATTTCTATCAAATGGTTTGTGATTTATTGGTGATGATGTAAAAAACCTACTTTTGCAAACTTGTTCAAGGATTTTCAAGCAATTTCAAAATTTCCACCACAGTGCATTTCTCTGGACTCTCTAGGTCAATAATCATCAAAAACATGTTGAGTTTTTTTTGTTTTGTGACCATAACAGGGTCCTTTATTATATTAGCGTGAAACGAGTACGGTGAAGGTCGCTACTCCTTAATAATTAATCCAACTGACTTGCCATTAAGTACTATTATACATATTATGACACAAAACAAGCATGCAACATGTGATTCTTATCGGAAGAGGCATGCCTTCACAACAGTCAAAAAGGTGAAATATCATACATTTAAAATTACTATTTTAAACTTGTCTTTAATAAATACATCATATGCTAATCAAATTGCTAATCAGCCAGTCACATAGCATAAACTCAATCCATTTTGGCATCCAGACGTGGTAAACACACTTGCTGAAGTTCAAACCGAGCATCAAAATGGAGAAACAATTGGATATATGGTATGGGATATATTAGATAACACATACCACCTGAGGATTGTTGCCAACCAAGTCCATGTTTTGATGGCTACTTCCAGCAGTAAAAAATGGACCATATCAGAAAGCTCAAATGATCTCAAACTGGTTTCTTGAACATGACAATAAGCTCACTGTACTCCAGTGGCCTTCAGAGTCACCAGACTCAACCAAATAAGCATCAGTTAAATGGCAAGGTCTTCTGGAATATTGTTGCAGACCATGAATGTGAATCAATTATCAATTTAAATTGGTCGTATTTTTTTTATCAATTCTTCAGAACACAAAATAAGCTATTTTGAAGAATGTGCATTGTATTAAAAAAAATACCTATATATGTGCAATAGAATGTTTTAGAGACACAGGAGTTGCTTTGTTTTGCTAATGGCTTCATTCTTTATCAATTGACAGCTGCCAAGCCACGCCCTTAGCAACCAAACAGATTATTTTTTGCAATCGTCTAGCCAGACCTACATCTCTGCAGTAGAATATTATAAAGACACGGGGCTTGGTTCGTTTGACCTGTGGTTTAATGTGTTATGAATTGACAGGTATTAAATGACACCCATGGCAACCGAACAGGTTAGCTTAGCAACCGTTTAGCAAGATCTCTATCTCTGCAACAAATCATCATAGAGACATGAGAATTGGTTTATTGCACTCGTCCCTTAGGTATTATCGGTTTACGCCCGTTTTTGCATACGAGTGTACGCATGCATGGTCTGTATTAAAAGTTACCAACCGTTTCTGTCATATTTCTTGGTGTGGAAGAGTGTCATTCGTTGTGGATTTGTTACGGTGCCATTCCTGAGCCTAGTTGACAATGGCAAGGCCAATAGAGGCCTTAGACTGCTCGAACCCGCTAAATGCTGCTTGCAGCTTTAATTATTCTTATTATTATTATTTTTCCGCCTTAAAACCGGTCGCCCAGCCCAAACCGTAAATCGTAGAAACTTGAGGCTTGGTCAGTTGGTTGTATCTATGCAGGTTACTCAGATACAGTGACCCAGCCAAATCGGCCCATAGGTGGCGCTACAGCGATGCGTAACGCGTTTGTGCTCGTTACTCCTAAACCGTTTGTCGCACACCCAAGTGTTTTATATCATTGTAATCATTGGCTCAAAACCTAAAAAACGTATATCCCCGATTTCATTTCCGGTATGCAAATTTTCCCGCTAATTTGCATTTTAGAAAAAAAAAAAAAAATGAACTAGTCCCTGGATTTTTGCCCGATCGGAACCAAACCAACGCTGATAAATTCTGTGGAGTGTGAATGTAAATATTCATTGAAAAAAAGTCGAAATTTCGATTCAGGGTCACTAGGGGGCATCAAAACGTCAAACCCGGAAGTAGCCTATTTCATTAAAATGGCTATACCTAGAGAACGGTTTGAGATATCTTCACGGGGCTTAGACCATATGTGTAGACCCTCAGTCCGGGGTCACAATAAAAAAATTGCGGCGTTTGGCCACTAGGTGGCGCTATAATAGCAAAGAACTCGAAAAGGGCTATAACTACGCAACCGTTTGCCCGATCGACATATTATTTGGTATGGTGTGTCTTTGTGTCATGAACCTTGACTATGTAAAAGGACTTTGGCGTTTCTCAAAAAACATGTCTGCCATCGGCCAATGAAGTTTGAGCACTCATTAGACCGGGTAAACGGAGGCCGATCAAAATGACACTCGCTGGGCTTATTTGCCTCATGGTCCTGAAGGTCTGTAAGAAACATGAACTCATTCGGCCACCGGGGGGCGAAATAATGCTTTTGGAGTGCATGAACAACTGTGTATCACGTGACATTTGACATATACAGAAACTATTGGTATCATATGTTAGCTCTTCTCATTCTGAACAACTTTGCCTCTGGACACTCTTCTGTCGATCAAACGGTTCGTGAGTTATCGCTGATGATGTCAAAAACCTACTTTCGCGAACTAGTTCCTGGTTTTTCAACCGATCGGAACCAAACCAATGCAGATGACTTCTGTGGAGTGTGAATGTAAATAATCATTGAAAAAAAGTTGAAATTTTCTTTCACCGTTGCTTAGGGACGCAAAACTTAAAATGGGCTGAGCCTATCACATTAAAATGGCCATAAATCCAGAACGGCTTAACATATCATCATGGGGCTCAGATGATATGTGTAGACCATCACTCCAAGGTCATCTACAAAAGAAGGTGGCGTTTGGACACTAGGTGGCGCTAAAACAGTATGTTGACATGCATCTCATTTTTAAACAATTGTGTATCATATGACATTTGACATTTACACAAACTAATGATATCATTCGATAGTCCTCCTCTTCATTCTGAACAACTTTGCCTCTTGATGCATTGATGTCAAACAAAAGGTTCACGAGTTATCGGTGATGGGGTTTAAAACTGACTTTTGCTAACTAGTTCTATGATTTTCAAGCAATTTAAAAATTCTCTATTGCAGGCACATTATAATTTATCAATAGAGATTAAAAAATGGCCATGCCAGTTAATATGACGCGATTGTCTCCCGGCTTCCCTAATGTGATTGGTGCCATAGACTGCACACACATTGCCATCAAGGCACCCCCAGGCCACAATGAAGGGGATTTTTTATGGCCCAAAATGGGGTTCACAGTATAAATGTGAAGGTGAGATTCATAACATTTAGTTTGATAATTATTCAAGGGAATGTATTCAATTATAAAACAAATCTCTTAGATGGTGTGTGACTATATATCATAGTATCAATGTGGTAGCGAAATGGCCAGGCTCTGTGCACGACCCAAGTATCCTAGAGAGTTATGCACATTATTTAAACGTGGCAAGTCAAATAGACTTTACAAACTAAATAGATTACTAATCTTGGGCCTAACAGAACTGCATGTTTCTATTATACAGGTGACTATGATGGAATCCTGCTAGGGGACAAAGGCTATGCCTGCAGGCAGTATTTTATGACACCATTACCTGACACCAACCAACTTTGAATTAGATTATTTTGTTGTTTTATCGAGAGAAAACAGCTAGTCATGAGTGTGTAAGCATGCAACGCTTCTGTGAGTTAATACTGATATTTTCTATCACTTTTCTGTGTGTGTGGGACTTTGATCCGTCGTGGTTTCGTTGGGGTTTGACCCCTTAGCCTGTTCGTGGATGCACTGCTCCATTGAATGGCGCAAATACTCGAAACCCGCTTAAAGGCTGCTTGCAGCTTTAATTAGGGTTTCGAGCACGAAGTGCTGAAAACCTATTGTTTTTGTAAGGATTTTTAGGGTTCGAGCCCGAAGGGCTAGAAACCTATTGTATTTGTTAAGATTTTTAGGGTTCGAGCCCGAAGGGCTAGAAACCTATTGTATTTGTTGGTTTTATTATTCTTCTTATTATTATTCTGCCATAAAACTGATACTGCAGCCCAAACCGTAAGGCCGACAGAGCTGAGACTTGGTCAGATGGTAGTAGTCCTTGTCGCTACTCAGATACACGGAGCCAGCCATATCGACCCATAGGTGGCGCTATAGCAATACCAAACGCGTTTGCGCTTGTTACTCCGAAACCGTTTGTCGCACACCCAAGTGTCTTATATCAGTGTAATCACTGGCTCAAAACTTAAAAAACGTATATCTCCGATTTCATTTCCGCCATTATAGATTTTTCGCTAATTAGCATTTTATAAAAAAAAAAAAAATGAACTAGTCCCTGGATTTTTGCCCTATTGGAACCAAACCAACGCTGATGAGTTCTGTGGAGTGTGATTATGAATAATTATTAAAAAAAAGTTCAATTTTCAATTCACGGTCGCTAGGTGGCGCTAAAACATCCAAACCGGAAGTAACATATTTAGCTAAAATGGCCATAACTCCTGAACTGTTTGAGATATCTTCATGGGGCTTTGAACACATGTGTAGACCCTCAGTCCGGGGTCACAATAAAAAAACAGTGGCGTTTGGCCACTAGATGGCGCTATAATTTGAATGAGCTAGAAAATGTCTATAACTACGCAACAGTTTGCCCGATTGACTTATTATTTGGTATGGTGTGTCTTTGTCTCATTCTACATAAATATCTAAATGGACATTGGCGTATATCAAAAAACATGGCCGCCATTGGTCGATGAAGTTTGAGCACTCATTACGCCGGGTTAACGGAGGCCGATCAAATCGCCACTCACTGGGCTTATTTGTCTCATGGTCCTGACGGTGTGTAAGAAACATGAACTTATTCGGCCACCTGGGGGCGTAATAGCGCTTTTGGAGTGCATGCACAACTGTGTATCACGTGATATTTGACATTTACCCAAACTATGGTTATAATATGATAGTACTCTTCATTCTGAGCAACTTTGCCTCTGGAACAACTTCTATTGATCAAACGGTTCGTGAGTTATCGCTGATGATGTCAAAAACCTACTTTCGCGAACTAGTTCCTGGTTTTTCAACCGATCGGAACCAAACCAATGCAGATGACTTCTGTGGAGTGTGAATGTAAATAATCATTGAAAAAAAGTTGCAATTTTTCTTTCACCGCTGCTTAGGGACGCCAAAATAAAAGAATGTGTGGAGCCTATCACATTTAAATGGCCATAAATCC
Source organism: Triplophysa dalaica (assembly GCF_015846415.1). Classification (NCBI taxonomy): domain Eukaryota; kingdom Metazoa; phylum Chordata; class Actinopteri; order Cypriniformes; family Nemacheilidae; genus Triplophysa; species Triplophysa dalaica. Next base: position 16,630,835 of record NC_079562.1, on the reverse strand, counting down.
AGAACGGCTTAACATATCATCATATGCCTCGGGAAATATATGTAGATCATCACTCCGAGGTCACCTACAAAATAACGTGGTGTTTGGACACTAGGTGGCGCTATAACAGTAAAAATGGCCAAATGTACATGTCTTTTGGTGGGCTAGACAACTCTGTGTCACATGTCATTTGAGTAATACAGAAACTATTGATATCAAACGATAGATCTCCTCATTCATAAGAACTTTGCCTCTTGAACCATTGATGTCTATCAAATTGTTTGTGACTTATTGGTTATGATGTAAAAAACTACTTTTGCAAACTTGTTCAAGGATTTTCAAGCAATTTCAAAATTTCCACCACAGTACATTTTTTCAGATTCTCTAGGTCAATAATCATCAAAAACATGTTGAGTGTTTTTAGTTTTGTGACCATAACAGTGTCCTTTTTGATATTAGCGTGAATCGAGTACGGTGAAGGTCGCTAGTCCTTAATAAATGATCCAACTGACTTGCCATTTAGAACTATTATACATATTATGATACTTAACAATCATGCAAAATGTGATGCTCATAGGAATAGGCTTTCCTTCATAAGAGTCAAAAAGGTGAAATATCATTCATTTCAATGGCTTTCTTATAGAGTCACCAGATCACAATGCATGTAGCTTTGCTTAAGGAACGATAAATGTGTGCAGGATAAAGGTGTGTAGTGTGCATGTGTGTATGTTTCTGGGTATCATTTCCCTCTTTATCATAAGAGTGTGAATGCACTGTATAGTTCTGTGTGTCTTGTGTGATCGAGACTGTGCATGTGTGTGTAATGAAATATGTCTCACAGGAAGACAGTGTTAGAGATATAATGTATTACAGATTAAAAGTTGCTCCATATTTACACATCTATAAATATAGCACATGTCTGGCTGGTTTTAAGATGCTGTGTTGATATATATATATATATAAAACACACCTTTATTAGATAAAACCAGTTTAATTGCATGTAAACCCAAATTGCTACTCAGCCAGTCACATGGCAGCAACTCAATGCATTTAGGCATTTAGACATGGTAAACATGACTTCCTGAAGTTCAAACCAAACATCAAAATTGAGAAGAAATGGGATATATCATGTGAGGTGTGTCTACCAAAGAAACATAATTTAAATGGCACGTCCTTCTAAAATATTATTGCAGACAATGTCAATGTCCTACTGACCACAATGTATTCATGAATATGAATCAATGTATCCATTTAAAATTGTCCTAAATTTTAAATTCAATTTTAATTCTTCAAAACACAAAAGAGGCTATGTTGAAAAATATGCATTAAATTAACAAAAAAGACCAATATCTCTGCAATCGAATGTCATAGAGACAAAGAAGTTGCTTCGTTCTACTCATGGAAAAGTGTATTATAATATGACAGGTGACAAGCTATGCCCATAGCAACTAAACAGATTAGCTCTACAATCAGTTACACAGACGTGTATCTCTGCAGTTGAATATTGTAGAGACACAGGGGTTCGGTTAATTTCACTTGTGACTTAATGTAATATCAATTGGCAGGTGCCATACCACACCCATAGCAACTAAACTGTTAACTTAGCAACCATTAAGCTAGACCTCCATCTCTGCAATAGAGCATCGCAGAGTCACTGGAGTTGTTTCGCCACTTGTGGTTTGATGTGTTATTAATTGGCAGGTGCCATTCCACGCCAATAGCAACCAAACGGATTAGCTTAGCAACCTTTTAGCAAGATCTATATCTCTGCAACTGTATTAAATGTTTCTGACATTTTACTTGGTGCGCTAGAGTGTCGTCCGTCCTTGATCTGTTATGGTGCGATTCTTGAAACTGATCGGCGATGGCAGACGTACCTTAGATGCCTTAAATCGCTCGAACCCGCTAAATGCTGCTTGCAGCTTTAATTATTCTTCTTATTATTATTCTGCCATAAAACTGATACTGCAGCCCAAACCGTAAGACCGACAGAGCTGAGACTTGGTCAGATGGTAGTAGTCCTTGTCGCTACTCAGATACACGGAGCCAGCCATATCGGCCCATAGGGGGCGCTACAGCGATGACAAACAGCCTTTTTGTTCGTAGCCCCTAAACCGTTTGTCGCACACCCAAGTGTCTTATATCAGTGTAATCACTGGCTCAAAACTTAAAAAACGTATGACTCAGATTTCATTTCCGGTATGCAAATTTTTTCGCAAATTAGCATTTTATGAAAAAAAAAAAAAATGAACTAGTCCCTGGATTTTTGCCCTATTGGAACCAAACCAACGCTGAAGACTTCTGTGGAGTGTGAATATGAATAATTATTAAAAAAAAGTTGAATTTTCAATTCACGGTCGCTAGGGGGTGCTAAAACATCCAAACCGGAAGTAACATATTTAACTAAAATGGCCATAACTCCTGAACTGTTTGAGACATCTTCATGGGGCTTTGAACATATGTATAGACTCTCAGTCCGGGGTCACAATAAAAAGACAGTGGCGTTTGGCCACTAGATGGCGCTATAATTTGAATGAGCTAGAAAATGTCTATAACTACGCAACAGTTTGCCCGATTGACTTATTATTTGGTATGGTGTGTCTTTGTCTCATTCTACATAAATATCTAAATGGACATTGGCGTATATCAAAAAACATGGCCGCCATTGGTCGATGAAGTTTGAGCACTCATTACGCCGGGTTAACGGAGGCCGATCAAAACGCCACTCACTGGGCTTATTTGTCTCATGGTCCTGACGGTGTGTAAGAAACATGAACTTATTCGGCCACCGGGGGGCGTAATAGCGTTTTTGGAGTGCATGCACAACTGTGTATCACGTGATATTTGACATTTACCCAAACTATGGTTATAATATGATAGTACTCTTCATTCTGAGCAACTTTGCCTCTGGAACAACTTCTATCGATCAAACGGTTCGTGAGTTATCGCTGATGATGTCAAAAACCTACTTTCGCGAACTAGTTCCTGGTTTTTCAACCGATCGGAACCAAACCAATGCAGATGACTTCTGTGGAGTGTGAATGTAAATAATCATTGAAAAAAAGTTGAAATTTTCTTTCACCGCTGCTTAGGGACGCCAAAACTTAAAATGGTCTGAGCCTATCACATTAAAATGGCCATAAATCCAGAACGGCTTAACATATCATCATGGGGCTCAGATGATATGTGTAGACCATCACTCCAAGGTCACATACAAAGGAAGGTGGCGTTTGGATACTAGGTGGCGCTAAAACATTAAAAAAGGCAAAATGTACATGTATTTTGGTGGCCTGGACAACTTTGTGTCATGTGACATTTGACTAATACACAAACTATTGATATCAAACGATAGATCTCCTCATTCATAACAACTTTGCCTCTTGAACCATTGATGTCTATCAAATGGTTTGTGAGTTATTGGTGATGATGTATAAAACCTACTTTTGCAAACTTGTTCAAGGATTTTCAAGCAATTACAAAATTTCCACCGCAGTACATTTCTCTGGACTCTCTAGGTCAATAATCATCAAAAACATGTTGAGTTTTTTTGTTTTGTGACCATAACAGGGTCCTTTATTATATTAGCGTTAACCGAGTACGGTGAAGGTCGCTACTCCTTAATAAATAATCCAACAGAATTGCCATTAAGTACTATTACACATATTATGACACAAAACAAGCACGCAACATGTAATTCTTATCGGAAGAGGCATGCCTTCACAACAGTCAAAAAGGTGAAATATCATACATTTAAATTACTATTTTAAACTTGTCTTTAATAAATACATCATTTGCTAGTCAAATTTCTAATCAGCCAGTCACATAGCATAAACCCAATCCATTTTGGCATCCAGACGTGGTAAACACACTTGCTGAAGTTCAAACCGAGCATCAAAATGGAGAAACAATTGGATATATGGTATGGGATATATTAGATAACACATACCACCTGAGGATTGTTGCCAACCATGTCCATGTTTTGATGGCTACTTCCAGCAGTAAAAAAAATCGACCATGTCAGAAAGCTCAAATGATCTCAAACTGGTTTCTTGAACATGACAATGAGCTCACTGTACTCCAATGGCCTTCAGAGTCACCAGACTGAACCAAATAAGCATCACTTAAATGGCAAGGTCTTCTGGAATATTGTTGCAGACCATGAATGTGAATCAATTATCTATTTAAATTGGTCGTATTTTTTTTATCAATTCTTCAGAACACAAAATAAGCTATTTTGAAGAATGTGCATTGTATTAAAAAAAAGACCTATATATGTGCAATAGAATGTTTTAGAGACACAGGAGTTGCTTTGTTTTGCTAATGGCTTCATTCTTTATCAATTGACAGCTGCCAAGCCACGCCCTTAGCAACCAAACAGATTATTTTTTGCAATCGTCTAGCCAGACCTACATCTCTGCAGTAGAATATTATAAAGACACGGGGCTTGGTTCGTTTGACTTGTGGTTTGATGTGTTATTAATTGACAGGTATTAATTGACACCCATGGCAACCGAACAGGTTAGCTTAGCAACCGTTTAGCAAGATCTCTATCTCTGCAACAAATCATCATAGAGACATGAGAAATGGTTTATTGCACTCGTCCCTTAGGTATTATCGGTTTACGCCCGTTTTTGCATACGAGTGTACGCATGCATGGTCTGTGTTAAAAGTTACCAACCGTTTCTGTCATATTTCTTGGTGTGGAAGAGTGTTATTCATTGTGGATTTGTTACGGTGCCATTCCTGAGCCTAGTTGACAATGGCAAGGCCAATAGAGGCCTTAGACTGCTCGAACCCGCTAAATGCTGCTTGCAGCTTTAATTAGGGTTCGAGCCCGAAGGGCTAGAAACCTATTGTATTTGTTGGTTTTATTATTATTATTATACTTCTTCCCTAGAACTGATACTGCAGCCCAAACCGTAAGGCCGACAGGGCTGAGACTTGGTCAGATGGTTGTAGTCCTTGTCGCTACTCAGATACACGGAACCAGCCAAATCGGCCCATAGGTGGCGCTACAGCGATGCCGAACGCGTTAACGCTTCTTACTCCTAAACCGTTTTTCGCACACCCATGTGTCTTATATCAGTGTAATCACTGGCTCAAAACTTAAAAAACGTATATCTCTGATTTCATTTCCGGTATGCAAATTTTTTCGCTAATTAGCATTTTATGAAAAAAATTAAAAATGAACTAGTCCCTGGATTTTTGCCCTATTGGAACCAAACCAACGCTGATGAGTTCTGTGGAGTGTGAATATGAATAATTATTAAAAAAAAGTTGAAATTTTCATCCCCCATCGCTAGAGGGCGCAAAAATGTCCAAAACGGAAGTAACATATTGAACTAAAATGGCCATAACTCCTTAACTGTTTGAGATATCTTCATGGGGCTTTTAACTAATGTGTACACCCTCAATCCGGGGTCACAATAAAAAAAATGCGGCGTTTGGCCACTAGGTGGCGCTATAATTTGAATGAGCTAGAAAATGGCTATAACTACGCAACAGTTTGCCCGATTGACTTATTATTTGGTATGGTGTGTCTTTGTCTCATTCTACATGAATATCTAAAAGGACATTGGCGTATCCTAAAAAACATGGCCGCCATTGGCCAATGAAGTTTGAGCACTTATTAGACCGGGTTAACGGAGGCCGAACAAAACGACGCTCGCTGGGCTTATTCGTCTCATGGTCTTTAAGGTCTGTAAGAAATGTGAACTCATTCGGCCACCGGGGGGCGAAATAACGCTTTAGGAGTGCTTTAACAATTGTGTATCACGTGACATTTGACATATACAGAAACTATTGGTATCATATGATAGTACTCTTCATTCTGAGCAACTTTGCCTCTGGAACAACTTCTGTCAATCGAACAGTTTGTGAATAATCGCTGATGAGGTCAAAAACCTACCTTCGCAAACTAGTCGTTGGATTTTCGACCGATCGGAACCACAACAATGCAGATGACTTCTGTGGGAAGTGTTTGTAAATACTTATTGAAAAAAAGTAGAAATTTCCTTTCACGGTTGCTTAGGGGCGCCAAAATAAAAGAATGGGTGGAGCCTATCACATTTAAATGGCCTTAAATCCAGAACAGCTAAACATATCATCATATGCCTCGGGAAATATATGTAGACCATCACTCCGAGGTCACATACAAAATAACGTGGCGTTTGGACACTAGGTGGCGCTATAATATTAAAAATGGCTAAATGTACATGTCTTTTGGTGGCCTAGACAACGGTGTGTCACGTGACATTTGACTAATAAACAAACTATTGATATCAAACGATAGATCTCCTCATTCATAACAACTTTGCCTCTTGAACCATTGATGTCTATCAAATGGTTTGTGAGTTATTGGTGATGATGTAAAAAAACTACTTTTGCAAACTTGTTCAAGGATTTTCAAGCAATTTCAAAATTTCCACCACAGTACATTTCTCTGGACTCTCTAGGTCAATAATCATCAAAATCATGTTGAGTTTTTTTTGTTTTGTGACCATAACAGGGTCCTTTATTATATTAGCGTGAAACGAGTACGGTGAAGGTCGCTACTCCTTAATAATTAATCCAACTGACTTGCCATTAAGTACTATTATACATATTATGACAAAAAACAAGCATGCAACATGTGATTCTTATCGGAAGAGGCATGCCTTCACAACAGTCAAAAAGGTGAAATATCATACATTTAAAATTACTATTTTAAACTTGTCTTTAATAAATACATCATTTGCTAATCAAATTGCTAATCAGCCAGTCACATAGCATAAACTCAATCCATTTTGGCTTCTAGACGTGGTAAACACACTTGCTGAAGTTCAAACCGAGCATCAAAATGAAGAAACAGTTGGATATATGGTATGGGATATATTAGATAACACATACCACCTGAGGATTGTTGCCAACCAAGTCCATCTTTTGATGGCTACTTCCAGCAGTAAAAAATGGACCATGTCAGAAAGCTCAAATGATCTCAAACTGGTTTCTTGAACATGACAATGAGCTCACTGTACTCCAATGGCCTTCAGAGTCACCAGACTCAACCAAATAAGCATCAGTTAAATGGCAAGGTCTTCTGGAATATTGTTGCAGACCATGAATGTGAATCAATTATCTATTTAAATTGGTCTTATTTTTTTTAATCAATTTTTCAGAACACAAAATGAGCTATTTTGAAGAATGTGCATTGTATTAAGAAAAAAGACCTATATATGTGCATGGAATGTTTTAGAGACACAGGAGTTGCTTTGTTTTGCTTATGGCTTCGTTCTTTATCAATTGACAGCTGCCAAGCCACACCCTTAGCAACCAAACAGATTATTTTTTGCAACCGTCTAGCCAGACCTACATCTCTGCAGTAGAATATTATAGAGACAAGGGGCTTGGTTCGTTTGACTTGTGGTTTGATGTGTTATTAATTGACAGGTGCTATTCCACACCCATGGCAACCGAACAGGTTAGCTTAGCAACCGTTTAGCAAGATCTATATCTCTGCAACAAATCATCGTAGAGACATGAGAATTGGTTCATTGCACTCGTCCCTTAGGTATTATCGGTTTACGCCCGTTTTTGCATACGAGTGTAAGCATGCATGGTCTGTATTAAAAGTTACCGACCGTTTCTGTCATATTTCTTGGTGTGGAAGAGTGTCATTCATTGTGGATTTGTTACGGTGCCATTCCTGAGCCTAGTTGACAATGGCAAGGCCAATAGAGGCCTTAGACTGCTCGAACCCGCTAAATGCTGCTTGCAGCTTTAATTATTCTTATTATTATTATTTTTCCGCCTTAAAACCGGTCGCCCAGCCCAAACCGTAAATCGTAGAAACTTGAGGCTTGGTCAGTTGGTTGTATCTGTGCAGGTTACTCAGATACAGTGACCCAGCCAAATCGGCCCATAGGTGGCGCTACAGCGATGCGTAACGCGTTTGTGCTCGTTACTCCTAAACCGTTTGTCGCACACCCAAGTGTTTTATATCATTGTAATCATTGGCTCAAAACCTAAAAAACGTATATCCCCGATTTCATTTCCGGTATGCAAATTTTCCCGCTAATTTGCATTTTAGAAAAAAAAAAAAAAATGAACTAGTCCCTGGATTTTTGCCCGATCGGAACCAAACCAACGCTGATAAATTCTGTGGAGTGTGAATGTAAATATTCATTGAAAAAAAGTCGAAATTTCGATTCAGGGTCACTAGGGGGCATCAAAACGTCAAACCCGGAAGTAGCCTATTTCATTAAAATGGCTATACCTAGAGAACGGTTTGAGATATCTTCACGGGGCTTAGACCATATGTGTAGACCCTCAGTCCGGGGTCACAATAAAAAAATTGCGGCGTTTGGCCACTAGGTGGCGCTATAATAGCAAAGAACTCGAAAAGGGCTATAACTACGCAACCGTTTGCCCGATCGACATATTATTTGGTATGGTGTGTCTTTGTGTCATGAACCTTGACTATGTAAAAGGACTTTGGCGTTTCTCAAAAAACATGTCTGCCATCGGCCAATGAAGTTTGAGCACTCATTAGACCGGGTAAACGGAGGCCGATCAAAATGACACTCGCTGGGCTTATTTGCCTCATGGTCCTGAAGGTCTGTAAGAAACATGAACTCATTCGGCCACCGGGGGGCGAAATAATGCTTTTGGAGTGCATGAACAACTGTGTATCACGTGACATTTGACATATACAGAAACTATTGGTATCATATGATAGCTCTTCTCATTCTGAACAACTTTGCCTCTGGACACTCTTCTGTCGATCAAACGGTTCGTGAGTTATCGCTGATGATGTCAAAAACCTACTTTCGCGAACTAGTTCCTGGTTTTTCAACCGATCGGAACCAAACCAATGCAGATGACTTCTGTGGAGTGTGAATGTAAATAATCATTGAAAAAAAGTTGAAATTTTCTTTCACCGTTGCTTAGGGACGCAAAACTTAAAATGGGCTGAGCCTATCACATTAAAATGGCCATAAATCCAGAACGGCTTAACATATCATCATGGGGCTCAGATGATATGTGTAGACCATCACTCCAAGGTCATCTACAAAAGAAGGTGGCGTTTGGACACTAGGTGGCGCTAAAACAGTATGTTGACATGCATCTCATTTTTAAACAATTGTGTATCATATGACATTTGACATTTACACAAACTAATGATATCATTCGATAGTCCTCCTCTTCATTCTGAACAACTTTGCCTCTTGATGCATTGATGTCAAACAAAAGGTTCACGAGTTATCGGTGATGGGGTTTAAAACTGACTTTTGCTAACTAGTTCTATGATTTTCAAGCAATTTAAAAATTCTCTATTGCAGGCACATTATAATTTATCAATAGAGATTAAAAAATGGCCATGCCAGTTAATATGACGCGATTGTCTCCCGGCTTCCCTAATGTGATTGGTGCCATAGACTGCACACACATTGCCATCAAGGCACCCCCAGGCCACAATGACGGGGATTTTTTATGGCCCAAAATGGGGTTCACAGTATAAATGTGAAGGTGAGATTCATAACATTTAGTTTGATAATTATTCAAGGGAATGTATTCAATTATAAAACAAATCTCTTAGATGGTGTGTGACTATATATCATAGTATCAATGTGGTAGCGAAATGGCCAGGCTCTGTGCACGACCCAAGTATCCTAGAGAGTTATGCACATTATTTAAACGTGGCAAGTCAAATAGACTTTACAAACTAAATAGATTACTAATCTTGGGCCTAACAGAACTGCATGTTTCTATTATACAGGTGACTATGATGGAATCCTGCTAGGGGACAAAGGCTATGCCTGCAGGCAGTATTTTATGACACCATTACCTGACACCAACCAACTTTGAATTAGATTATTTTGTTGTTTTATCGAGAGAAAACAGCTAGTCATGAGTGTGTAAGCATGCAACGCTTCTGTGAGTTAATACTGATATTTTCTATCACTTTTCTGTGTGTGTGGGACTTTGATCCGTCGTGGGTTCGTTGGGGTTTGACCCCTTAGCCTGTTCGTGGATGCACTGCTCCATTGAATGGCGCAAATACTCGAAACCCGCTTAAAGGCTGCTTGCAGCTTTAATTAGGGTTCGAGCCCGAAGGGCTAGAAACCTATTGTATTTGTTGGTTTTATTATTATTATTATACTTCTTCCCTAGAACTGATACTGCAGCCCAAACCGTAAGGCCGACAGGGCTGAGACTTGGTCAGATGGTTGTAGTCCTTGTCGCTACTCAGATACACGGAGCCAGCCAAATCGACCCATAGGTGGCGCTACAGCGATAAAAAACGCGTTTACGCATGTTACTCCTAAACCGTTTGTTGCACACCCAAGTATTTTATATCAGAGTAATCACTGGCTCAAAACTTAAAAAATGTATATCTCCGAATTCATTTCCGGTATGCAAATTTTTTCGCTAATTAGCATTTTATGAAAAAAATAAAAAATGAACTAGTCCCTGGATTTTTGCCCTATTGGAACCAAACCAACGCTGATGAGTTCTGTGGAGTGTGAATATGAATAATTATTAAAAAAAAGTTGAAATTTTCATCCCCCATCGCTAGAGGGCGCAAAAATGTCCAAAACGGAAGTAACATATTGAACTAAAATGGCCATAACTCCTGAACTGTTTGAGATATCTTCATGGGGCTTGGAACATATGTGTAGACCCTCAATCCGGGGTCACAGTAAAAAGAATCCTGCGTTTGGCCACTAGGTGGCGCTATAATTTGGATGAGCTACAAAATGGCCATAACTACGCAACAGTTTGCCCGATTGACTTATTATTTGGTATGGTGTGTCTTTGTCTCATTCTACATGAATATCTAAAAGGACATTGGCGTATCTTAAAAAACATGGCCGCCATTGGCCAATGAAGTTTGAGCACTTATTAGACCGGGTTAACGGAGGCCGAACAAAACAACGCTCGCTGGGCTTATTCGTCTCATGGTCTTTAAGGTCTGTAAGAAATGTGAACTCATTCGGCCACCGGGGGGCGAAATAACGCTTTAGGAGTGCTTAAACAATTGTGTATCACGTGACATTTGACATATACAGAAACTATTGGTATCATAGGATAGTACTCTTCTATCTGAGCAACTTTGCCTCTGGAACAACTTCTGTCAATCGAATAGTTTGTGAGTTATCGCTGATGAGGTCAAAAACCTACCTTCGCAAACTAGTCGTTGGATTTTCGACCGATCGGAACCAAAACAATGCAGATGACTTCTGTGGGAAGTGTTTGTAAATAATTATTGAAAAAAAGTAGAAATTTCCTTTCACGGTCGCTTAGGGGCGCCAAAATAAAAGAATGGGTGGAGCCTATCACATTTAAATGGCCATAAATCCAGAACGGCTTAACATATCATCATATGCCTCGGGAAATATATGTAGATCATCACTCCGAGGTCCCATACAAAATAACATGGCGTTTGGACACTAGGTGGTGCTATAACAGTAAAAATGGCTAAATGTACATGTCTTTTGGTGGCCTAGACAACTCTGTGTCACGTGACATTTGACTAATACAAAAACTATTCATATCAAACGATAGATCTCCTTATTCATAACAACTTTGCCTCTTGAACCATTGATGTCTATCAAATGGTTTGTGACTTATTGGTTATGATGTAAAAAACCTACTTTTGCTAACTTGTTCAAGGATTTTCAAGCAATTTCAAAATTTCCACCACAGTACATTTCTTTGGACTCTCTAGGTCAATAATCATCAAAAATATGTTGAGTATTTTTTAGTTTTGTGACCATAACAGGGTGCTTTATTATATTAGCGTGAAACGAGTATGTTATAGGTCGCTACTCCTTAAGAAATAATCCAACTGACTTGCCATTAAGTACTATTATACATATTATGACACAAAACAAGCATGCAACATGTGATTCTTATCGGAAGAGGCATGCCTTCACAACAGTCAAAAAGGTGAAATATCATACATTTAAAATTACTATTTTAAACTTGTCTTTAATAAATACATCATTTGCTAGTCAAATTGCTAATCAGCCAGTCACATAGCATAAACTCAATCCATTTTGGCTTCTAGACGTGGTAAACACTTGCTGAAGTTCAAACCGAGCATCAAAATGGAGAAACAATTGGATATATGGTATGGGATATATTAGATAACACATACCACCTGAGGATTGTTGCCAACCATGTCCATGTTTTGATGGCTACTTCCAGCAGTAAAAAAATCGACCATGTCAGAAAGCTCAAATGATCTCAAACTGGTTTCTTGAACATGACAATGAGCTCACTGTACTCCAATGGCCTTCAGAGTCACCAGACTCAACCAAATAAGCATCACTTAAATGGCAAGGTCTTCTGGAATATTGTTGCAGACCATGAATGTGAATCAATTATCTATTTAAATTGGTCGTATTTTTTTTATCAATTCTTCAGAACACAAAATAAGCTATTTTGAAGAATGTGCATTGTATTAAAAAAAAGACCTATATATGTGCAATAGAATGTTTTGGAGACACAGGAGTTGCTTTGTTTTGCTAATGGCTTCATTCTTTATCAATTGACAGCTGCCAAGCCACGCCCTTAGCAACCAAACAGATTATTTTTTGCAATCGTCTAGCCAGACCTACATCTCTGCAGTAGAATATTATAAAGACACGGGGCTTGGTTCGTTTGACTTGTGGTTTGATGTGTTATTAATTGACAGGTATTAATTGACACCCATGGCAACCGAACAGGTTAGCTTAGCAACCGTTTAGCAAGATCTCTATCTCTGCAACAAATCATCATAGAGACATGAGAAATGGTTTATTGCACTCGTCCCTTAGGTATTATCGGTTTACGCCCGTTTTTGCATACGAGTGTACGCATGCATGGTCTGTATTAAAAGTTACCAACCGTTTCTGTCATATTTCTTGGTGTGGAAGAGTGTCATTCGTTGTGGATTTGTTACGGTGCCATTCCTGAGCCTAGTTGACAATGGCAAGGCCAATAGAGGCCTTAGACTGCTCGAACCCGCTAAATGCTGCTTGCAGCTTTAATTATTATTATACTTCTTCCCTAGAACTGATACTGCAGCCCAAACCGTAAGGCCGACAGGGCTGAGACTTGGTCAGATGGTTGTAGTCCTTGTCGCTACTCAGATACACGGAACCAGCCAAATCGGCCCATAGGTGGCGCTACAGCGATGCCGAACGCGTTAACGCTTGTTACTCCTAAACCGTTTTTCGCACACCCATGTGTCTTATATCAGTGTAATCACTGGCTCAAAACTTAAAAAACGTATATCTCTGATTTCATTTCCGGTATGCAAATTTTTTCGCTAATTAGCATTTTATGAAAAAAATTAAAAATGAACTAGTCCCTGGATTTTTGCCCTTTTGGAACCAAACCAACGCTGATGAGTTCTGTGGAGTGTGAATATGAATAATTATTAAAAAAAAGTTGAAATTTTCATCCCCCATCGCTAGAGGGCGCAAAAATGTCCAAAACGGAAGTAACATATTGAACTAAAATGGCCATAACTCCTTAACTGTTTGAGATATCTTCATGGGGCTTTTAACATATGTGTACACCCTCAATCCGGGGTCACAGTAAAAAAAATGCGGCGTTTGGCCACTAGGTGGCGCTATAATTTGAATGAGCTAGAAAATGGCTATAACTACGCAACAGTTTGCCCGATTGACTTATTATTTGGTATGGTGTGTCTTTGTCTCATTCTACATGAATATCTAAAAGGACATTGGCGTATCCTAAAAAACATGGCCGCCATTGGCCAATGAAGTTTGAGCACTTATTAGACCGGGTTAACGGAGGCCGAACAAAACGACGCTCGCTGGGCTTATTCGTCTCATGGTCTTTAAGGTCTGTAAGAAATGTGAACTCATTCGGCCACCGGGGGGCGAAATAACGCTTTAGGAGTGCTTAAACAATTGTGTATCACGTGACATTTGACATATACAGAAACTATTGGTATCATATGATAGTACTCTTCTATCTGAGCAACTTTGCCTCTGGAACAACTTCTGTCAATCGAACAGTTTGTGAGTTATCGCTGATGAGGTCAAAAACCTACCTTCGCAAACTAGTCGTTGGATTTTCGACCGATCGGAACCACAACAATGCAGATGACTTCTGTGGGAAGTGTTTGTAAATACTTATTGAAAAAAAGTAGAAATTTCCTTTCACGGTTGCTTAGGGGCGCCAAAATAAAAGAATGGGTGGAGCCTATCACATTTAAATGGCCTTAAATCCAGAACAGCTAAACATATCATCATATGCCTCGGGAAATATATGTAGACCATCACTCCGAGGTCACATACAAAATAACGTGGCGTTTGGACACTAGGTGGCGCTATAATATTAAAAATGGCTAAATGTACATGTCTTTTGGTGGCCTAGACAACGGTGTGTCACGTGACATTTGACTAATAAACAAACTATTGATATCAAACGATAGATCTCCTCATTCATAACAACTTTGCCTCTTGAACCATTGATGTCTATCAAATGGTTTGTGAGTTATTGGTGATGATGTAAAAAAACTACTTTTGCAAACTTGTTCAAGGATTTTCAAGCAATTTCAAAATTTCCACCACAGTACATTTCTCTGGACTCTCTAGGTCAATAATCATCAAAATCATGTTGAGTTTTTTTTGTTTTGTGACCATAACAGGGTCCTTTATTATATTAGCGTGAAACGAGTACGGTGAAGGTCGCTTCTCCTTAATAATTAATCCAACTGACTTGCCATTAAGTACTATTATACATATTATGACAAAAAACAAGCATGCAACATGTGATTCTTATCGGAAGAGGCATGCCTTCACAACAGTCAAAAAGGTGAAATATCATACATTTAAAATTACTATTTTAAACTTGTCTTTAATAAATACATCATTTGCTAATCAAATTGCTAATCAGCCAGTCACATAGCATAAACTCAATCCATTTTGGCTTCTAGACGTGGTAAACACACTTGCTGAAGTTCAAACCGAGCATCAAAATGGAGAAACAGTTGGATATATGGTATGGGATATATTAGATAACACATACCACCTGAGGATTGTTGCCAACCAAGTCCATGTTTTGATGGCTACTTCCAGCAGTAAAAAATGGACCATGTCAGAAAGCTCAAATGATCTCAAACTGGTTTCTTGAACATGACAATGAGCTCACTGTACTCCAATGGCCTTCAGAGTCACCAGACTCAACCAAATAAGCATCAGTTAAATTGCAAGGTCTTCTGGAATATTGTTGCAGACCATGAATGTGAATCAATTATCTATTTAAATTGGTCTTATTTTTTTTAATCAATTTTTCAGAACACAAAATGAGCTATTTTGAAGAATGTGCATTGTATTAACAAAAAAGACCTATATATGTGCATGGAATGTTTTAGAGACACAGAAGTTGCTTTGTTTTGCTTATGGCTTCGTTCTTTATCAATTGACAGCTGCCAAGCCACACCCTTAGCAACCAAACAGATTATTTTTTGCAACCGTCTAGCCAGACCTACATCTCTGCAGTAGAATATTATAGAGACAAGGGGCTTGGTTCGTTTGACTTGTGGTTTGATGTGTTATTAATTGACAGGTGCTATTCCACACCCATGGCAACTGAACAGGTTAGCTTAGCAACCGTTTAGCAAGATCTATATCTCTGCAACAAATCATCGTAGAGACATGAGAATTGGTTCATTGCACTCGTCCCTTAGGTATTATCGGTTTACGCCCATTTTTGCATACGAGTGTAAGCATGCATGGTCTGTATTAAAAGTTACCGACCGTTTCTGTCATATTTCTTGGTGTGGAAGAGTGTCATTCGTTGTGGATTTGTTACGGTGCCATTCCTGAGCCTAGTTGACAATGGCAAGGCCAATAGAGGCCTTAGACTGCTCGAACCCGCTAAATGCTGCTTGCAGCTTTAATTAGGGTTCGAGCCCGAAGGGCTAGAAACCTATTGTATTTGTTAAGATTTTTATTAGGGTTTCGAGCACGAAGTGCTGAAAACCTATTGTTTTTGTAAGGATTTTTAGGGTTCGAGCCCGAAGGGCTAGAAACCTATTGTATTTGTTAAGATTTTTAGGGTTCGAGCCCGAAGGGCTAGAAACCTATTGTATTTGTTAAGATTTTTATTAGGGTTCGAGCCCGAAGGGCTAGAAACCTATTGTATTTGTTGGTTTTATTATTCTTCTTATTATTATTCTGCCATAAAACTGATACTGCAGCCCAAACCGTAAGGCCGACAGAGCTGAGACTTGGTCAGATGGTAGTAGTCCTTGTCGCTACTCAGATACACGGAGCCAGCCATATCGACCCATAGGTGGCGCTATAGCAATACCAAACGCGTTTGCGCTTGTTACTCCGAAACCGTTTGTCGCACACCCAAGTGTCTTATATCAGTGTAATCACTGGCTCAAAACTTAAAAAACGTATATCTCCGATTTCATTTCCGCCATTATAGATTTTTCGCTAATTAGCATTTTATGAAAAAAAAAAAAATGAACTAGTCCCTGGATTTTTGCCCTATTGGAACCAAACCAACGCTGATGAGTTCTGTGGAGTGTGAATATGAATAATTATTAAAAAAAAGTTCAATTTTCAATTCACGGTCGCTAGGTGGCGCTAAAACATCCAAACCGGAAGTAACATATTTAGCTAAAATGGCCATAACTCCTGAACTGTTTGAGATATCTTCATGGGGCTTGGAACACATGTGTAGACCCTCAGTCCGGGGTCACAATAAAAAGACAGTGGCGTTTGGCCACTAGATGGCGCTATAATTTGAATGAGCTAGAAAATGTCTATAACTACGCAACAGTTTGCCCGATTGACTTATTATTTGGTATGGTGTGTCTTTGTCTCATTCTACATAATTATCTAAATGGACATTGGCGTATATCAAAAAACATGGCCGCCATTGGTCGATGAAGTTTGAGCACTCATTACGCCGGGTTAACGGAGGCCGATCAAAACGCCACTCACTGGGCTTATTTGTCTCATGGTCCTGACGGTGTGTAAGAAACATGAACTTATTCGGCCACCTGGGGGCGTAATAGCGCTTTTGGAGTGCATGCACAACTGTGTATCACGTGATATTTGACATTTACCCAAACTATGGTTATAATATGATAGTACTCTTCATTCTGAGCAACTTTGCCTCTGGAACAACTTCTATTGATCAAACGGTTCGTGAGTTATCGCTGATGATGTCAAAAACCTACTTTCGCGAACTAGTTCCTGGTTTTTCAACCGATCGGAACCAAACCAATGCAGATGACTTCTGTGGAGTGTGAATGTAAATAATCATTGAAAAAAAGTTGAAATTTTTCTTTCACCGCTGCTTAGGGACGCCAAAACTTAAAATGGTCTGAGCCTATCACATTAAAATGGCCATAAATCCAGAACGGCTTAACATATCATCATGGGGCTCAGATGATATGTGTAGACCATCACTCCAAGGTCACATACAAAGGAAGGTGGCGTTTGGATACTAGGTGGCGCTAAAACATTAAAAAAGGCAAAATGTACATGTATTTTGGTGGCCTGGACAACTTTGTGTCATGTGACATTTGACTAATACACAAACTATTGATATCAAACGATAGATCTCCTCATTCATAACAACTTTGCCTCTTGAACCATTGATGTCTATCAAATGGTTTGTGAGTTATTGGTGATGATGTATAAAACCTACTTTTGCAAACTTGTTCAAAGATTTTCAAGCAATTACAAAATTTCCACCACAGTACATTTCTCTGGACTCTCTAGGTCAATAATCATCAAAAACATGTTGAGTTTTTTTTTGTTTTGTGACCATAACAGGGTCCTTTATTATATTAGCGTGAAACAAGTGTGGTGAAGGTCACCACTCCTTAATAATTAATCCAACTGACTTGCCATTAAGTACTATTATACATATTATGACACAAAACAAGCATGCAACATGTGATTCTTATCGGAAGAGGCATGCCTTCACAACAGTCAAAAAGGTGAAATATCATACATTTAAAATTACTATTTTAAACTTGTCTTTAATAAATACATCATTTGCTAGTCAAATTGCTAATCAGCCAGTCACATAGCATAAACTCAATCCATTTTGGCATCTAGACGTGGTAAACACACTTGCTGAAGTTCAAACCGAGCATCAAAATGGAGAAACAATTGGATATATGGTATGGGATATATTAGATAACACATACCACCTGAGGATTGTTGCCAACCATGTCCATGTTTTGATGGCTACTTCCAGCAGTAAAAAAAATCGACCATGTCAGAAAGCTCAAATGATCTCAAACTGGTTTCTTGAACATGACAATGAGCTCACTCTACTCCAATGGCCTTCAGAGTCACCAGACTCAACCAAATAAGCATCACTTAAATGGCAAGGTCTTCTGGAATATTGTTGCAGACCATGAATGTGAATCAATTATCTATTTAAATTGGTCGTATTTTTTTTATCAATTCTTCAGAACAAAAAATAAGCTATTTTGAAGAATGTGCATTGTATTAAAAAAAAGACCTATATCTGTGCAATAGAATGTTTTAGAGACACAGGAGTTGCTTTGTTTTGCTAATGGCTTCGTTCTTTATCAATTGACAGCTGCCAAGCCACACCCTTAGCAACCAAACAGATTATTTTTTGCAATCGTCTAGCCAGACCTACATCTCTGCAGTAGAATATTATAAAGACACGGGGCTTGGTTCGTTTGACTTGTGGTTTGATGTGTTATTAATTGACAGGTATTAATTGACACCCATGGCAACCGAACAGGTTAGCTTAGCAACCGTTTAGCAAGATCTCTATCTCTGCAACAAATCATCATAGAGACATGAGAAATGGTTTATTGCACTCGTCCCTTAGGTATTATCGGTTTACGCCCGTTTTTGCATACGAGTGTACGCATGCATGGTCTGTATTAAAAGTTACCAACCGTTTCTGTCATATTTCTTGGTGTGGAAGAGTGTCATTCGTTGTGGATTTGTTACGGTGCCATTCCTGAGCCTAGTTGACAATGGCAAGGCCAATAGAGGCCTTAGACTGCTCGAACCCGCTAAATGCTGCTTGCAGCTTTAATTCTTCTTATTATTATTCTGCCATAAAACTGATACTGCAGCCCAAACCGTAAGACCGACAGAGCTGAGACTTGGTCAGATGGTAGTAGTCCTTGTCGCTACTCAGATACACGGAGCCAGCCATATCGGCCCATAGGGGGCGCTACAGCGATGAAAACAGCCTTTTTGTTCGTAGCCCCTAAACCGTTTGTCGCACACCCAAGTGTCTTGTATCAGTGTAATCACTGGCTCAAAACTTAAAAAACGTATGACTCAGATTTCATTTCCGGTATGCAAATTTTTTCGCAAATTAGCATTTTATGAAAAAAAAAAAAAATGAACTAGTCCCTGGATTTTTGCCCTATTGGAACCAAACCAACGCTGAAGACTTCTGTGGAGTGTGAATATGAATAATTATTAAAAAAAAGTTGAATTTTCAATTCACGGTCGCTAGGGGGTGCTAAAACATCCAAACCGGAAGTAACATATTTAACTAAAATGGCCATAACTCCTGAACTGTTTGAGACATCTTCATGGGGCTTTGAACATATGTATAGACTCTCAGTCCGGGGTCACAATAAAAAGACAGTGGCGTTTTGCCACTAGATGGCGCTATAATTTGAATGAGCTAGAAAATGGCCATAACTACGCAACAGTTTGCCCGATTGACTTATTATTTGGTATGGTGTGTCTTTGTCTCATTCTACATGAATATCTAAAAGGACATTGGCGTATCTTAAAAAACATGGCCGCCTTTGGCCAATGAAGTTTGAGCACTTATTAGACCGGGTTAACGGAGGCCGAACAAAACGACACTCGCTGGGCTTATTCGTCTCATGGTCTTTAAGGTCTGTAAGAAATGTGAACTTATTCCGCCACCGGGGGGCGAAATAACGCTTTTGGAGTGCATAATCAATTCTGTATCACGTGACATTTGACATATACAGACACCATTGGTATCATAAGATTGCTCTTCTCATTCTGAACAACTTTGCCTCTGGACACTCTTCTGTCGATCAAACGGTTCGTGAGTTATCACTGATGATGTCAAAAACCTACTTTCGCGAACTAGTTCCTGGTTTTTCAACCGATCGGAACCAAACCAATGCAGATGACTTCTGTGGAGTGTGAATGTAAATAATCATTGAAAAAAAGTTGAAATTTTCTTTCACCGCTGCTTAGGGACGCCAAAACTTAAAATGGTCTGAGCCTATCACATTAAAATGGCCATAAATCCAGAACGGCTTAACATATCATCATGGGGCTCAGATGATATGTGTAGACCATCACTCCAAGGTCACATACAAAGGAAGGTGGCGTTTGGATACTAGGTGGCGCTAAAACATTAAAAAAGGCAAAATGTACATGTATTTTGGTGGCCTGGACAACTTTGTGTCATGTGACATTTGACTAATACACAAACTATTGATATCAAACGATAGATCTCCTCATTCATAACAACTTTGCCTCTTGAACCATTGATGTCTATCAAATGGTTTGTGAGTTATTGGTGATGATGTATAAAACCTACTTTTGCAAACTTGTTCAAGGATTTTCAAGCAATTACAAAATTTCCACCGCAGTACATTTCTCTGGACTCTCTAGGTCAATAATCATCAAAAACATGTTGAGTTTTTTTTGTTTTGTGACCATAACAGGGTCCTTTATTATATTAGCGTTAACCGAGTACGGTGAAGGTCGCTACTCCTTAATAAATAATCCAACAGAATTGCCATTAAGTACTATTACACATATTATGACACAAAACAAGCACGCAACATGTAATTCTTATCGGAAGAGGCATGCCTTCACAACAGTCAAAAAGGTGAAATATCATACATTTAAATTACTATTTTAAACTTGTCTTTAATAAATACATCATTTGCTAATCAAATTGCTAATCAGCCAGTCACATAGCATAAACCCAATCCATTTTGGCATCCAGACGTGGTAAACACACTTGCTGAAGTTTAAACCGAGCATCAAAATGGAGAAACAATTGGATATATGGTATGGGATATATTAGATAACACATACCACCTGAGGATTGTTGCCAACCATGTCCATGTTTTGATGGCTACTTCCAGCAGTAAAAAATGGACCATGTCAGAAAGCTCAAATGATCTCAAACTGGTTTCTTGAACATGACAATGAGCTCACTGTACTCCAATGGCCTTCAGAGTCACCAGACTCAACCAAATAAGCATCAGTTAAATGGCAATGTCTTCTGGAATATTGTTGCAGACCATGAATGTGAATCAATTATCTATTTAAATTGGTCTTATTTTTTTTAATCAATTTTTCAGAACACAAAATGAGCTATTTGAAGAATGTGCATTGTATTAACAAAAAAGACCTATATATGTGCATGGAATGTTTTAGAGACACAGGAGTTGCTTTGTTTTGCTAATGGCTTCGTTCTTTATCAATTGACAGCTGTCAAGCCACGCCCTTAGCAACCAAACAGATTATTTTTTGCAACCGTCTAGCCAGACCTACATCTCTGCAGTAGAATATTATAGAGACAAGGGGCTTGGTTCGTTTGACTTGTGGTTTGATGTGTTATTAATTGACAGGTGCTATTCCACACCCATGGCAACCGAACAGGTTAGCTTAGCAACCGTTTAGCAAGATCTATATCTCTGCAACAAATCATCGTAGAGACATGAGAATTGGTTCATTGCACTCGTCCCTTAGGTATTATCGGTTTACCCCCGTTTTTGCATACGAGTGTAAGCATGCATGGTCTGTATTAAAAGTTACCGTTCGTTTCTGTCATATTTCTTGGTGTGGAAGAGTGTCATTCGTTGTGGATTTGTTACGGTGCCATTCCTGAGCCTAGTTGACAATGGCAAGGCCAATAGAGGCCTTAGACTGCTCGAACCCGCTAAATGCTGCTTGCAGCTTTAATTAGGGTTTCGAGCACGAAGTGCTGAAAACCTATTGTTTTTGTAAGGATTTTTATTATTAGGGTTCGAGCCCGAAGGGCTAGAAACCTATCGTATTTGTTAAGATTTTTATTAGGGTTCGAGCCCGAAGGGCTAGAAACCTATTGTATTTGTTGGTTTTATTATTCTTCTTATTATTATTCTGCCATAAAACTGATACTGCAGCCCAAACCGTAAGGCCGACAGAGCTGAGACTTGGTCAGATGGTAGTAGTCCTTGTCGCTACTCAGATACACGGAGCCAGCCATATCGACCCATAGGTGGCACTATAGCAATACCAAACGCGTTTGCGCTTGTTACTCCGAAACCGTTTGTCGCACACCCAAGTGTCTTATATCAGTGTAATCACTGGCTCAAAACTTAAAAAACGTATATCTCCGATTTCATTTCCGCCATTATAGATTTTTCGCTAATTAGCATTTTATGAAAAAAAAAAAAAATGAACTAGTCCCTGGATTTTTGCCCTATTGGAACCAAACCAACGCTGATGAGTTCTGTGGAGTGTGAATATGAATAATTATTAAAAAAAAGTTCAATTTTCAATTCACGGTCGCTAGGTGGCGCTAAAACACCCAAACCGGAAGTAACATATTTTACTAAAATGGCCATAACTCCTGAACTGTTTGAGATATCTTCATGGGGCTTGGAACATATGTGTAGACCCTCAGTCCGGGGTCACAATAAAAAGACAGTGGCGTTTGGCCACTAGATGGCGCTATAATTTGAATGAGCTAGAAAATGTCTATAACTACGCAACAGTTTGCCTGATTGACTTATTATTTGGTATGGTGTGTCTTTGTCTCATTCTACATGAATATCTAAAAGGACATTGGCGTATCTTAAAAAACATGGCCGCCATTGGTCGATGAAGTTTGAGCACTCATTACACCGGGTTAACGGAGGCCGATCAAAACGCCACTCACTGGGCTTATTTGTCTCATGGTCCTGAAGGTCTGTAAGAAACATGAACTTATTCGGCCACCGGGGGGCGTAATAGCGCTTTAGGAGTACATGAACAACTGTGTATCACGTGATATTTGACATATACCCAAACTGTTTATATCATATGATAGGACTACTTTTTCTGAGCCACTTTGCCTCTTGAACCACTTCTGTCGATCGAACGGTTCGTGAGTTATCGCTGATGATGTCAAAAACCTAATTTCGCGAACTAGTCGTTGGTTTTTCAACCGATCGGAACCAAACCAATGCAGATGGCTTCTTCGGAGTGTGACTGTAAATAATCATTGAAAAAAAGTAGAAATTTCCTTTCACCATTGCTTAGGGACGCCAAAACTTAAAATGGGTGGAGCCTATCACCTTTAAATGGGCATATATCCAGAACGGTTTAACATATCAGCAAGGGGCTCAGAAAATATGTGAAGACCACCACTACGATGTCACATACAAAATAACGTGGCGTTTGGACACTAGTTGGCGCTATAACAGTAAAAAGGGTTAAATGTACATGTCTTTTGGTGGCCTAGACAACTGTGTGTCACGTGACATTTGACTAATACACAAACTATTGATATCAAACGATAGAACTCCTCATTCATAACAACTTTGCCTCTTGAACCATTGACGTCTATCAAAAGGTTTGTGAGTTATTGGTGATGATGTATAAAACCTACTTTTGCAAACTAGTTTTAGGACTTTCAAGCAATTAAACAAATTCCACCACAGTACATTTCTTTGGACTCTCTAGGTCAATAATCATCAAAAACATGTTGAGTTTTTTTAGTTTTGTGACCATAACAGGGTCCTTTATTATATTAGCGTAAACCGAGTACGGTGAAGGTCGCTACTCCTTAATAAATAATCCAACTGAATTGCCATTAAGTACTATTACACATATTATTACACTGAACAAGCATGCAACATGTGATTCTTATCGGAAGAGGCTTTCCTTCACAACAGTCAAAAAGGTGAAATATCATACATTTAAAATTACTATTTTAAACTTGTCTTTAATAAATACATCATTTGCTAATCAAATTGCTAATCAGCCAGTCACATAGCATGAACTCAATCCATTTTGGCATCTAGACGTGGTAAACACACTTGCTGAAGTTCAAACCGAGCATCAAAATTGATAAACAATTGGATATATGGTATGGGATATATTAGATAACACATACCACCTGAGGATTGTTGCCAACCAAGTCCATGTTTTGATGGCTACTTCCAGCAGTAAAAAATGGACCATGTCAGAAAGCTCAAATGATCTCAAACTGGTTTCTTGAACATGACAATGAGCTCACTGTACTCCAATGGCCTTCAGAGTCACCAGACTCAACCAAATAAGCATCAGTTAAATGGCAAGGTCTTCTGGAATATTGTTGCAGACCATGAATGTGAATCAATTATCTATTTAAATTGGTCTTATTTTTTTTTATCAATTTTTCAGAACACAAAATGAGCTATTTTAAAGAATGCTCATTGTATTAACAAAAATGTGCAATAGAATGTTTTAGAGACACAGGAGTTGCTCTGTTTTGCTAATGGCTTCGTTCTTTATCAATTGACAGCTGCCAAGCCACACCCTTAGCAACCAAACAGATTATTTTTTGCAACCGTCTAGCCAGACCTACGTCTCTGCAGTAGAATATTATAGAGACACGGGGCTTGGTTCGTTTGACTTTTGGTTTGATGTGTTATTAATTGACAGGTGCTATTCCACACCCATGGCAACCGAACAGGTTAGCTTAGCAACCGTTTAGCAAGATCTATATCTCTGCAACAAATCATCGTAGAGACATGAGAATTGGTTCATTGCACTCGTCCCTTAGGTATTATTGGTTTACGCCCGTTTTTGCATACGAGTGTAAGCATGCATGGTCTGTATTAAAAGTTACCAACCGTTTCTGTCATATTTCTTGGTGTGGAAGAGTTTCATTCGTTATGGATTTGTTACGGTGCCATTCCTGAGCCTAGTTGACATTGGCAAGGCCAATAGAGGCCTTAGACTGCTCGAACCCGCTAAATGCTGCTTGCAGCTTTAATTAGGGTTCGAGCCCGAAGGGCTAGAAACCTATTGTATTTGTTGGTTTTATTATTATTCTGCCATAAAACTGATACTGCAGCCCAAACCGTAAGGCCGACAGAGCTGAGACTTGGTCAGATGGTAGTAGTCCTTGTCGCTACTCAGATACACGGAGCCAGCCATATCGACCCATAGGTGGCGCTATAGCAATACCAAACGCGTTTGCGCTTGTTACTCCGAAACCGTTTGTCGCACACCCAAGTGTCTTATATCAGTGTAATCACTGGCTCAAAACTTAAAAAACGTATATCTCCGATTTCATTTCCGCCATTATAGATTTTTCGCTAATTAGCATTTTATGAAAAAAAAAAAAAATGAACTAGTCCCTGGATTTTTGCCCTATTGGAACCAAACCAACGCTGATGAGTTCTGTGGAGTGTGAATATGAATAATTATTAAAAAAAAGTTCAATTTTCAATTCACGGTCGCTAGGTGGCGCTAAAACATCCAAACCGGAAGTAACATATTTAGCTAAAATGGCCATAACTCCTGAACTGTTTGAGATATCTTCATGGGGCTTGGAACACATGTGTAGACCCTCAGTCCGGGGTCACAATAAAAAGACAGTGGCGTTTGGCCACTAGATGGCGCTATAATTTGAATGAGCTAGAAAATGTCTATAACTACGCAACAGTTTGCCCGATTGACTTATTATTTGGTATGGTGTGTCTTTGTCTCATTCTACATAATTATCTAAATGGACATTGGCGTATATCAAAAAACATGGCCGCCATTGGTCGATGAAGTTTGAGCACTCATTACGCCGGGTTAACGGAGGCCGATCAAAACGCCACTCACTGGGCTTATTTGTCTCATGGTCCTGACGGTGTGTAAGAAACATGAACTTATTCGGCCACCTGGGGGCGTAATAGCGCTTTTGGAGTGCATGCACAACTGTGTATCACGTGATATTTGACATTTACCCAAACTATGGTTATAATATGATAGTACTCTTCATTCTGAGCAACTTTGCCTCTGGAACAACTTCTATTGATCAAACGGTTCGTGAGTTATCGCTGATGATGTCAAAAACCTACTTTCGCGAACTAGTTCCTGGTTTTTCAACCGATCGGAACCAAACCAATGCAGATGACTTCTGTGGAGTGTGAATGTAAATAATCATTGAAAAAAAGTTGAAATTTTTCTTTCACCGCTGCTTAGGGACGCCAAAACTTAAAATGGTCTGAGCCTATCACATTAAAATGGCCATAAATCCAGAACGGCTTAACATATCATCATGGGGCTCAGATGATATGTGTAGACCATCACTCCAAGGTCACATACAAAGGAAGGTGGCGTTTGGATACTAGGTGGCGCTAAAACATTAAAAAAGGCAAAATGTACATGTATTTTGGTGGCCTGGACAACTTTGTGTCATGTGACATTTGACTAATACACAAACTATTGATATCAAACGATAGATCTCCTCATTCATAACAACTTTGCCTCTTGAACCATTGATGTCTATCAAATGGTTTGTGAGTTATTGGTGATGATGTATAAAACCTACTTTTGCAAACTTGTTCAAAGATTTTCAAGCAATTACAAAATTTCCACCACAGTACATTTCTCTGGACTCTCTAGGTCAATAATCATCAAAAACATGTTGAGTTTTTTTTTTGTTTTGTGACCATAACAGGGTCCTTTATTATATTAGCGTGAAACAAGTGTGGTGAAGGTCACCACTCCTTAATAATTAATCCAACTGACTTGCCATTAAGTACTATTATACATATTATGACACAAAACAAGCATGCAACATGTGATTCTTATCGGAAGAGGCATGCCTTCACAACAGTCAAAAAGGTGAAATATCATACATTTAAAATTACTATTTTAAACTTGTCTTTAATAAATACATCATTTGCTAGTCAAATTGCTAATCAGCCAGTCACATAGCATAAACTCAATCCATTTTGGCATCTAGACGTGGTAAACACACTTGCTGAAGTTCAAACCGAGCATCAAAATGGAGAAACAATTGGATATATGGTATGGGATATATTAGATAACACATACCACCTGAGGATTGTTGCCAACCATGTCCATGTTTTGATGGCTACTTCCAGCAGTAAAAAAAATCGACCATGTCAGAAAGCTCAAATGATCTCAAACTGGTTTCTTGAACATGACAATGAGCTCACTCTACTCCAATGGCCTTCAGAGTCACCAGACTCAACCAAATAAGCATCACTTAAATGGCAAGGTCTTCTGGAATATTGTTGCAGACCATGAATGTGAATCAATTATCTATTTAAATTGGTCGTATTTTTTTTATCAATTCTTCAGAACAAAAAATAAGCTATTTTGAAGAATGTGCATTGTATTAAAAAAAAGACCTATATCTGTGCAATAGAATGTTTTAGAGACACAGGAGTTGCTTTGTTTTGCTAATGGCTTCGTTCTTTATCAATTGACAGCTGCCAAGCCACACCCTTAGCAACCAAACAGATTATTTTTTGCAATCGTCTAGCCAGACCTACATCTCTGCAGTAGAATATTATAAAGACACGGGGCTTGGTTCGTTTGACTTGTGGTTTGATGTGTTATTAATTGACAGGTATTAATTGACACCCATGGCAACCGAACAGGTTAGCTTAGCAACCGTTTAGCAAGATCTCTATCTCTGCAACAAATCATCATAGAGACATGAGAAATGGTTTATTGCACTCGTCCCTTAGGTATTATCGGTTTACGCCCGTTTTTGCATACGAGTGTACGCATGCATGGTCTGTATTAAAAGTTACCAACCGTTTCTGTCATATTTCTTGGTGTGGAAGAGTGTCATTCGTTGTGGATTTGTTACGGTGCCATTCCTGAGCCTAGTTGACAATGGCAAGGCCAATAGAGGCCTTAGACTGCTCGAACCCGCTAAATGCTGCTTGCAGCTTTAATTCTTCTTATTATTATTCTGCCATAAAACTGATACTGCAGCCCAAACCGTAAGGCCGACAGAGCTGAGACTTGGTCAGATGATAGTAGTCCTTGTCGCTACTCAGATACACGGAGCCAGCCATATCGGCCCATAGGGGGCGCTACAGCGATGAAAACAGCCTTTTTGTTCGTAGCCCCTAAACCGTTTGTCGCACACCCAAGTGTCTTATATCAGTGTAATCACTGGCTCAAAACTTAAAAAACATATGACTCAGATTTCATTTCCGGTATGCAATTTTTTTCGCAAATTAGCATTTTATGAAAAAAAAAAAAAATGAACTAGTCCCTGGATTTTTGCCCTATTGGAACCAAACCAACGCTGATGAGTTCTGTGGAGTGTGAATATGAATAATTATTAAAAAAAAGTTGAATTTTCAATTCACGGTCGCTAGGTGGCGCTAAAACATCCAAACCGGAAGTAACATATTTAACTAAAATGGCCATAACTCCTGAACTGTTTGAGATATCTTCATGGGGCTTGGAACATATGTGTAGACTCTCAGTCCGGGGTCACAATAAAAAGACAGTGGCGTTTGGCCACTAGGTGGCGCTATAATTTGAATGAGCTAGAAAATGGCTATAACTACGCAACAGTTTGCCTGATTGACTTATTATTTGGTATGGTGTGTCTTTGTCTCATTCTACATGAATATCTAAAAGGACATTGGCGTATCTTAAAAAACATGGCCGCCATTGGCCAATGAAGTTTGAGCACTTATTAGACCGGGTTAACGGAGGCCGAACAAAACAACGCTCGCTGGGCTTATTCGTCTCATGGTCTTTAAGGTCTGTAAGAAATGTGAACTCATTCGGCCACCGGGGGGCGAAATAACACTTTAGGAGTGCTTAAACAATTGTGTATCACGTGACATTTGACATATACAGAAACTATTGGTATCATATGATAGTACTCTTCTTTCTGAGCAACTTTGCCTCTGGAACAACTTCTGTCAATCGAATAGTTTGTGAGTTATCGCTGATGAGGTCAAAAACCTACCTTCGCAAACTAGTCGTTGGATTTTCGACCGATCGGAACCAAAACAATGCAGATGACTTCTGTGGAGTGTGACTGTAAATAATCATTGAAAAAAAGTAGAAATTTCCTTTCACCATTGCTTAGGGACGCCAAAACTTAAAATGGGTGGAGCCTATCACATTTAAATGGGCATATATCCAGAACGGTTTAACATGTCAGCAAGGGGCTCAGAAAATATGTGAAGACCACCACTACGATGTCACATACAAAATAACGTGGCGTTTGGACACTAGTTGGCGCTATAACAGTAAAAAGGGTTAAATGTACATGTCTTTTGGTGGCCTAGACAACTGTGTGTCACGTGACATTTGACTAATACACAAACTATTGATATCAAACGATAGAACTCCTCATTCATAACAACTTTGCCTCTTGAACCATTGACGTCTATCAAAAGGTTTGTGAGTTATTGGTGATGATGTATAAAACCTACTTTTGCAAACTAGTTTTAGGACTTTCAAGCAATTAAACAAATTCCACCACAGTACATTTCTTTGGACTCTCTAGGTCAATAATCATCAAAAACATGTTGAGTTTTTTTTGTTTTGTGACCATAACAGGGTCCTTTATTATATTAGCGTAAACCGAGTACGGTGAAGGTCGCTACTCCTTAATAAATAATCCAACTGAATTGCCATTAAGTACTATTACACATATTATGACACTGAACAAGCATGCAACATGTGATTCTTATCGGAAGAGGCATGCCTTCACAACAGTCAAAAAGGTGAAATATCATACATTTAAAATTACTATTTTAAACTTGTCTTTAATAAATACATCATTTGCTAGTCAAATTGCTAATCAGCCAGTCACATAGCATAAACTCAATCCATTTTGGCTTCTAGACGTGGTAAACACACTTGCTGAAGTTCAAACCGAGCATCAAAATGGAGAAACAATTGGATATATGGTATGGGATATATTAGATAACACATACCACCTGAGGATTGTTGCCAACCATGTCCATGTTTTGATGGCTACTTCCAGCAGTAAAAAAAATCGACCATGTCAGAAAGCTCAAATGATCTCAAACTGGTTTCTTGAACATGACAATGAGCTCACTGTACTCCAATGGCCTTCAGAGTCACCAGACTCAACCAAATAAGCATCAGTTAAATGGCAAGGTCTTCTGGAATATTGTTGCAGACCATGAATGTGAATCAATTATCTATTTAAATTGGTCGTATTTTTTTAATCAATTTTTCAGAACACAAAATAAGCTATTTTGAAGAATGTGCATTGTATTAAAAAAAAGACCTATATATGTGCAATAGAATGTTTTAGAGACACAGGAGTTGCTTTGTTTTGCTAATGGCTTCATTCTTTATCAATTGACAGCTGCCAAGCCACGCCCTTAGCAACCAAACAGATTATTTTTTGCAATCGTCTAGCCAGACCTACATCTCTGCAGTAGAATATTATAAAGACACGGGGCTTGGTTCGTTTGACTTGTGGTTTGATGTGTTATTAATTGACAGGTATTAATTGACACCCATGGCAACCGAACAGGTTAGCTTAGCAACCGTTTAGCAAGATCTCTATCTCTGCAACAAATCATCATAGAGACATGAGAATTGGTTTATTGCACTCGTCCCTTAGGTATTATCGGTTTACGCCCGTTTTTGCATACGAGTGTACGCATGCATGGTCTGTATTAAAAGTTACCAACCATTTCTGTCATATTTCTTGGTGGGGAAGAGTGTCATTCATTGTGGATTTGTTACGGTGCCATTCCTGAGCCTAGTTGACAATGGCAAGGCCAATAGAGGCCTTAGACTGCTCGAACCCGCTAAATGCTGCTTGCAGCTTTAATTAGGGTTCGAGCCCGTAGGGCTAGAAACCTATTGTATTTGTATGTTTTATTATTATTATTATACTTCTTCCCTAAAACTGATCGTGCAGCCCAAACCGTAAGACCGACAGAGCTGAGACTTGGTCAGATGGTAGTAGTCCTTGTCGCTACTCAGATACACGGAACCAGCCAAATCGGCCCATAGGTGGCGCTACAGCGATGCCGCACGCGTTGGCTTGCGCAACCCATAAACCGTTTGTCGCACACCCAAGTGTTTTATATCAGTGTAATCATTGGCTCAAAACTTAAAAAACGTATATCTCCGATTTCATTTCCGGTATTCAAATTTTTTCGCTAATTTGCATTTTATGAAAAAAATAAAAAATGAACTAGTCCCTGGATTTGTGCCCTATCGGATCCAAACCAACGTTGATGTATTCTGATGAGTGTGAATGTAAATAACTATCAAAAAAAAGTTGAATTTTCAATTCATGGCCGCTAGGTGGCGCTAAAACGTCCAAACCGGAAGTGACATATTTAACTAAAATGGGCATAACTCCTGAACTGTTTGAGATATCTTCATGGGGCTTGGAACATATGTGTAGACCCTCAGTCCGGGGTCACAATAAAAAAACAGTGGCGTTTGGCCACTAGATGGCGCTATAATTTGAATGAGCTAGAAAATGGCTATAACTACGCAACAGTTTGCCCGATTGACTTATTATCTGGTATGGTGTGTCTTTGTCTCATTCTACATGAATATCTAAAAGGACATTGGCGTATCTTAAAAAACATGGCCGCCATTGGTCGATGAAGTTTGAGCACTCATTACAACGGGTTAACGGAGGCCGATCAAAACACCACTCACTGGGCTTATTTGTCTCATGGTCCTGAAGGTCTTTAAGAAACATGAACTTATTCGGCCACCGGGGGGCGTAATAGCACTTTTGGAGTGCATGCACAACTTTGTATCACGTGATATTTGACATACACTCAAACTGTTCATATCATATGATAGGACTCCTTTTTCTGAGCCACTTTGCCTCTTGAACCACTTCTGTCGATCAAACTGTTCGTGAGTTATTGCTGATGATGTTAAAAACCTAATTTAGCAAACTAGTCGTTGGTTTTTCGACCGATCAGACCCAAACCAATGTAGATGACTTACGTGGAATGTGAAGGTAAATAATTATCCAAAAAAGTTGAAATTTTCTTTCATGGTTGAATAGGGGCGCCAAAATGAAAAAATGGGCGGAGCCTATCAAATTAAAATGCCTATTAATCCAGAATGGCTTAACATATCATCATGGGCCTCGGAACATATGTGTAGACCATCACTCCGAGGTCAACTACAAAAGAACGTGGCATTTGGACACTAGGTGGCGCTATAACGATAAAAATGGCAAAATTGATGCGTATTTCATTGCTTAAACAATTGTGTATCACGTGACATTTTGTCATTTACACAAACTAATATAATCATATGATAGTTCTCCTCATTCTGAACAACTTTGCCTCTTGATCCATTGATGTCAATCAAACAGTTGGCAAGTTATTGGTGATGATGTTAAAGATGTACTTTTGCATACTAATTTTAGGTCATTCTTGAAATTTCAAAGTTTCCACCACAGTACAATTCTCTGGACTCTCTAGATAAATAATTATCAAGAACATGTTGAACTTTTTCATTTGTGTGACCATAACAGGTCCTCTATTATATTAACCTCAAAAGTACACCTGAAAGCTCACTCCTCCTTAATGAATAATCCAACTGACTTGTCATTAAGGATTATTATACATCTTATGACACTAAACAAGTATGCAAAATGTGAAGGTCATCGGAAGAGGCATGCCTTCATAACAGTCAAAAAGACGAAATATCATTCATTTCAATGGCTTTTTTATAGTCAACAGATCACAATGCATGTAGTTCCACTGTAGCGGCTTATTGTATATTATATTATGTGTGCATACGTGCGTATGTATTACATGTTCTGTGTGTGTATGTGTGTGTATTTATGGATATAATTTCTCTCTGTTTCATAAGAGTGTGAATGTACTTTATACTTCTGTGTGTCGTGTGTGATTGAGACTGTGCATGTGTGTGGAACGAAATCTGTCTCACAATACGACAGTGATAAAAATTAAATGTATTAAACATTAAACATTGGTCCTTATTTATACATTTATAAATATAGCACATGTCTGGCTGGTTGTAAGATGCTGTATTTATATACATAACAAACGTTTATTAGGTACACCAGTTTAATTGCATGTAAACCCAAATTGATACTCAACCAGTCACATGGCTGTCATTGTTCCGTCATTTTTCTTGGTGTGGGAGAGTGACATCCGTCGTGGATTGTAATGGTGCGATTCCCGAGCCTAGTCGACCCATTAGACGCATTAGCCTGCTCGAACCCGATGATTGCTGCTTGCAGCTATATTTATTATTAGGGTTCGAGCCCGAAGGGCTAGAAACCTATTGTATTTGTTGGTTTTATTATTAGGGTTCGAGCCCGAAGGGCTAGAAACCTATTGTATTTGTTGGTTTTATTAGGGTTCGAGCCCGAAGGGCTAGAAACCTATTGTATTTGTTGGTTTTATTATTCTTCTTCTTATTATTATTCTGCCATAAAACTGATACTGCAGCCCAAACCGTAAGGCCGACAGAGCTGAGACTTGGTCAGATGGTAGTAGTCCTTGTCGCTACTCAGATACACGGAGCCAGCCATATCGACCCATAGGTGGCGCTATAGCAATACCAAACGCGTTTGCGCTTGTTACTCCGAAACCGTTTGTCGCACACCCAAGTGTCTTATATCAGTGTAATCACTGGCTCAAAACTTAAAAAACGTATATCTCCGATTTCATTTCCGCCATTATAGATTTTTCGCTAATTAGCATTTTATGAAAAAAAAAAAAAATGAACTAGTCCCTGGATTTTTGCCCTATTGGAACCAAACCAACGCTGATGAGTTCTGTGGAGTGTGAATATGAATAATTATTTAAAAAAAGTTGAAATTTTCATCCCCCATCGCTAGAGGGCGCAAAAATGTCCAAAACGGAAGTTACATATTGAACTAAAATGGCCATAACTCCTGAACTGTTTAAGATATCTTCATGGGGCTTGGAGCATATGTGTAGACCCTCAGTCCGGGGTCATAATAAAAAAAATGCGGCGTTTGGCAACTAGGTGGCGCTATAATTTGAATGAGCTAGAAAATGGCTATAACTACGCAACAGTTTGCCCGATTGACTTATTATTTGGTATGGTGTGTCTTTGTCTCATTCTACATGAATATCCAAAAGGACATTGGCGTATCTTAAAAAACATGGCCACCATTCGTCAATGAAGTTTGAGCACTCATTACACCGGGTTAACGGAGGCCGATCAAAACGACACTCACTGGGCTTATTTGTCTCATGGTCCTGAAGGTCTGTAAGAAACATGAACTCATTCGGCCACCGGGGGGCGTAATAACGCTTCTGGAGTGCATGAACAACTGTGTATCACGTGATATTTGACATATACCCAAACTATTAATATCATATAATAGGACTCCTTTTTCTGAGCCACTTTGCCTCTTCAACCATATCTGTCGATGGATCGGTTCATGAGTTATCGCTGATGATGTTGAAAACCTACTTTCGCGAACTAGTTGTTGGTTTTTCAACCGATCGGAACCAAAACAATGCAGATGACTTCTGTGGAAAGTTATTGGAAATAATTATCGAAAAAAAGTAGAAATTTCCTTTCACGGTCGCTTAGGCGCGCCAAAATAAAAAAATGGGCGGAGCCTATCACATTTAAATGGCCATAAATCCAGAACGGCTTAACATATCATCATGGGGCTCGGGAAATATGTGTTTACCATCACTCCGAGGTCACCTACAAGAGATCGTGGCGTTTGGACACTAGGTGGCACTATAACATTAAAAATGGTCAAATTTAAGTGTATTTCTTTGCTTAAACAATTGTGTATCAAGTGACATTTTTTTCATTTACACAAACTAATGATATCATATGATAGTTCTCCTCATTCTGAACAACTTTGCCTCTTGATCCATTGATGTCAATCAAATGGTTCGCGAGTAATCGGTGATGATGAAAAAGATGTACTTTTGCATACTAATTTTAGGTCTTTCATGCAATTTCAAAATTTCCACCACAGTACAATTCTCTGGACTCTCTAGATAAATAATTATCAAAGACATGTTGAACTTTTTCATTTGTGTGACCATAACATGGGTCCTTTATTATATTAACCTCAAAAGTCTACCTGAAAGCTTGCTGCTCCTTAAGAAATAATCCAACTGCCTTGCCATTGAGTGCTATTTTACATATTGTGACACAAAACAATCATGCAAAATGTGAAGGTCATCGGAAGAGGCATGCCTTCATAACAGTCAAAAAGGTGAAATATCATTCATTTCAATGGCTTTTTTACAGTCAACAGATCACAATGCATGTAGTTCAATGCACTGTCCACTGTAGCGCCTTATCGTGCACTGCAGTGTGTATTATATGTGCATACGTGTGCATGTATTTCATATTCTGTGTTTGTGTGTGTGTGTATTTATGGATATTATGTCTCTCTGTATAATAAGAGTGTGCATGTACTGTATAGTTCTGTGTGCCGTGTGTGATTGAGATTGTGCATGTGTGTGGAATGAAATGTGTCTGACAGGAAGACAGTGTTAGAAATAAAATGTACTACACATTAAACGTTTCTCCATATTTACACATCTATAAATATAGCAAATGTCTGGCTGCTTTTATGATGCTGTGTTGATATATATATATACAACACACCTTTATTAGATAAAACCAGTTTAATTGCATGTAAACCCAAATTGCTTCTCAGCCAATCACATGGTAGCAACTCAATGCATTTAGGCATTTAGACATGGTAAACATGACTTCCTGAAGTCCCAACCAAACATCAAAATGGGATATACTGTATTATGTGAGGTGTTTTTATAAAATTAAGCATAATTTAAATGCCACAGCATTCTAGAATATTATGAATGTGAATCAATGTATCTATTTAAGATGCTCCTGGCCTTAAGCCTTAAGCTTTTTTTATACACGTCTATCATAATGTGTGGCAGGTGCCATGCCACATCCATAGGAACTAAACAGGTTAACTTAGCAACCATTAAGCTAGACCTATATCTCTGGAACTGAACATTGTAGAGACATGAGAATTGGTTAATTTCACTCGTCCCTCAGGTATTATCGGTTTAAACCTGTTTTTGCATACGAGTGTAAGCATGCGTGGTCTGTATTAACCGTTGGTGACCACTTCTTTCATTTTTCTGGTTATAAGTAAGTGTCATCCGTTGCGGATGTGTTATGGTGCGATTCCTGACCGTAGTCAGCGAAGGCAGTCGACCTTAGTCCCCTTAGACTGCTCGAACCCGATGATTGCTGCTTGCAGCTATATTTAGGGTTCGAGCCCGAAGGGCTAGAAACCTATTGTATTTGTTAGTTTTTAGGGTTCGAGCCCGAAGGGCTAGAAACCTATTGTATTTGTTAGTTTTATTATTATTATACTTCTTCCCTAGAACTGATCGTGCAGCCCAAACCGTAAGACCGACAGAGCTGAGACTTGGTCAGATGGTAGTAGTCCTTGTCGCTACTCAGATACACGGAACCAGCCAAATCGGCCCATAGGTGGCGCTACAGCGATGCCGAACACGTTAACGCTTGTTACTCCTAAACCGTTTGTCGCACACCCAAGTGTCTTATATCAGTGTAATCACTGGCTCAAAACTTAAAAAACGTATATCTCTGATTTCATTTCCGGTATGCAAATTTTTTCGCTAATTAGCATTATATGAAAAAAATCAAAAATGAACTAGTCCCTGGATTTTTGCCCTATTGGAACCAAACCAACGCTGATGAGTTCTGTGGAGTGTGAATATGAATAATTATTAAAAAAAAGTTGAAATTTTCATCCCCCATCGCTAGAGGGTGCAAAAATGTCCAAAACGGAAGTAACATATTGAACTAAAATGGCCATAACTCCTTAACTGTTTGAGATATCTTCATGGGGCTTGGAACATATGTGTAGACCCTCAATCCGGGGTCAAGGTAAAAAAAATGCTGCGTTTGGCCACTAGGTGGCGCTATAATTTGAATGAGCTAGAAAATGGCCATAACTACGCAACAGTTTGCCCGATTGACTTATTATTTGGTATGGTGTGTCTTTGTCTCATTCTACATGAATATCTAAAAGGACATTGGCGTATCTTAAAAAACATGGCCGCCATTGGCCAATGAAGTTTGAGCACTTATTAGACCGGGTTAACGGAGGCCGAACAAAACGACGCTCGCTGGGCTTATTCGTCTCATGGTCTTTAAGGTCTGTAAGAAATGTGAACTCATTCGGCCACCGGGGGGCGAAATAACGCTTTAGGAGTGCTTAAACAATTGTGTATCACGTGACATTTGACATATACAGAAACTATTGATATCATATGATAGTACTCTTCATTCTGAGCAACTTTGCCTCTGGAACAACTTCTGTCAATCGAACAGTTTGTGAGTTATCGCTGATGAGGTCAAAAACCTACCTTCGCAAACTAGTCGTTGGATTTTCGACTGATCGGAACCAAAACAATGAAGATGACTTCTGTGGGAAGTGTTTGTAAATAATTATTGAAAAAAAGTAGAAATTTCCTTTCACGGTCGCTTAGGGGCGCCAAAATAAAAGAATGGGTGGAGCCTATCACATTTAAATGGCCATAAATCCAGAACGGCTTAACATATCATCATATGCCTCGGGAAATATATGTAGATCATCACTCCGAGGTCACCTACAAAATAACGTGGTGTTTGGACACTAGGTGGCGCTATAACAGTAAAAATGGCCAAATGTACATATCTTTTGGTGGCCTAGACAACTCTGTGTCACATGTCATTTGAGTAATACACAAACTATTGATATCAAACGATAGATCTCCTCATTCATAACAACTTTGCCTCTTGAACCATTGATGTCTATCAAATTGTTTGTGACTTATTGGTTATGATGTAAAAAACTACTTTTGCAAACTTGTTCAAGGATTTTCAAGCAATTTCAAAATTTCCACCACAGTACATTTTTTCAGATTCTCTAGGTCAATAATCATCAAAAACATGTTGAGTGTTTTTAGTTTTGTGACCATAACAGTGTCCTTTTTGATATTAGCGTGAATCGAGTACGGTGAAGGTCGCTAGTCCTTAATAAATGATCCAACTGACTTGCCATTTAGTACTATTATACATATTATGATACTTAACAATCATGCAAAATGTGATGCTCATAGGAATAGGCTTTCCTTCATAAGAGTCAAAAAGGTGAAATATCATTTATTTCAATGGCTTTCTTATAGAGTCACCAGATCACAATGCATGTAGCTTTGCTTAAGGAACGATAAATGTGTGCAGGATAAAGGTGTGTAGTGTGCATGTGTGTATGTTTCTGGGTATCATTTCCCTCTTCAACCTGTATATGCTCCCAATGAGCCAAATAATGAGAAAGAACAAAATTGCTTACCACAGCTATGCAGACGACACACAGATCTACTTAGCTCTATCGCCTAACGATTACAGCCCCATTGACTCCCTGTGCCAATGCATCGATGAAGTCAACAATTGGATCTGTCAAAACTTTCTTCAATTAAACAAAGACAAAACTGAAGCAATTGCATTTGGAAACAAAGATGAAGTTCTCAAGGTGAACGCATACCTTCACTCTAGGGGTCAAACAATTAAAAATCAAGTCAGGAATCTTGGTGTGACACTAGAGTCAGACCTTAGTTTCAGTAGTCATGTCAAAGCAATAACCAAATCAGCATACTACCATCTGAAAAATATTGCAAGAATTAGATGCTTTGTTTCCAGACAAGACTTAGAGAAACTTGTTCATGCTTTCATCACCAGCAGGGTGGATTACTGTAACGGACTCCTCACTGGCCTTCCCAAAAAGACCATTAGACAGTTGCAGCTCATACAGAACGCTGCCGCCAGGATTCTGAGACGAACTAGAAAATATGAACATATCACACCAGTCCTCAGGTCTTTACACTGGCTCCCAGTTAAATTTAGGATTGATTTTAAAGTATTATTACTGGTATATAAATCATTCAATGGCCTAGGACCTCAATACATTGCAGATATGCTCAATGAATATAAACCCAACAGATCACTCAGATCACTAGGATCATATCAGCTAGAAATACCAAGGGTTCACTCAAAGCATGGCGAATCTGCTTTTAGCTATTATGCCAGCCGCAGCTGGAACCAGCTTCCAGAGGAGATCAGATGTGCTCCTACAATAGTCACTTTCAAATCCAGACTCAAAACGCATCTGTTTAGCTATGCATTTAATGAATAAGCACTGTGCCAATGTTCGTCCGACTGTCTGTACTGTACTGTATTTTACTTTTATAAACTGTTTTAATTACTCTTATTTCTTTTTATTATTTTAATTTCTTCTATGTAAAGCACTTTGAATTGCCACTGTGTATGAAATGTGCTATATAAATAAAATTGCCTTGCCTTGCCTTGCCTTTATCATAAGAGTGTGAATGCACTGTATAGTTCTGTGTGTCTTGTGTGATCGAGACCGTGCATGTGTGTGTAATGAAATATGTCTCACAGGAAGACAGTGTTAGAAATATAATGTATTACAGATTAAAAGTTGCTCCATATTTACACATCTATAAATATAGCACATGTCTGGCTGGTTTTAAGATGCTGTGTTGATATATATATATATATACAACACACCTTTATCAGATAAAACCAGTTTAATTGCATGTAAACCCAAATTGCTACTCAGCCAGTCACATGGCAGCAACCCAATGCATTTAGGCATTTAGATATGGTAAACATGACTTCCTGAAGTTCAAACCAAACATCAAAATTGAGAAGAAATGGGATATATCATGTGAGGTGTGTCTACCAAAGAAACATAATTTAAATTGCACGTCCTTCTAAAATATTATTGCAGACAATGTCAATGTCCTACTGACCACAATGTGTTCATGAATATGAATCAATGTATCCATTTAAAATTGTCCTAAATTTTAAATTCAATTTTAATTCTTCAAAACACAAAAGAGGCTATGTTGAAAAATATGCATTAAATTAACAAAAAAGACCAATATCTCTGCAATCGAATGTCATAGAGACAAAGAAGTTCCTTCGTTCTACTCATGGAAAAGTGTATTATAATATGACAGGTGACAAGCTATGCCCATAGCAACTAAACAGATTAGCTCTACAATCAGTTACACAGACGTATATCTCTGCAGTTGAATATTGTAGAGACACAGGGGTTCGGTTAATTTCACTTGTGACTTAATGTAATATCAATTGGCAGGTGCCATACCACACCCATAGCAACTAAACTGTTAACTTAGCAACCATTAAGCTAGACCTCCATCTCTGCAATAGAGCATCGCAGAGTCACTGGAGTTGTTTCGTCACTTGTGGTTTGATGTGTTATTAATTGGCAGGTGCCATTCCACGCCAATAGCAACCAAACGGATTAGCTTAGCAACCTTTTAGCAAGATCTATATCTCTGCAACTGTATTAAACGTTTCTGACATTTTACTTGGTGCGCTAGAGTGTCGTCCGTCCTTGATCTGTTATGGTGCGATTCTTGAAACTGATCGGCGATGGCAGACGTACCTTAGATGCCTTAAATCGCTCGAACCCGCTAAATGCTGCTTGCAGCTTTAATATTATTATTATACTTCTTCCCTAGAACTGATCGTGCAGCC
Source organism: Triplophysa dalaica (assembly GCF_015846415.1). Classification (NCBI taxonomy): domain Eukaryota; kingdom Metazoa; phylum Chordata; class Actinopteri; order Cypriniformes; family Nemacheilidae; genus Triplophysa; species Triplophysa dalaica. The sequence continues at coordinate 16,590,282 of NC_079562.1, read as the reverse complement.
CAAACCGTAAGACCGACAGAGCTGAGACTTGGTCAGATGGTAGTAGTCCTTGTCGCTACTCAGATACACGGAACCAGCCAAATCGGCCAATAGGTGGCGCTACAGCGATGCCGAACGCGTTAACGCTTGTTACTCCTAAACCGTTTGTCGCACACCCAAGTGTCTCATATCAGTGTAATCACTGGCTCAAAACTTAAAAAACGTATATCTCTGATTTCATTTCCGGTATGCAAATTTTTTCGCTAATTAGCATTTTATGAAAAAAATTAAAAATGAACTAGTCCCTGGATTTTTGCCCTATTGGAACCAAACCAACGCTGATGAGTTCTGTGGAGTGTGAATATGAATAATTATAAAAAAAAAGTTGAAATTTTCATCCCCCATCGCTAGAGGGTGCAAAAATGTCCAAAACGGAAGTAACATATTGAACTAAAATGGCCATAACTCCTTAACTGTTTGAGATATCTTCATGGGGCTCGGAACATATGTGTAGACCCTCAATCCGGGGTCAAGGTAAAAAAAATGCTGCGTTTGGCCACTAGGTGGCGCTATAATTTGAATGAGCTAGAAATTGGCCATAACTACGCAACAGTTTGCCCGATTGACTTATTATTTGGTATGGTGTGTCTTTGTCTCATTCTACATAAATATCTAAAAGGACATTGGCGTATCTTAAAAAACATGGCCGCCATTGGCCAATGAAGTTTGAGCACTTATTAGACCAGGTTAACGGAGGCCGAACAAAACGACGCTCGCTGGGCTTATTCGTCTCATGGTCTTTAAGGTCTGTAAGAAATGTGAACTCATTCGGCCACCGGGGGGCGAAATAACGCTTTAGGAGTGCTTAAACAATTGTGTATCACGTGACATTTGACATATACAGAAACTATTGGTATCATATGATAGTACTCTTCATTCTGAGCAACTTTGCCTCTGGAACAACTTCTGTCAATCGAACAGTTTGTGAGTTATCGCTGATGAGGTCAAAAACCTACCTTCGCAAACTAGTCGTTGGATTTTCGACCGATCGGAACCAAAACAATGCAGATGACTTCTGTGGGAAGTGTTTGTAAATAATTATTGAAAAAAAGTAGAAATTTCTTTTCACGGTCGCTTAGGGGCGCCAAAATAAAAGAATGGGTGGAGCCTATCACATTTAAATGGCCATAAATCCAGAACGGCTTAACATATCATCATATGCCTCGGGAAATATATGTAGATCATCACTCCGAGGTCACCTACAAAATAACGTGGTGTTTGGACACTAGGTGGCGCTATAACAGTAAAAATGGCCAAATGTACATGTCTTTTGGTGGGCTAGACAACTCTGTGTCACATGTCATTTGAGTAATACAGAAACTATTGATATCAAACGATAGATCTCCTCATTCATAACAACTTTGCCTCTTGAACCATTGATGTCTATCAAATTGTTTGTGACTTATTGGTTATGATGTAAAAAACTACTTTTGCAAACTTGTTCAAGGATTTTCAAGCAATTTCAAAATTTCCACCACAGTACATTTTTTCAGATTCTCTAGGTCAATAATCATCAAAAACATGTTGAGTGTTTTTAGTTTTGTGACCATAACAGTGTCCTTTTTGATATTAGCGTGAATCGAGTACGGTGAAGGTCGCTAGTCCTTAATAAATGATCCAACTGACTTGCCATTTAGTACTATTATACATATTATGATACTTAACAATCATGCAAAATGTGATGCTCATAGGAATAGGCTTTCCTTCATAAGAGTCAAAAAGGTGAAATATCATTCATTTCAATGGCTTTCTTATAGAGTCACCAGATCACAATGCATGTAGCTTTGCTTAAGGAACGATAAATGTGTGCAGGATAAAGGTGTGTAGTGTGCATGTGTGTATGTTTCTGGGTATCATTTCCCTCTTTATCATAAGAGTGTGAATGCACTGTATAGTTCTGTGTGTCTTGTGTGATCGAGACTGTGCATGTGTGTTTAATGAAATATGTCTCACAGGAAGACGGTGTTAGAAATATAATGTATTACAGATTAAAAGTTGCTCCATATTTACACATCTATAAATATAGCACATGTCTGGCTGGTTTTAAGATGCTGTGTTGATATATATATATATATATACAACACACCTTTATTAGATAAAACCAGTTTAATTGCATGTAAACCCAAATTGCTACTCAGCCAGTCACATGGCAGCAACTCAATGCATTTAGGCATTTAGACATGGTAAACATGACTTCCTGAAGTTCAAACCAAACATCAAAATTGAGAAGAAATGGGATATATCATGTGAGGTGTGTCTACCAAAGAAGCATAATTTAAATGGCACGTCCTTCTAAAATATTATTGTAGACAATGTCAATGTCCTACTGACCACAATGTATTCATGAATATGAATCAATGTATCCATTTAAAATTGTCCTAAATTTTAAATTCAATTTTAATTCTTCAAAACACAAAAGAGGCTATGTTGAAAAATATGCATTAAATTAACAAAAAAGACCAATATCTCTGCAATCGAATGTCATAGAGACAAAGAAGTTGCTTCGTTCTACTCATGGAAAAGTGTATTATAATATGACAGGTGACAAGCTATGCCCATAGCAACTAAACAGATTAGCTCTACAATCAGTTACACAGACGTGTATCTCTGCAGTTGAATATTGTAGAGACACAGGGGTTCGGTTAATTTCACTTGTGACTTAATGTAATATCAATTGGCAGGTGCCATACCACACCCATAGCAACTAAACTGTTAACTTAGCAACCATTAAGCTAGACCTCCATCTCTGCAATAGAGCATCGCAGAGTCACTGGAGTTGTTTCGCCACTTGTGGTTTGATGTGTTATTAATTGGCAGGTGCCATTCCACGCCAATAGCAACCAAACGGATTAGCTTAGCAACCTTTTAGCAAGATCTATATCTCTGCAACTGTATTAAACGTTTCTGACATTTTACTTGGTGCGCTAGAGTGTCGTCCGTCCTTGATCTGTTATGGTGCGATTCTTGAAACTGATCGGCGATGGCAGACGTACCTTACATGCCTTAAATCGCTCGAACCCGCTAAATGCTGCTTGCAGCTTTAATTATTAGGGTTCGAGCCCGAAGGGCTAGAAACCTATTGTATTTGTTGGTTTTATTATTCTTCTTCTTATTATTATTCTGCCATAAAACTGATACTGCAGCCCAAACCGTAAGGCCGACAGAGCTGAGACTTGGTCAGATGGTAGTAGTCCTTGTCGCTACTCAGATACACGGAGCCAGCCATATCGACCCATAGGTGGCGCTATAGCAATACCAAACGCGTTTGCGCTTGTTACTCCGAAACCGTTTGTCGCACACCCAAGTGTCTTATATCAGTGTAATCACTGGCTCAAAACTTAAAAAACGTATATCTCCGATTTCATTTCCGCCATTATAGATTTTTCGCTAATTAGCATTTTATGAAAAAAAAAAAAAATGAACTAGTCCCTGGATTTTTGCCCTATTGGAACCAAACCAACGCTGATGAGTTCTGTGGAGTGTGAATATGAATAATTATTAAAAAAAAGTTCAATTTTCAATTCACGGTCGCTAGGTGGCGCTAAAACATCCAAACCGGAAGTAACATATTTAGCTAAAATGGCCATAACTCCTGAACTGTTTGAGATATCTTCATGGGGCTTGGAACACATGTGTAGACCCTCAGTCCGGGGTCACAATAAAAAGACAGTGGCGTTTGGCCACTAGATGGCGCTATAATTTGAATGAGCTAGAAAATGTCTATAACTACGCAACAGTTTGCCCGATTGACTTATTATTTGGTATGGTGTGTCTTTGTCTCATTCTACATAAATATCTAAATGGACATTGGCGTATATCAAAAAACATGGCCGCCATTGGTCGATGAAGTTTGAGCACTCATTACGCCGGGTTAACGGAGGCCGATCAAAACGCCACTCACTGGGCTTATTTGTCTCATTGTCCTGACGGTGTGTAAGAAACATGAACTTATTCGGCCACCTGGGGGCGTAATAGCGCTTTTGGAGTGCATGCACAACTGTGTATCACGTGATATTTGACATTTACCCAAACTATGGTTATAATATGATAGTACTCTTCATTCTGAGCAACTTTGCCTCTGGAACAACTTCTATTGATCAAACGGTTCGTGAGTTATCGCTGATGATGTCAAAAACCTACTTTCGCGAACTAGTTCCTGGTTTTTCAACCGATAGGAACCAAACCAATGCAGATGACTTCTGTGGAGTGTGAATGTAAATAATCATTGAAAAAAAGTTGAAATTTTTCTTTCACCGCTGCTTAGGGACGCCAAAACTTAAAATGGTCTGAGCCTATCACATTAAAATGGCCATAAATCCAGAACGGCTTAACATATCATCATGGGGCTCAGATGGTATGTGTAGACCATCACTCCAAGGTCACATACAAAGGAAGGTGGCGTTTGGATACTAGGTGGCGCTAAAACATTAAAAAAGGCAAAATGTACATGTATTTTGGTGGCCTGGACAACTTTGTGTCATGTGACATTTGACTAATACACAAACTATTGATATCAAACGATAGATCTCCTCATTCATAACAACTTTGCCTCTTGAACCATTGATGTCTATCAAATGGTTTGTGAGTTATTGGTGATGATGTATAAAACCTACTTTTGCAAACTTGTTCAAAGATTTTCAAGCAATTACAAAATTTCCACCACAGTACATTTCTCTGGACTCTCTAGGTCAATAATCATCAAAAACATGTTGAGTTTTTTTTTGTTTTGTGACCATAACAGGGTCCTTTATTATATTAGCGTGAAACAAGTGTGGTGAAGGTCACCACTCCTTAATAATTAATCCAACTGACTTGCCATTAAGTACTATTATACATATTATGACACAAAACAAGCATGCAACATGTGATTCTTATCGGAAGAGGCATGCCTTCACAACAGTCAAAAAGGTGAAATATCATACATTTAAAATTACTATTTTAAACTTGTCTTTAATAAATACATCATTTGCTAGTCAAATTGCTAATCAGCCAGTCACATAGCATAAACTCAATCCATTTTGGCATCTAGACGTGGTAAACACACTTGCTGAAGTTCAAACCGAGCATCAAAATGGAGAAACAATTGGATATATGGTATGGGATATATTAGATAACACATACCACCTGAGGATTGTTGCCAACCATGTCCATGTTTTGATGGCTACTTCCAGCAGTAAAAAAAATCGACCATGTCAGAAAGCTCAAATGATCTCAAACTGGTTTCTTGAACATGACAATGAGCTCACTGTACTCCAATGGCCTTCAGAGTCACCAGACTCAACCAAATAAGCATCACTTAAATGGCAAGGTCTTCTGGAATATTGTTGCAGACCATGAATGTGAATCAATTATCTATTTAAATTGGTCGTATTTTTTTTATCAATTCTTCAGAACAAAAAATAAGCTATTTTGAAGAATGTGCATTGTATTAAAAAAAAGACCTATATCTGTGCAATAGAATGTTTTAGAGACACAGGAGTTGCTTTGTTTTGCTAATGGCTTCGTTCTTTATCAATTGACAGCTGCCAAGCCACACCCTTAGCAACCAAACAGATTATTTTTTGCAATCGTCTAGCCAGACCTACATCTCTGCAGTAGAATATTATAAAGACACGGGGCTTGGTTCGTTTGACTTGTGGTTTGATGTGTTATTAATTGACAGGTATTAATTGACACCCATGGCAACCGAACAGGTTAGCTTAGCAACCGTTTAGCAAGATCTCTATCTCTGCAACAAATCATCATAGAGACATGAGAAATGGTTTATTGCACTCGTCCCTTAGGTATTATCGGTTTACGCCCGTTTTTGCATACGAGTGTACGCATGCATGGTCTGTATTAAAAGTTACCAACCGTTTCTGTCATATTTCTTGGTGTGGAAGAGTGTCATTCGTTGTGGATTTGTTACGGTGCCATTCCTGAGCCTAGTTGACAATGGCAAGGCCAATAGAGGCCTTAGACTGCTCGAACCCGCTAAATGCTGCTTGCAGCTTTAATTCTTCTTCTTATTATTATTCTGCCATAAAACTGATACTGCAGCCCAAACCGTAAGGCCGACAGAGCTGAGACTTGGTCAGATGGTAGTAGTCCTTGTCGCTACTCAGAAACACGGAGCCAGCCATATCGACCCATAGGTGGCGCTATAGCAATACCAAACGCGTTTGCGCTTGTTTCTCCGAAACCGTTTGTCGCACACCCAAGTGTCTTATATCAGTGTAATCACTGGCTCAAAACTTAAAAAACGTATATCTCCGATTTCATTTCCGCCATTATAGATTTTTCGCTAATTAGCATTTTATGAAAAAAAAAAAAAATGAACTAGTCCCTGGATTTTTGCCCTATTGGAACCAAACCAACGCTGATGCGTTCTGTGGAGTGTGAATATGAATAATTATTAAAAAAAAGTTCAATTTTCAATTCACGGTCGCTAGGTGGCGCTAAAACATCCAAACCGGAAGTAACATATTTAGCTAAAATGGCCATAACTCCTGAACTGTTTGAGATATCTTCATGGGGCTTGGAACACATGTGTAGACCCTCAGTCCGGGGTCACAATAAAAAAACAGTGGCGTTTGGCCACTAGATGGCGCTATAATTTGAATGAGCTAGAAAATGGCTATAACTACGCAACAGTTTGCCCGATTGACTTATTATTTGGTATGGTGTGTCTTTGTCTCATTCTACATAAATATCTAAATGGACATTGGCGTATATCAAAAAAACATGGCCGCCATTGGTCGATGAAGTTTGAGCACTCATTACGCCGGGTTAACTGAGGCCGATCAAAACGCCACTCACTGGGCTTATTTGTCTCATGGTCCTGACGGTGTGTAAGAAACATGAACTTATTCGGCCACCGGGGGGCGTAATAGCGCTTTTGGAGTGCATGCACAACTGTGTATCACGTGATATTTGACATTTACCCAAACTATGGTTATAATATGATAGTACTCTTCATTCTGAGCAACTTTGCCTCTGGAACAACTTCTATCGATCAAACGGTTCGTGAGTTATCGCTGATGATGTCAAAAACCTACTTTCGCGAACTAGTTCCTGGTTTTTCAACCGATCGGAACCAAACCAATGCAGATGACTTCTGTGGAGTGTGAATGTAAATAATCATTGAAAAAAAGTTGAAATTTTTCTTTCACCGCTGCTTAGGGACGCCAAAACTTAAAATGGTCTGATCCTATCACATTAAAATGGCCATAAATCCAGAACGGCTTAACATATCATCATGGGGCTCAGATGATATGTGTAGACCATCACTCCAAGGTCACATACAAAGGAAGGTGGCGTTTGGATACTAGGTGGCGCTATAATTGTAAAAATGGCTAAATGTACATGTCTTTTGAGGGCCTAGACAACGGTGTGTCACGTGACATTTGACTAATAAACAAACTATTGATATCAAACGATAGATCTCCTCATTCATAACAACTTTGCCTCTTGAACCATTAATTTCTATCAAATGGTTTGTGATTTATTGGTGATGATGTAAAAAACCTACTTTTGCAAACTTGTTCAAGGATTTTCAAGCAATTTCAAAATTTCCACCACAGTGCATTTCTCTGGACTCTCTAGGTCAATAATCATCAAAAACATGTTGAGTTTTTTTTGTTTTGTGACCATAACAGGGTCCTTTATTATATTAGCGTGAAACGAGTACGGTGAAGGTCGCTACTCCTTAATAATTAATCCAACTGACTTGCCATTAAGTACTATTATACATATTATGACACAAAACAAGCATGCAACATGTGATTCTTATCGGAAGAGGCATGCCTTCACAACAGTCAAAAAGGTGAAATATCATACATTTAAAATTACTATTTTAAACTTGTCTTTAATAAATACATCATATGCTAATCAAATTGCTAATCAGCCAGTCACATAGCATAAACTCAATCTATTTTGGCATCCAGACGTGGTAAACACACTTGCTGAAGTTCAAACCGAGCATCAAAATGGAGAAACAATTGGATATATGGTATGGGATATATTAGATAACACATACCACCTGAGGATTGTTGCCAACCAAGTCCATGTTTTGATGGCTACTTCCAGCAGTAAAAAATGGACCATATCAGAAAGCTCAAATGATCTCAAACTGGTTTCTTGAACATGACAATAAGCTCACTGTACTCCAGTGGCCTTCAGAGTCACCAGACTCAACCAAATAAGCATCAGTTAAATGGCAAGGTCTTCTGGAATATTGTTGCAGACCATGAATGTGAATCAATTATCAATTTAAATTGGTCGTATTTTTTTATCAATTCTTCAGAACACAAAATAAGCTATTTTGAAGAATGTGCATTGTATTAAAAAAAAGACCTATATATGTGCAATAGAATGTTTTAGAGACACAGGAGTTGCTTTGTTTTGCTAATGGCTTCATTCTTTATCAATTGACAGCTGCCAAGCCACGCCCTTAGCAACCAAACAGATTATTTTTTGCAATCGTCTAGCCAGACCTACATCTCTGCAGTAGAATATTATAAAGACACGGGGCTTGGTTCGTTTGACCTGTGGTTTAATGTGTTATGAATTGACAGGTATTAAATGACACCCATGGCAACCGAACAGGTTAGCTTAGCAACCGTTTAGCAAGATCTCTATCTCTGCAACAAATCATCATAGAGACATGAGAATTGGTTTATTGCACTCGTCCCTTAGGTATTATCGGTTTACGCCCGTTTTTGCATACGAGTGTACGCATGCATGGTCTGTATTAAAAGTTACCAACCGTTTCTGTCATATTTCTTGGTGTGGAAGAGTGTCATTCGTTGTGGATTTGTTACGGTGCCATTCCTGAGCCTAGTTGACAATGGCAAGGCCAATAGAGGCCTTAGACTGCTCGAACCCGCTAAATGCTGCTTGCAGCTTTAATTATTATTATACTTCTTCCCTAGAACTGATACTGCAGCCCAAACCGTAAGGCCGACAGGGCTGAGACTTGGTCAGATGGTTGTAGTCCTTGTCGCTACTCAGATACACGGAGCCAGCCAAATCGACCCATAGGTGGCGCTACAGCGATAAAAAACGCGTTTACGCATGTTACTCCTAAACCGTTTGTTGCACACCCAAGTATTTTATATCAGAGTAATCACTGGCTCAAAACTTAAAAAATGTATATCTCCGAATTCATTTCCGGTATGCAAATTTTTTCGCTAATTAGCATTTTATGAAAAAAGTAAAAAATGAACTAGTCCCTGGATTTTTGCCCTATTGGAACCAAACCAACGCTGATGAGTTCTGTGGAGTGTGAATATGAATAATTATTAAAAAAAAGTTGAAATTTTCATCCCCCATCGCTAGAGGGCGCAAAAATGTCCAAAACGGAAGTAACATATTGAACTAAAATGGCCATAACTCCTGAACTGTTTGAGATATCTTCATGGGGCTTGGAACATATGTGTAGACCCTCAATCCGGGGTCACAGTCAAAAGAATCCTGCGTTTGGCCACTAGGTGGCGCTATAATTTGGATGAGCTACAAAATGGCCATAACTACGCAACAGTTTGCCCGATTGACTTATTATTTGGTATGGTGTGTCTTTGTCTCATTCTACATGAATATCTAAAAGGACATTGGCGTATCTTAAAAAACATGGCCGCCATTGGCCAATGAAGTTTGAGCACTTATTAGACCGGGTTAACGGAGGCCGAACAAAACAACGCTCGCTGGGCTTATTCGTCTCATGGTCTTTAAGGTCTGTAAGAAATGTGAACTCATTCGGCCACCGGGGGGCGAAATAACGCTTTAGGAGTGCTTAAACAATTGTGTATCACGTGACATTTGACATATACAGAAACTATTGGTATCATAGGATAGTACTCTTCTATCTGAGCAACTTTGCCTCTGGAACAACTTCTGTCAATCGAATAGTTTGTGAGTTATCGCTGATGAGGTCAAAAACCTACCTTCGCAAACTAGTCGTTGGATTTTCGACCGATCGGAACCAAAACAATGCAGATGACTTCTGTGGGAAGTGTTTGTAAATAATTATTGAAAAAAAGTAGAAATTTCCTTTCACGGTCGCTTAGGGGCGCCAAAATAAAAGAATGGGTGGAGCCTATCACATTTAAATGGCCATAAATCCAGAACGGCTTAACATATCATCATATGCCTCGGGAAATATATGTAGATCATCACTCCGAGGTCCCATACAAAATAACATGGCGTTTGGACACTAGGTGGTGCTATAACAGTAAAAATGGCTAAATGTACATGTCTTTTGGTGGCCTAGACAACTCTGTGTCACGTGACATTTGACTAATACAAAAACTATTCATATCAAACGATAGATCTCCTTATTCATAACAACTTTGCCTCTTGAACCATTGATGTCTATCAAATTGTTTGTGACTTATTGGTTATGATGTAAAAAACCTACTTTTGCTAACTTGTTCAAGGATTTTCAAGCAATTTCAAAATTTCCACCACAGTACATGTCTTTGGACTCTCTAGGTCAATAATCATCAAAAATATGTTGAGTATTTTTTAGTTTTGTGACCATAACAGGGTGCTTTATTATATTAGCGTGAAACGAGTATGTTATAGGTCGCTACTCCTTAAGAAATAATCCAACTGACTTGCCATTAAGTACTATTATACATATTATGACACAAAACAAGCATGCAACATGTGATTCTTATCGGAAGAGGCATGCCTTCACAACAGTCAAAAAGGTGAAATATCATACATTTAAAATTACTATTTTAAACTTGTCTTTAATAAATACATCATTTGCTAGTCAAATTGCTAATCAGCCAGTCACATAGCATAAACTCAATCCATTTTGGCTTCTAGACGTGGTAAACACTTGCTGAAGTTCAAACCGAGCATCAAAATGGAGAAACAATTGGATATATGGTATGGGATATATTAGATAACACATACCACCTGAGGATTGTTGCCAACCATGTCCATGTTTTGATGGCTACTTCCAGCAGTAAAAAAAATCGACCATGTCAGAAAGCTCAAATGATCTCAAACTGGTTTCTTGAACATGACAATGAGCTCACTGTACTCCAATGGCCTTCAGAGTCACCAGACTCAACCAAATAAGCATCACTTAAATGGCAAGGTCTTCTGGAATATTGTTGCAGACCATGAATGTGAATCAATTATCTATTTAAATTGGTCGTATTTTTTTATCAATTCTTCAGAACACAAAATAAGCTATTTTGAAGAATGTGCATTGTATTAAAAAAAAGACCTATATATGTGCAATAGAATGTTTTGGAGACACAGGAGTTGCTTTGTTTTGCTAATGGCTTCATTCTTTATCAATTGACAGCTGCCAAGCCACGCCCTTAGCAACCAAACAGATTATTTTTTGCAATCGTCTAGCCAGACCTACATCTCTGCAGTAGAATATTATAAAGACACGGGGCTTGGTTCGTTTGACTTGTGGTTTGATGTGTTATTAATTGACAGGTATTAATTGACACCCATGGCAACCGAACAGGTTAGCTTAGCAACCGTTTAGCAAGATCTCTATCTCTGCAACAAATCATCATAGAGACATGAGAAATGGTTTATTGCACTCGTCCCTTAGGTATTATCGGTTTACGCCCGTTTTTGCATACGAGTGTACGCATGCATGGTCTGTATTAAAAGTTACCAACCGTTTCTGTCATATTTCTTGGTGTGGAAGAGTGTCATTCGTTGTGGATTTGTTACGGTGCCATTCCTGAGCCTAGTTGACAATGGCAAGGCCAATAGAGGCCTTAGACTGCTCGAACCCGCTAAATGCTGCTTGCAGCTTTAATTATTATTATTATTTTTCCGCCTTAAAACCGGTCGCCCAGCCCAAACCGTAAGTCGTAGAAACTTGAGGCTTGGTCAGTTGGTTGTATCTGTGCAGGCTACTCAGATACAGTGACCCAGCCATATCGGCCCATAGGTGGCGCTACAGCAATGCTGAACGCGTTTGGGCTCGTTACTCCTAAACCGTTTGTCGCACACCCAAGTGTCTTATATCAGTGTAATCATTGGCTCAAAACTTAAAAAACGTATATCTCCGATTTCATTTCCGGTATGCAAATTTTTCCGCTAATTTGCATTTTATGAAAAAAATAAAAAATGAACTAGTCCCTGGATTTTTGCCCGATCGGAACCAAACCAACGCTGATGAATTCTGTAGTGTGTGAATATAAATATTCATTGAAAAAAAGTAGAAATTTCGATTCAGGGTCGCTAGGGGGCATCAAAACGTCAAACCCGGAAGTAGCCTATTTCATTAAAATGGCTATACCTAGAGAACGGTTTGAGATATCTTCACGGGGCTTAGACCATATGTGTAGACCCTCAGTCTGGGGTCACAATAAAAAAATTGCGGCGTTTGGCCACTAGGTGGCGCTATAATAGCAAAGAACTCGAAAAGGGCTATAACTACGCAACCGTTTGCCCGATCGACATATTATTTGGTATGGTGTGTCTTTGTGTCATGAACCTTGACTATATAAAAGGACTTTGGCGTTTCTCAAAAAACATGTCTGCCATCGGCCAATAAAGTTTGAGCACTCATTAGACCGGGTAAACGGAGGCCGATCAAAACGACACTCGCTGGGCTTATTCGTCTCACGGTCTTTAAGGTCTGTAAGAAATGTGAACTCATTTGGCCACCGGGGGGCGAAATAGCGCTTTTGGAGTGCATGATCAATTCTGTATCACGTGACATTTGACATATACAGAAACTATTGGTATCATAAGATTGCTCTTCTCATTCTGAACAACTTTGCCTCTGGACACTCTTCTGTCGATCAAACGGTTCGTGAGTTATCGCTGATGATGTCAAAAACCTACTTTCGCGAACTAGTTCCTGGTTTTTCAACCGATCGGAACCAAACCAATGCAGATGACTTCTGTGGAGTGTGAATGTAAATAATCATTGAAAAAAAGTTGAAATTTTCTTTCACCGTTGCTTAGGGACGCAAAACTTAAAATGGGCTGAGCCTATCACATTAAAATGGCCATAAATCCAGAACGGCTTAACATATCATCATGGGGCTCAGATGATATGTGTAGACCATCACTCCAAGGTCATCTACAAAAGAAGGTGGCGTTTGGACACTAGGTGGCGCTAAAACAGTATGTTGACATGCATCTCATTTTTAAACAATTGTGTATCATATGACATTTGACATTTACACAAACTAATGATATCATTCGATAGTCCTCCTCTTCATTCTGAACAACTTTGCCTCTTGATGCATTGATGTCAAACAAAAGGTTCACGAGTTATCGGTGATGGGGTTTAAAACTGACTTTTGCTAACTAGTTCTATGATTTTCAAGCAATTTAAAAATTCTCTATTGCAGGCACATTATAATTTATCAATAGAGATTAAAAAATGGCCATGCCAGTTAATATGACGCGATTGTCTCCCGGCTTCCCTAATGTGATTGGTGCCATAGACTGCACACACATTGCCATCAAGGCACCCCCAGGCCACAATGAAGGGGATTTTTTATGGCCCAAAATGGGGTTCACAGTATAAATGTGAAGGTGAGATTCATAACATTTAGTTTGATAATTATTCAAGGGAATGTATTCAATTATAAAACAAATCTCTTAGATGGTGTGTGACTATATATCATAGTATCAATGTGGTAGCGAAATGGCCAGGCTCTGTGCACGACCCAAGTATCCTAGAGAGTTATGCACATTATTTAAACGTGGCAAGTCAAATAGACTTTACAAACTAAATAGATTACTAATCTTGGGCCTAACAGAACTGCATGTTTCTATTATACAGGTGACTATGATGGAATCCTGCTAGGGGACAAAGGCTATGCCTGCAGGCAGTATTTTATGACACCATTACCTGACACCAACCAACTTTGAATTAGATTATTTTGTTGTTTTATCGAGAGAAAACAGCTAGTCATGAGTGTGTAAGCATGCAACGCTTCTGTGAGCTAATACTGATAATTTCTATCACTTTTCTGTGTGTGTGGGACTTTGATCCGTCGTGGGTTTGTTGGGGTTTGACCCCTTAGCCTGTTCGTGGATGCACTGCTCCATTGAATGGCGCAAATACTCGAAACCCGCTTAAAGGCTGCTTGCAGCTTTAATTATTCTTCTTATTATTATTCTGCCATAAAACTGATACTGCAGCCCAAACCGTAAGACCGACAGAGCTGAGACTTGGTCAGATGGTAGTAGTCCTTGTCGCTACTCAGATACACGGAGCCAGCCATATCGGCCCATAGGGGGCGCTACAGCGATGAAAACAGCCTTTTTGTTCGTAGCCCCTAAACCGTTTGTCGCACACCCAAGTGTCTTATATCAGTGTAATCACTGGCTCAAAACTTAAAAAACGTATGACTCAGATTTCATTTCCGGTATGCAAATTTTTTCGCAAATTAGCATTTTATGAAAAAAAAAAAAAATGAACTAGTCCCTGGATTTTTGCCCTATTGGAACCAAACCAACGCTGATGAGTTCTGTGGAGTGTGAATATGAATAATTATTAAAAAAAAGTTGCAATTTTTCTTTCACCGCTGCTTAGGGACGCCAAAACTTAAAATGGTCTGAGCCTATCACATTAAAATGGCCATAAATCCAGAACGGCTTAACATATCATCATGGGGCTCAGATGATATGTGTAGACCATCACTCCAAGGTCACATACAAAGGAAGGTGGCGTTTGGATACTAGGTGGCGCTAAAACATTAAAAAAGGCAAAATGTACATGTATTTTGGTGGCCTGGACAACTTTGTGTCATGTGACATTTGACTAATACACAAACTATTGATATCAAACGATAGATCTCCTCATTCATAACAACTTTGCCTCTTGAACCATTGATGTCTATCAAATGGTTTGTGAGTTATTGGTGATGATGTATAAAACCTACTTTTGCAAACTTGTTCAAAGATTTTCAAGCAATTACAAAATTTCCACCACAGTACATTTCTCTGGACTCTCTAGGTCAATAATCATCAAAAACATGTTGAGTTTTTTTAGTTTTGTGACCATAACAGTGTCCTTTTTGATATTAGCGTGAATCGAGTACGGTGAAGGTCGCTAGTCCTTAATAAATGATCCAACTGACTTGCCATTTAGTACTATTATACATATTATGATACTTAACAATCATGCAAAATGTGATGCTCATAGGAATAGGCTTTCCTTCATAAGAGTCAAAAAGGTGAAATATCATTCATTTCAATGGCTTTCTTATAGAGTCACCAGATCACAATGCATGTAGCTTTGCTTAAGGAACGATAAATGTGTGCAGGATAAAGGTGTGTAGTGTGCATGTGTGTATGTTTCTGGGTATCATTTCCCTCTTTATCATAAGAGTGTGAATGCACTGTATAGTTCTGTGTGTCTTGTGTGATCGAGACTGTGCATGTGTGTGTAATGAAATATGTCTCACAGGAAGACAGTGTTAGAGATATAATGTATTACAGATTAAAAGTTGCTCCATATTTACACATCTATAAATATAGCACATGTCTGGCTGGTTTTAAGATGCTGTGTTGATATATATATATATACAACACACCTTTATTAGATAAAACCAGTTTAATTGCATGTAAACCCAAATTGCTACTCAGCCAGTCACATGGCAGCAACTCAATGCAT
The DNA here is from genome assembly GCF_015846415.1 of Triplophysa dalaica. NCBI lineage: Eukaryota > Metazoa > Chordata > Actinopteri > Cypriniformes > Nemacheilidae > Triplophysa > Triplophysa dalaica. The sequence goes on along the minus strand of NC_079562.1, from coordinate 16,574,639 downwards.
TTAGGCATTTAGACATGGTAAACATGACTTCCTGAAGTTCAAACCAAACATCAAAATTGAGAAGAAATGGGATATATCATGTGAGGTGTGTCTACCAAAGAAACATAATTTAAATGGCACGTCCTTCTAAAATATTATTGCAGACAATGTCAATGTCCTACTGACCACAATGTATTCATGAATATGAATCAATGTATCCATTTAAAATTGTCCTAAATTTTAAATTCAATTTTAATTCTTCAAAACACAAAAGAGGCTATGTTGAAAAATATGCATTAAATTAACAAAAAAGACCAATATCTCTGCAATCGAATGTCATAGAGACAAAGAAGTTGCTTCGTTCTACTCATGGAAAAGTGTATTATAATATGACAGGTGACAAGCTATGCCCATAGCAACTAAACAGATTAGCTCTACAATCAGTTACACAGACGTGTATCTCTGCAGTTGAATATTGTAGAGACACAGGGGTTCGGTTAATTTCACTTGTGACTTAATGTAATATCAATTGGCAGGTGCCATACCACACCCATAGCAACTAAACTGTTAACTTAGCAACCATTAAGCTAGACCTCCATCTCTGCAATAGAGCATCGCAGAGTCACTGGAGTTGTTTCGCCACTTGTGGTTTGATGTGTTATTAATTGGCAGGTGCCATTCCACGCCAATAGCAACCAAACGGATTAGCTTAGCAACCTTTTAGCAAGATCTATATCTCTGCATCTGTATTAAATGTTTCTGACATTTTACTTGGTGCGCTAGAGTGTCGTCCGTCCTTGATCTGTTATGGTGCGATTCTTGAAACTGATCGGCGATGGCAGACGTACCTTAGATGCCTTAAATCGCTCGAACCCGCTAAATGCTGCTTGCAGCTTTAATTCTTCTTATTATTATTCTGCCATAAAACTGATACTGCAGCCCAAACCGTAAGGCCGACAGAGCTGAGACTTGGTCAGATGATAGTAGTCCTTGTCGCTACTCAGATACACGGAGCCAGCCATATCGGCCCATAGGGGGCGCTACAGCGATGAAAACAGCCTTTTTGTTCGTAGCCCCTAAACCGTTTGTCGCACACCCAAGTGTCTTATATCAGTGTAATCACTGGCTCAAAACTTAAAAAACATATGACTCAGATTTCATTTCCGGTATGCAAATTTTTTCGCAAATTAGCATTTTATGAAAAAAAAAAAAAATGAACTAGTCCCTGGATTTTTGCCCTATTGGAACCAAACCAACGCTGATGAGTTCTGTGGAGTGTGAATATGAATAATTATTAAAAAAAAGTTGAATTTTCAATTCACGGTCGCTAGGTGGCGCTAAAACATCCAAACCGGAAGTAACATATTTAACTAAAATGGCCATAACTCCTGAACTGTTTGAGATATCTTCATGGGGCTTGGAACATATGTGTAGACTCTCAGTCCGGGGTCACAATAAAAAGACAGTGGCGTTTGGCCACTAGGTGGCGCTATAATTTGAATGAGCTAGAAAATGGCTATAACTACGCAACAGTTTGCCTGATTGACTTATTATTTGGTATGGTGTGTCTTTGTCTCATTCTACATGAATATCTAAAAGGACATTGGCGTATCTTAAAAAACATGGCCGCCATTGGCCAATGAAGTTTGAGCACTTATTAGACCGGGTTAACGGAGGCCGAACAAAACAACGCTCGCTGGGCTTATTCGTCTCATGGTCTTTAAGGTCTGTAAGAAATGTGAACTCATTCGGCCACCGGGGGGCGAAATAACACTTTAGGAGTGCTTAAACAATTGTGTATCACGTGACATTTGACATATACAGAAACTATTGGTATCATATGATAGTACTCTTCTTTCTGAGCAACTTTGCCTCTGGAACAACTTCTGTCAATCGAATAGTTTGTGAGTTATCGCTGATGAGGTCAAAAACCTACCTTCGCAAACTAGTCGTTGGATTTTCGACCGATCGGAACCAAAACAATGCAGATGACTTCTGTGGAGTGTGACTGTAAATAATCATTGAAAAAAAGTAGAAATTTCCTTTCACCATTGCTTAGGGACGCCAAAACTTAAAATGGGTGGAGCCTATCACATTTAAATGGGCATATATCCAGAACGGTTTAACATGTCAGCAAGGGGCTCAGAAAATATGTGAAGACCACCACTACGATGTCACATACAAAATAACGTGGCGTTTGGACACTAGTTGGCGCTATAACAGTAAAAAGGGTTAAATGTACATGTCTTTTGGTGGCCTAGACAACTGTGTGTCACGTGACATTTGACTAATACACAAACTATTGATATCAAACGATAGAACTCCTCATTCATAACAACTTTGCCTCTTGAACCATTGACGTCTATCAAAAGGTTTGTGAGTTATTGGTGATGATGTATAAAACCTACTTTTGCAAACTAGTTTTAGGACTTTCAAGCAATTAAACAAATTCCACCACAGTACATTTCTTTGGACTCTCTAGGTCAATAATCATCAAAAACATGTTGAGTTTTTTTTGTTTTGTGACCATAACAGGGTCCTTTATTATATTAGCGTAAACCGAGTACGGTGAAGGTCGCTACTCCTTAATAAATAATCCAACTGAATTGCCATTAAGTACTATTACACATATTATGACACTGAACAAGCATGCAACATGTGATTCTTATCGGAAGAGGCATGCCTTCACAACAGTCAAAAAGGTGAAATATCATACATTTAAAATTACTATTTTAAACTTGTCTTTAATAAATACATCATTTGCTAGTCAAATTGCTAATCAGCCAGTCACATAGCATAAACTCAATCCATTTTGGCTTCTAGACGTGGTAAACACACTTGCTGAAGTTCAAACCGAGCATCAAAATGGAGAAACAATTGGATATATGGTATGGGATATATTAGATAACACATACCACCTGAGGATTGTTGCCAACCATGTCCATGTTTTGATGGCTACTTCCAGCAGTAAAAAAAATGGACCATGTCAGAAAGCTCAAATGATCTCAAACTGGTTTCTTGAACATGACAATGAGCTCACTGTACTCCAATGGCCTTCAGAGTCACCAGACTCAACCAAATAAGCATCAGTTAAATGGCAAGGTCTTCTGGAATATTGTTGCAGACCATGAATGTGAATCAATTATCTATTTAAATTGGTCGTATTTTTTTAATCAATTTTTCAGAACACAAAATAAGCTATTTTGAAGAATGTGCATTGTATTAAAAAAAAGACCTATATATGTGCAATAGAATGTTTTAGAGACACAGGAGTTGCTTTGTTTTGCTAATGGCTTCATTCTTTATCAATTGACAGCTGCCAAGCCACGCCCTTAGCAACCAAACAGATTATTTTTTGCAATCGTCTAGCCAGACCTACATCTCTGCAGTAGAATATTATAAAGACACGGGGCTTGGTTCGTTTGACTTGTGGTTTGATGTGTTATTAATTGACAGGTATTAATTGACACCCATGGCAACCGAACAGGTTAGCTTAGCAACCGTTTAGCAAGATCTCTATCTCTGCAACAAATCATCATAGAGACATGAGAATTGGTTTATTGCACTCGTCCCTTAGGTATTATCGGTTTACGCCCGTTTTTGCATACGAGTGTACGCATGCATGGTCTGTATTAAAAGTTACCAACCATTTCTGTCATATTTCTTGGTGGGGAAGAGTGTCATTCATTGTGGATTTGTTACGGTGCCATTCCTGAGCCTAGTTGACAATGGCAAGGCCAATAGAGGCCTTAGACTGCTCGAACCCGCTAAATGCTGCTTGCAGCTTTAATTATTAGGGTTCGAGCCCGAAGGGCTAGAAACCTATTGTATTTGTTGGTTTTATTATTATTATTATACTTCTTCCCTAGAACTGATACTGCAGCCCAAACCGTAAGGCCGACAGGGCTGAGACTTGGTCAGATGGTTGTAGTCCTTGTCGCTACTCAGATACACGGAACCAGCCAAATCGGCCCATAGGTGGCGCTACAGCGATGCCGAACGCGTTAACGCTTGTTACTCCTAAACCGTTTGTCGCACACCCATGTGTCTTATATCAGTGTAATCACTGGCTCAAAACTTAAAAAACGTATATCTCTGATTTCATTTCCGGTATGCAAATTTTTTCGCTAATTAGCATTTTATGAAAAAAATTAAAAATGAACTAGTCCCTGAATTTTTGCCCTATTGGAACCAAACCAACGCTGATGAGTTCTGTGGAGTGTGAATATGAATAATTATTAAAAAAAGTTGAAATTTTCATCCCCCATCGCTAGAGGGCGCAAAAATGTCCAAAACGGAAGTAACATATTGAACTAAAATGGCCATAACTCCTTAACTGTTTGAGATATCTTCATGGGGCTTTTAACATATGTGTACACCCTCAATCCGGGGTCACAATAAAAAAAATGCGGCGTTTGGCCACTAGGTGGCGCTATAATTTGAATGAGCTAGAAAATGGCTATAACTACGCAACAGTTTGCCCGATTGACTTATTATTTGGTATGGTGTGTCTTTGTCTCATTCTACATGAATATCTAAAAGGACATTGGCGTATCCTAAAAAACATGGCCGCCATTGGCCAATGAAGTTTGAGCACTTATTAGACCGGGTTAATGGAGGCCGAACAAAACGACGCTCGCTGGGCTTATTCGTCTCATGGTCTTTAAGGTCTGTAAGAAATGTGAACTCATTCGGCCACCGGGGGGCGAAATAACGCTTTAGGAGTGCTTTAACAATTGTGTATCACGTGACATTTGACATATACAGAAACTATTGGTATCATATGATAGTACTCTTCATTCTGAGCAACTTTGCCTCTGGAACAACTTCTGTCAATCGAACAGTTTGTGAATAATCGCTGATGAGGTCAAAAACCTACCTTCGCAAACTAGTCGTTGGATTTTCGACCGATCGGAACCACAACAATGCAGATGACTTCTGTGGGAAGTGTTTGTAAATACTTATTGAAAAAAAGTAGAAATTTCCTTTCACGGTTGCTTAGGGGCGCCAAAATAAAAGAATGGGTGGAGCCTATCACATTTAAATGGCCTTAAATCCAGAACAGCTAAACATATCATCATATGCCTCGGGAAATATGTGTAGACCATCACTCCAAGGTCACATACAAAATAACGTGGCGTTTGGACACTAGGTGGCGCTATAATATTAAAAATGGCTAAATGTACATGTCTTTTGGTGGCCTAGACAACGGTGTGTCACGTGACATTTGACTAATAAACAAACTATTGATATCAAACGATAGATCTCCTCATTCATAACAACTTTGCCTCTTGAACCATTGATGTCTATCAAATGGTTTGTGAGTTATTGGTGATGATGTAAAAAAACTACTTTTGCAAACTTGTTCAAGGATTTTCAAGCAATTTCAAAATTTCCACCACAGTACATTTCTCTGGACTCTCTAGGTCAATAATCATCAAAATCATGTTGAGTTTTTTTTGTTTTGTGACCATAACAGGGTCCTTTATTATATTAGCGTGAAACGAGTACGGTGAAGGTCGCTACTCCTTAATAATTAATCCAACTGACTTGCCATTAAGTACTATTATACATATTATGACAAAAAACAAGCATGCAACATGTGATTCTTATCGGAAGAGGCATGCCTTCACAACAGTCAAAAAGGTGAAATATCATACATTTAAAATTACTATTTTAAACTTGTCTTTAATAAATACATCATTTGCTAATCAAATTGCTAATCAGCCAGTCACATAGCATAAACTCAATCCATTTTGGCTTCTAGACGTGGTAAACACACTTGCTGAAGTTCAAACCGAGCATCAAAATGGAGAAACAATTGGATATATGGTATGGGATATATTTAATTCCACTTACTACCTGAGGATTGTTGCCAACCATGTCCATCTTTTGATGCCTACTTCCAGCAGGGAAAGGGACCATGTCAGAAAGCTCAAATGATCTCAAACTGGTTTCTTGAACATGACAATGAGCTCACTGTACTCCAATGGCCTTCAGAGTCACCAGACTCAACCAAATAAGCATCAGTTAAATGGCAAGGTCTTCTGGAATATTGTTGCAGACCATGAATGTGAATCAATTATCTATTTAAATTGGTCTTATTTTTTTTAATCAATTTTTCAGAACACAAAATAAGCTATTTTGAAGAATGTGCATTGTATTAACAAAAAAGACCTATATATGTGCATGGAATGTTTTAGAGACACAGGAGTTGCTTTGTTTTGCTTATGGCTTCGTTCTTTATCAATTGACAGCTGCCAAGCCACACCCTTAGCAACCAAACAGATTATTTTTTGCAACCGTCTAGCCAGACCTACATCTCTGCAGTAGAATATTATAGAGACAAGGGGCTTGGTTCGTTTGACTTGTGGTTTGATGTGTTATTAATTGACAGGTGCTATTCCACACCCATGGCAACCGAACAGGTTAGCTTAGCAACCGTTTAGCAAGATCTATATCTCTGCAACAAATCATCGTAGAGACATGAGAATTGGTTCATTGCACTCGTCCCTTAGGTATTATCGGTTTACGCCCGTTTTTGCATACGAGTGTAAGCATGCATGGTCTGTATTAAAAGTTACCGACCGTTTCTGTCATATTTCTTGGTGTGGAAGAGTGTCATTCGTTGTGGATTTGTTACGGTGCCATTCCTGAGCCTAGTTGACAATGGCAAGGCCAATAGAGGCCTTAGACTGCTCGAACCCGCTAAATGCTGCTTGCAGCTTTAATTCTTATTATTATTATTATTATTTTTCCGCCTTAAAACCGGTCGCCCAGCCCAAACCGTAAGTCGTAGAAACTTGAGGCTTGGTCAGTTGGTTGTATCTGTGCAGGCTACTCAGATACAGTGACCCAGCCATATCGGCCCATAGGTGGCGCTACAGCGATGCTGAACGCGTTTGGGCTCGTTACTCCTAAACCGTTTGTCGCACACCCAAGTGTCTTATATCAGTGTAATCATTGGCTCAAAACTTAAAAAACGTATATCTCCGATTTCATTTCCGGTATGCAAATTTTTCCGCTAATTTGCATTTTATGAAAAAAATAAAAAATGAACTAGTCCCTGGATTTTTGCCCGATCGGAACCAAACCAACGCTGATAAATTCTGTAGAGTGTGAATGTAAATATTCATTGAAAAAAGTCGAAATTTCGATTCAGGGTCGCTAGGGGGCATCAAAACGTCAAACCCGGAAGTAACCTATTTCATTAAAATGGCTATACCTAGAGAACGGTTTGAGATATCTTCACCGGGCTTAGAACATATGTGTAGAACCTCAGTCCGGGGTCACAATAAAAAAAACTCGGTGTTTGACCACTAGGTGGCGCTATAATAGTAACAAACTCGAAAAGGGCTATAACTATCCAACCGTTTGCCCGATCGACTAATTATTTGGTATGGTGTGTCTTTGTGTCATGAACCTTGACTGTATAAAAGGACTTTGGCGTATCTCAAAAAACATGTCTGCCATCGGTCAATTAAATGTGAGCACTCATTAGACAGGGTTAACTGACGCCGATAAAAACGACACTTGCTGGGCTTATTTGCCTCATGGTCCTGAAGGTCTGTAAGAAACATGAACTCATTCGGCCACCGGAGGGCGAAATAATGCTTTTGGAGTGCTTAATCAATTCTGTATCACGTGACATTTGACATATACAGAAACTATTGGTATCATAAGATTGCTCTTCTCATTCTGAACAACTTTGCCTCTGGACACGCGTCTGTCAATCAAACGGTTTGTGAGTTATCGCTGATGATGTCAAAACCTACTTTCGCGAACTAGTCCTTGGTTTTTCAACCAATCGGAACCAAACCAATGCAGATGACTTCTGTGGAGTGTGAATGTAAATAATCATTGAAAAAAAGTTGAAATTTCTTTTCACCGTTGCTTAGGGACGCCAAAACTTAAATGGGCAGATCCTATCACATTAAAATGGCCATAAATCCAGAAGGGCTTAACATATCATCATAGGGCTCAGTTGATATGTGTAGACCATCACTCCGAGGTCACGTACAAAAGAAGGTAGCGTTTGGACACTAGGTGGCGCTAAAACAGTAAAAAAGGCAAAATTGACGTGTATCTCATATCTTAAACAATTGTGTATCACATGACATTTGACACTTACACAAACTAATGATATCATTTAATAGTCCTCCTCTTCATTCTGAACAACTTTGCCTCTTGATCCATTGATGTCACACAAACGGTTCACGAGTTATCGGTGATGGTGTTTAAAACTGACTTTTGCTAACTAGTTCTTTGATTTTTTTAAGCAATTTCAAAATTCTCTATTGCAGGTACATTATAATTGATCATAAAGATTATGAAATGACCATGCCAGTAAACATTCATAACATTTAGTTTGATAATTATTCAAGGGAATGTATTCAATTATACAACACATCTCTTAGATGGTGTGTGACTATGTTCCACATTATAAATCTGGTGGCGAAATGGCCAGGCTCTGTTCACGACTCAAGTATCTTCAGAGAGTTATGCACATTATTTGGACGTGACAAGTCAAATAGACTTTACAAACTAACTGGATTACTAATTTTGGGCCTAACAGAACTGCATGTTTCTATTATACAGGTGACTATGATGGAATCCTGCTAGGGGATAAAGGCTATGCCTGCAGGCAGTATTTTATGATACCATTACCTGACACCAACCAACTTTGAATTAGTTTATTTTGTTGTTTTATTGAGAGAAAACAGCTAGTCATGAGTGTGTAAGCATGCAACGCTTCTTTGAGCTGATACTGATAATTTCTATAATTTTTCTGTGTTGGTGGGAGTTTGATCCGTCGTGGGTTCGTTGGGGTCTGACCCCTTACACTGTTCGTGGATGCACTGCTCCATTGACTGGCATAAATACTCGAAACCCGCTTAAAGGCTGCTTGCAGCTTTAATTAGGGTTCGAGCCCGAAGGGCTAGAAACCTATTGTATTTGTTGGTTTTATTATTAGGGTTCGAGCCCGTAGGGCTAGAAACCTATTGTATTTGTATGTTTTATTATTATTATTATACTTCTTCCCTAAAACTGATCGTGCAGCCCAAACCGTAAGACCGACAGAGCTGAGACTTGGTCAGATGGTAGTAGTCCTTGTCGCTACTCAGATACACGGAACCAGCCAAATCGGCCCATAGGTGGCGCTACAGCGATGCCGCACGCGTTGGCTTGCGCAACCCATAAACCGTTTGTCGCACACCCAAGTGTTTTATATCAGTGTAATCATTGGCTCAAAACTTAAAAAACGTATATCTCCGATTTCATTTCCGGTATGCAAATTTTTTCGCTAATTTGCATTTTATGAAAAAAATAAAAAATGAACTAGTCCCTGGATTTGTGCCCTATCGGATCCAAACCAACGTTGATGTATTCTGATGAGTGTGAATGTAAATAACTATCAAAAAAAAGTTGAATTTTAAATTCATGGCCGCTAGGTGGCGCTAAAACGTCCAAACCGGAAGTGACATATTTAACTAAAATGGGCATAACTCCTGAACTGTTTGAGATATCTTCATGGGGCTTGGAACATATGTGTAGACCCTCAGTCCGGGGTCACAATAAAAAAACAGTGGCGTTTGGCCACTAGATGGCGCTATAATTTGAATGAGCTAGAAAATGGCTATAACTACGCAACAGTTTGCCCGATTGACTTATTATCTGGTATGGTGTGTCTTTGTCTCATTCTACATGAATATCTAAAAGGACATTGGCGTATCTTAAAAAACATGGCCGCCATTGGTCGATGAAGTTTGAGCACTCATTACAACGGGTTAACGGAGGCCGATCAAAACACCACTCACTGGGCTTATTTGTCTCATGGTCCTGAAGGTCTTTAAGAAACATGAACTTATTCGGCCACCGGGGGGCGTAATAGCACTTTTGGAGTGCATGCACAACTGTGTATCACGTGATATTTGACATACACTCAAACTGTTCATATCATATGATAGGACTCCTTTTTCTGAGCCACTTTGCCTCTTGAACCACTTCTGTCGATCAAACTGTTCGTGAGTTATTGCTGATGATGTTAAAAACCTAATTTAGCAAACTAGTCGTTGGTTTTTCGACCGATCAGACCCAAACCAATGTAGATGACTTACGTGGAATGTGAAGGTAAATAATTATCCAAAAAAGTTGAAATTTTCTTTCATGGTTGAATAGGGGCGCCAAAATGAAAAAATGGGCGGAGCCTATCAAATTAAAATGCCTATTAATCCAGAATGGCTTAACATATCATCATGGGCCTCGGAACATATGTGTAGACCATCACTCCGAGGTCAACTACAAAAGAACGTGGCATTTGGACACTAGGTGGCGCTATAACGATAAAAATGGCAAAATTGATGCGTATTTCATTGCTTAAACAATTGTGTATCACGTGACATTTTGTCATTTACACAAACTAATATAATCATATGATAGTTCTCCTCATTCTGAACAACTTTGCCTCTTGATCCATTGATGTCAATCAAACAGTTGGCAAGTTATTGGTGATGATGTTAAAGATGTACTTTTGCATACTAATTTTAGGTCATTCTTGAAATTTCAAAGTTTCCACCACAGTACAATTCTCTGGACTCTCTAGATAAATAATTATCAAGAACATGTTGAACTTTTTCATTTGTGTGACCATAACAGGTCCTCTATTATATTAACCTCAAAAGTACACCTGAAAGCTCACTCCTCCTTAATGAATAATCCAACTGACTTGTCATTAAGGATTATTATACATCTTATGACACTAAACAAGTATGCAAAATGTGAAGGTCATCGGAAGAGGCATGCCTTCATAACAGTCAAAAAGACGAAATATCATTCATTTCAATGGCTTTTTTATAGTCAACAGATCACAATGCATGTAGTTCCACTGTAGCGGCTTATTGTATATTATATTATGTGTGCATACGTGCGTATGTATTACATGTTCTGTGTGTGTATGTGTGTGTATTTATGGATATAATTTCTCTCTGTTTCATAAGAGTGTGAATGTACTTTATACTTCTGTGTGTCGTGTGTGATTGAGACTGTGCATGTGTGTGGAACGAAATCTGTCTCACAATACGACAGTGATAAAAATTAAATGTATTAAACATTAAACATTGGTCCTTATTTATACATTTATAAATATAGCACATGTCTGGCTGGTTGTAAGATGCTGTATTTATATACATAACAAACGTTTATTAGGTACACCAGTTTAATTGCATGTAAACCCAAATTGATACTCAACCAGTCACATGGCTGTCATTGTTCCGTCATTTTTCTTGGTGTGGGAGAGTGACATCCGTCGTGGATTGTAATGGTGCGATTCCCGAGCCTAGTCGACCCATTAGACGCATTAGCCTGCTCGAACCCGATGATTGCTGCTTGCAGCTATATTTATTCTTATTATTATTCTGCCCTAAAACTGATGCTGCAGCCCAAACCGTAAAGCCGACAGAGCTGAGACTCGGTCAGATGGTAGTAGTCCTTGTCGCTACTCAGATACACGGAGCCAGCCAAATCGGCCCATAGGTGGCGCTACAACGATAAAAAGCGCGTTTGCCCCCGATACTCCTAAACCGTTTGTCGCACACCCAAGTGTTTTATATCAGAGTAATCATTGGCTCAAAACTTAAAAAATGTATATCTCCGATTTCATTTCCGGTATGCAAATTTTTCCGCTAATTTGCATTTTATGCAACAACAAAGAAAGTGAACTAGTCCCTGGATTTTTTTCCTATCGGAACCAAACCAGCGCTGATGACATCTGTGGAGTGTGAATGTAAATAACTATCAAAAAAAAGTTGAATTTTCCACTCACGGCCGCTTGGTGGCGCTAAAACGTCCAAACCGGAAGTGGCATATTTAGCTAAAACGGCCATAACTCGTAAACCATTTGAGATATCTTCATGGGGCTTGGAACACATGTGTAGACCCTCAGTCCGGGGTCACAATAAAAAAACTGCGGCGTTTGGCCACTAGGTGGCGCTATAATTTGAATGAGCTAGAAAATGGCTATAACTACGCAATCCTTTGCCCGAATGACTTGATATTTGGTATGGTGGGTCTTTGTCTCATGCTACATGAATAACTAAAAGGACATTGGCGTATCTCAAAAAACATGGCCGCCATTGGTCGATGAATTTTGAGCACTCATTACACCGGGTTAACAGAGGCCGATCAAAACGACACTCGCTGGGCGTATTCGTCTCATGGTCCTTAAGGTCTGTAAGAAATGTGAACTCATTCGGCCACCGGGGGGCGTAATAACGCTTTTGGAGTGCATGAACAACTGTGTATCACGTGACATTTGACATACACTCAAACTGTTCATATCATATGATAGGACTCCTTTTTCTGAGCCACTTTGCCTCTTGAACCACTTCTGTCGATCAAACTGTTCGTGAGTTATTGCTGATGATGTCAAAAACCTAATTTCGCAAACTAGTCGTTGGTTTTTCGACCGATCAGACCCAAACCAATGTAGATGACTTGTGTGGAGTGTGAAGGTAAATAGTTATCCAAAAAAAGTTGAAATTTTCTTTCCTGGTTGAATAGGGGCGCCAAAATAAAAAAAATGGGCGGAGCCTATCAAATTAAAATGCCTATTAATCCAGAACGGTTTAACATATCATCATGGGCCTCGGAAGGTCCGTTACTCCGAGGTCACCCACAAAAGAACGTGGCGTTTGGACACTAGGTGGCGTTATAACAGCAAAAAAATGCAAAATTGATGCGTATTTCATTGCTTAAGCAGTTGTGTATCACGTGACATTTTACATTTACACAAACTAATGCTATCATATGATAGTTCTCCTCATTCTGAACAACTTTGCCTCTTGATCCATTGATATCAATCAAACAGTTGGCAAGTTATTGGTGATTATGTTAAAGACGTACTTTTGCATACTAATTTTAGGTCTTTCTTGAAATTTCCAAATTTTCACCACAGTACAATTCTCTGGACTCTCTAGATAATTAATTATCAAAGACATGTTGAACTTTTTCATTTACGTGACCATAATAGGGTTGTTTATTATATCAACCTCAAAAAAGTCCACCTGAAAGCTTGCTACTCCTAAAGAAATAATCCAACTGACTTGTCATTAAGTACTATTATACATCTTATGACAGTGAACATGCATGCAAAATGTGATGCTCATTGGAAGAGACATGCCTTCAAAAGAGTCAAAAAGGTGAAATATCATAATTTCAATGGCTTTCTTAGAGTCACCAGATCACAATGCATGTAGCTTTGCTGAAGGAACGTTAAGTATGTGCAGGATAAAGGGAAAAGGGAAACAAAATTATTTTTGCAGATGTGTTCACTGTCCACTGTAAGGCCTTGCTGTCTGATGCACTGCATTGTGTATTATATGTGCATAAGTGTTTCTGTATAGTGTAGAAATAATTTGCATACGAGTGTTAGCATTTGTGGTCTGTATTAACCATTGCTGACCGTTTCTGTTATTTTTCTTGGTGTATTAGAGTGTCATCCGTTGTGGATGTGTTATAGTGCGATTCCTGAGCGTAGTGACCAAAGGCAGTCGACATTAGTCCACTTAGCCTGCTCGAACCCGATGATTGCTGCTTGCAGCTATATTTCTTCTTATTATTATTCTGCCATAAAACTGATACTGCAGCCCAAACCGTAAGACCGACAGAGCTGAGACTTGGTCAGATGGTAGTAGTCCTTGTCGCTACTCAGATACACGGAGCCAGCCATATCGGCCCATAGGGGGCGCTACAGCGATGAAAACAGCCTTTTTGTTCTTAGCCCCTAAACCGTTTGTCGCACACCCAAGTGTCTTATATCAGTGTAATCACTGGCTCAAAACTTAAAAAACGTATGACTCAGATTTCATTTCCGGTATGCAAATTTTTTCGCAAATTAGCATTTTATGAAAAAAATAAAAAATGAACTAGTCCCTGGATTTTTGCACTATTGGAACCAAACCAACGCTGATGAGTTCTGTGGAGTGTGAATATGAATAATTATTAAAAAAAAGTTGAATTTTCAATTCACGGTCGCTAGGTGGCGCTAAAACATCCAAACCGGAAGTAACATATTTAACTAAAATGGCCATAACTCCTGAACTGTTTGAGATATCTTCATGGGGCTTGGAACATATGTGTAGACCCTCAGTCCGGGGTCATAATAAAAAGACAGTGGCGTTTGGCCACTAGATGGCGCTATAATTTGAATGAGCTAGAAAATGGCTATAACTACGCAACAGTTTGCCTGATTGACTTATTATTTGGTATGGTGTGTCTTTGTCTCATTCTACATGAATATCTAAAAGGACATTGGCGTATCTTAAAAAACATGGCCGCCATTGGTCGATGAAGTTTGAGCACTCATTACACCGGGTTAACGGAGGCCGATCAAAACGCCACTCACTGGGCTTATTTGTCTCATGGTCCTGAAGGTCTGTAAGAAACATGAACTTATTCGGCCACCGGGGGGCGTAATAGCGCTTTAGGAGTACATGAACAACTGTGTGTCACGTGATATTTGACATATACCCAAACTGTTTATATCATATGATAGGACTACTTTTTCTGAGCCACTTTGCCTCTTGAACCACTTCTGTCGATCGAACGGTTCGTGAGTTATTGCTGATGATGTCAAAAACCTAATTTCGCGAACTAGTCGTTGGTTTTTCAACCGATCGGAACCAAACCAATGCAGATGGCTTCTTCGGAGTGTGACTGTAAATAATCATTGAAAAAAAGTAGAAATTTCCTTTCACCATTGCTTAGGGACGCCAAAACTTAAAATGGGTGGAGCATATCACCTTTAAATGGGCATATATCCAGAACGGTTTAACATATCAGCAAGGGGCTCAGAAAATATGTGAAGACCACCACTACGATGTCACATACAAAATAACGTGGCGTTTGGACACTAGTTGGCGCAATAACAGTAAAAAGGGTTAAATGTACATGTCTTTTGGTGGCCTAGACAACTGTGTGTCATGTGACATTTGACTAATACACAAACTATTGATATCAAACGATAGAACTCCTCATTCATAACAACTTTGCCTCTTGAACCATTGACGTCTATCAAAAGGTTTGTGAGTTATTGGTGATGATAAATAAAACCTACTTTTGCAAACTAGTTTTAGGACTTTCAAGCAATTAAACAAATTCCACCACAGTACATTTCTTTGGACTCTCTAGGTCAATAATCATCAAAAACATGTTGAGTTTTTTTAGTTTTGTGACCATAACAGGGTCCTTTATTATATTAGCGTAAACCGAGTACGGTGAAGGTCGGTACTCCTTAATAAATAATCCAACTGAATTGCCATTAAGTACTATTACACATATTATGACACTGAACAAGCATGCAACATGTGATTCTTATCGGAAAAGGCATGCCTTCACAACAGTCAAAAAGGTGAAATATCATACATTTAAATTACTATTTTAAACTTGTCTTTAATAAATCCATCATTTGCTAATCAAATTGCTAATCAGCCAGTCACATAGCATAAACTCAATCCATTTTGGCATCTAGACGTGGTAAACACACTTGCTGAAGTTCAAACCGAGCATCAAAATTGAGAAACAATTGGATATATGGTATGGGATATATTAGATAACACATACCACCTGAGGATTGTTGCCAACCATGTCCATGTTTTGATGGCTACTTCCAGCAGTAAAAAATAGACCATGTCAGAAAGCTCAAATGATCTCAAACTGGTTTCTTGAACATGACAATGAGCTCACTGTACTCCAACGGCCTTCAGAGTCACCAGACTCAACCAAATAAGCATCAGTTAAATGGCAAGGTCTTCTGGAATATTGTTGCAGACCATGAATGTGAATCAATTATCTATTTAAATTGGTCTTATTTTTTTTATCAATTTTTCAGAACACAAAATGAGCTATTTTGAAGAATGTGCATTGTATTAACAAAAAAGACCTATATATGTGCAATAGAATGTTTTAGAGACACAGGAGTTGCTTTGTTTTGCTAATGGCTTCGTTCTTTATCAATTGACAGCTGCCAAGCCACACCCTTAGCAACCAAACAGATTATTTTTTGCAACCGTCTAGCCAGACCTACGTCTCTGCAGTAGAATATTATAGAGACACGGGGCTTGGTTCGTTTGACTTGTGGTTTGATGTGTTATTAATTGACAGGTGCTATTCCACACCCATGGCAACCGAACAGGTTAGCTTAGCAACCGTTTAGCAAGATCTATATCTCTGCAACAAATCATCGTAGAGACATGAGAATTGGTTCATTGCACTCGTCCCTTAGGTATTATTGGTTTACGCCCGTTTTTGCATACAAGTGTAAGCATGCATGGTCTGTATTAAAAGTTACCGACCATTTCTGTCATATTTCTTGGTGTGGAAGAGTGTCATTCGTTGTGGATTTGTTACGGTGCCATTCCTGAGCCTAGTCGACATTGGCAAGGCCAATAGAGGCCTTAGACTGCTCGAACCCGCTAAATGCTGCTTGCAGCTTTAATTAGGGTTTCGAGCACGAAGTGCTGAAAACCTATTGTTTTTGTAAGGATTTTTAGGGTTCGAGCCCGAAGGGCTAGAAACCTATTGTATTTGTTGGTTTTATTATTCTTCTTCTTATTATTATTCTGCCATAAAACTGATACTGCAGCCCAAACCGTAAGGCCGACAGAGCTGAGACTTGGTCAGATGGTAGTAGTCCTTGTCGCTACTCAGATACACGGAGCCAGCCATATCGACCCATAGGTGGCGCTATAGCAATACCAAACGCGTTTGCGCTTGTTACTCCGAAACCGTTTGTCGCACACCCAAGTGTCTTATATCAGTGTAATCACTGGCTCAAAACTTAAAAAACGTATATCTCCGATTTCATTTCCGCCATTATAGATTTTTCGCTAATTAGCATTTTATTAAAAAAAAAAAAAATGAACTAGTCCCTGGATTTTTGCCCTATTGGAACCAAACCAACGCTGATGAGTTCTGTGGAGTGTGAATATGAATAATTATTAAAAAAAAGTTCAATTTTCAATTCACGGTCGCTAGGTGGCGCTAAAACATCCAAACCGGAAGTAACATATTTAGCTAAAATGGCCATAACTCCTGAACTGTTTGAGATATCTTCATGGGGCTTTGAACACATGTGTAGACCCTCAGTCCGGGGTCACAATAAAAAAACAGTGGCGTTTGGCCACTAGATGGCGCTATAATTTGAATGAGCTAGAAAATGTCTATAACTACGCAACAGTTTGCCCGATTGACTTATTATTTGGTATGGTGTGTCTTTGTCTCATTCTACATAAATATCTAAATGGACATTGGCGTATATCAAAAAACATGGCCGCCATTGGTCGATGAAGTTTGAGCACTCATTACGCCGGGTTAACGGAGGCCGATCAAATCGCCACTCACTGGGCTTATTTGTCTCATGGTCCTGACGGTGTGTAAGAAACATGAACTTATTCGGCCACCGGGGGGCGTAATAGCGCTTTTGGAGTGCATGCACAACTGTGTATCACGTGATATTTGACATTTACCCAAACTATGGTTATAATATGATAGTACTCTTCATTCTGAGCAACTTTGCCTCTGGAACAACTTCTATTGATCAAACGGTTCGTGAGTTATCGCTGATGATGTCAAAAACCTACTTTCGCGAACTAGTTCCTGGTTTTTCAACCGATCGGAACCAAACCAATGCAGATGACTTCTGTGGATTGTGAATGTAAATAATCATTGAAAAAAAGTTGCAATTTTTCTTTCACCGCTGCTTAGGGACGCCAAAACTTAAAATGGTCTGAGCCTATCACATTAAAATGGCCATAAATCCAGAACGGCTTAACATATCATCATGGGGCTCAGATGATATGTGTAGACCATCACTCCAAGGTCACATACAAAGGAAGGTGGCGTTTGGATACTAGGTGGCGCTAAAACATTAAAAAAGGCAAAATGTACATGTATTTTGGTGGCCTGGACAACTTTGTGTCATGTGACATTTGACTAATACACAAACTATTGATATCAAACGATAGATCTCCTCATTCATAACAACTTTGCCTCTTGAACCATTGATGTCTATCAAATGGTTTGTGAGTTATTGGTGATGATGTATAAAACCTACTTTTGCAAACTTGTTCAAAGATTTTCAAGCAATTACAAAATTTCCACCACAGTACATTTCTCTGGACTCTCTAGGTCAATAATCATCAAAAACATGTTGAGTTTTTTTAGTTTTGTGACCATAACAGTGTCCTTTTTGATATTAGCGTGAATCGAGTACGGTGAAGGTCGCTACTCCTTAATAAATAATCCAACAGAATTGCCATTAAGTACTATTACACATATTATGACACAAAACAAGCACGCAACATGTAATTCTTATCGGAAGAGGCATGCCTTCACAACAGTCAAAAAGGTGAAATATCATACATTTAAATTACTATTTTAAACTTGTCTTTAATAAATACATCATTTGCTAATCAAATTGCTAATCAGCCAGTCACATAGCATAAACCCAATCCATTTTGGCATCCAGACGTGGTAAACACACTTGCTGAAGTTTAAACCGAGCATCAAAATGGAGAAACAATTGGATATATGGTATGGGATATATTAGATAACACATACCACCTGAGGATTGTTGCCAACCATGTCCATGTTTTGATGGCTACTTCCAGCAGTAAAAAATGGACCATGTCAGAAAGCTCAAATGATCTCAAACTGGTTTCTTGAACATGACAATGAGCTCACTGTACTCCAATGGCCTTCAGAGTCACCAGACTCAACCAAATAAGCATCAGTTAAATGGCAATGTCTTCTGGAATATTGTTGCAGACCATGAATGTGAATCAATTATCTATTTAAATTGGTCTTATTTTTTTTAATCAATTTTTCAGAACACAAAATGAGCTATTTTGAAGAATGTGCATTGTATTAACAAAAAAGACCTATATATGTGCATGGAATGTTTTAGAGACACAGGAGTTGCTTTGTTTTGCTAATGGCTTCGTTCTTTATCAATTGACAGCTGTCAAGCCACGCCCTTAGCAACCAAACAGATTATTTTTTGCAACCGTCTAGCCAGACCTACATCTCTGCAGTAGAATATTATAGAGACAAGGGGCTTAGTTCGTTTGACTTGTGGTTTGATGTGTTATTAATTGACAGGTGCTATTCCACACCCATGGCAACCGAACAGGTTAGCTTAGCAACCGTTTAGCAAGATCTATATCTCTGCAACAAATCATCGTAGAGACATGAGAATTGGTTCATTGCACTCGTCCCTTAGGTATTATCGGTTTACGCCCGTTTTTGCATACGAGTGTAAGCATGCATGGTCTGTATTAAAAGTTACCGTTCGTTTCTGTCATATTTCTTGGTGTGGAAGAGTGTCATTCGTTGTGGATTTGTTACGGTGCCATTCCTGAGCCTAGTTGACAATGGCAAGGCCAATAGAGGCCTTAGACTGCTCGAACCCGCTAAATGCTGCTTGCAGCTTTAATTATTCTTATTATTATTATTTTTCCGCCTTAAAACCGGTCGCCCAGCCCAAACCGTAAATCGTAGAAACTTGAGGCTTGGTCAGTTGGTTGTATCTGTGCAGGTTACTCAGATACAGTGACCCAGCCAAATCGGCCCATAGGTGGCGCTACAGCGATGCGTAACGCGTTTGTGCTCGTTACTCCTAAACCGTTTGTCGCACACCCAAGTGTTTTATATCATTGTAATCATTGGCTCAAAACCTAAAAAACGTATATCCCCGATTTCATTTCCGGTATGCAAATTTTCCCGCTAATTTGCATTTTAGAAAAAAAAAAAAAAATGAACTAGTCCCTGGATTTTTGCCCGATCGGAACCAAACCAACGCTGATAAATTCTGTGGAGTGTGAATGTAAATATTCATTGAAAAAAAGTCGAAATTTCGATTCAGGGTCACTAGGGGGCATCAAAACGTCAAACCCGGAAGTAGCCTATTTCATTAAAATGGCTATACCTAGAGAACGGTTTGAGATATCTTCACGGGGCTTAGACCATATGTGTAGACCCTCAGTCCGGGGTCACAATAAAAAAATTGCGGCGTTTGGCCACTAGGTGGCGCTATAATAGCAAAGAACTCGAAAAGGGCTATAACTACGCAACCGTTTGCCCGATCGACATATTATTTGGTATGGTGTGTCTTTGTGTCATGAACCTTGACTATGTAAAAGGACTTTGGCGTTTCTCAAAAAACATGTCTGCCATCGGCCAATGAAGTTTGAGCACTCATTAGACCGGGTAAACGGAGGCCGATCAAAATGACACTCGCTGGGCTTATTTGCCTCATGGTCCTGAAGGTCTGTAAGAAACATGAACTCATTCGGCCACCGGGGGGCGAAATAATGCTTTTGGAGTGCATGAACAACTGTGTATCACGTGACATTTGACATATACAGAAACTATTGGTATCATATGATAGCTCTTCTCATTCTGAACAACTTTGCCTCTGGACACTCTTCTGTCGATCAAACGGTTCGTGAGTTATCGCTGATGATGTCAAAAACCTACTTTCGCGAACTAGTTCCTGGTTTTTCAACCGATCGGAACCAAACCAATGCAGATGACTTCTGTGGAGTGTGAATGTAAATAATCATTGAAAAAAAGTTGAAATTTTCTTTCACCGTTGCTTAGGGACGCAAAACTTAAAATGGGCTGAGCCTATCACATTAAAATGGCCATAAATCCAGAACGGCTTAACATATCATCATGGGGCTCAGATGATATGTGTAGACCATCACTCCAAGGTCATCTACAAAAGAAGGTGGCGTTTGGACACTAGGTGGCGCTAAAACAGTATGTTGACATGCATCTCATTTTTAAACAATTGTGTATCATATGACATTTGACATTTACACAAACTAATGATATCATTCGATAGTCCTCCTCTTCATTCTGAACAACTTTGCCTCTTGATGCATTGATGTCAAACAAAAGGTTCACGAGTTATCGGTGATGGGGTTTAAAACTGACTTTTGCTAACTAGTTCTATGATTTTCAAGCAATTTAAAAATTCTCTATTGCAGGCACATTATAATTTATCAATAGAGATTAAAAAATGGCCATGCCAGTTAATATGATGCGATTGTCTCCCGGCTTCCCTAATGTGATTGGTGCCATAGACTGCACACACATTGCCATCAAGGCACCCCCAGGCCACAATGAAGGGGATTTTTTATGGCCCAAAATGGGGTTCACAGTATAAATGTGAAGGTGAGATTCATAACATTTAGTTTGATAATTATTCAAGGGAATGTATTCATTTATACAACACATCTCTTAGATGGTGTGTGACTATGTTCCACATTATAAATCTGGTGGCGAAATGGCCAGGCTCTGTTCACGACTCAAGTATCTTCAGAGAGTTATGCACATTATTTGGACGTGGCAAGTCAAATAGACTTTACAAACTAACTGGATCACTAATTTTGGGCCTAACAGAACTGCATTTTTCTATTATACAGGTGACTATGATGGAATCCTGCTAGGTGAAAAAGGCTATTTTATGACACCATTACCTGACAACAACCTACTTTGAATTAGATTATTTTGTTGTTTTATCGAGAGAAAACAGCTAGTCATGAGTGTGTAAGCATGCAACGCTTCTTTGAGCCGATACTGATCATTTCTATTAATTTTCTGTGTGTGTGTGGGACTTTGATCCGTCGTGGGTTCGTTGGGGTTTGACCCCTTAGCCTGTTCGTGGATGCATGGCTGCATTGAATGGCGCAAATACTCGAAACCCGCTTAAAGGCTGCTTGCAGCTTTAATTAGGGTTCGAGCCCGAAGGGCTAGAAACCTATTGTATTTGTTGGTTTTATTAGGGTTCGAGCCCGTAGGGCTAGAAACCTATTGTATTTGTATGTTTTATTATTAGGGTTTCGAGCACGAAGTGCTGAAAACCTATTGTTTTTGTAAGGATTTTTATTAGGGTTTCGAGCACGAAGTGCTGAAAACCTATTGTTTTTGTAAGGATTTTTAGGGTTCGAGCCCGAAGGGCTAGAAACCTATTGTATTTGTTAGTTTTATTAGGGTTCGAGCCCGAAGGGCTAGAAACCTATTGTATTTGTTGGTTTTATTATTAGGGTTCGAGCCCGAAGGGCTAGTTAGGGTTCGAGCCCGAAGGGCTAGAAACCTATTGTATTTGTTGGTTTTATTATTATTATTATACTTCTTCCCTAGAACTGATCGTGCAGCCCAAACCGTAAGACCGACAGAGCTGAGACTTGGTCAGATGGTAGTAGTCCTTGTCGCTACTCAGATACACGGAACCAGCCAAATCGGCCCATAGGTGGCGCTACAGCGATGCCGAACGCGTTAACGCTTGTTACTCCTAAACCGTTTGTTGCACACCCAAGTGTCTTATATCAGTGTAATCACTGGCTCAAAACTTAAAAAACGTATATCTCTGATTTCATTTCCGGTATGCAAATTTTTTCGCTAATTAGCATTTTATGAAAAAAAATAAAAATGAACTAGTCCCTGGATTTTTGCCCTATTGGAACCAAACCAACGCTGATGAGTTCTGTGGAGTGTGAATATGAATAATTATTAAAAAAAAGTTGAAATTTTCATCCCCCATCGCTAGAGGGCGCAAAAATGTCCAAAACGGAAGTAACATATTGAACTAAAATGGCCATAACTCCTTAACTGTTTGAGATATCTTCATGGGGCTTGGAACATATGTGTAGACCCTCAATCCGGGGTCAAGGTAAAAAAAATGCTGCGTTTGGCCACTAGGTGGCGCTATAATTTGAATGAGCTAGAAAATGGCCATAACTACGCAACAGTTTGCCCGATTGACTTATTATTTGGTATGGTGTGTCTTTGTCTCATTCTACATGAATATCTAAAAGGACATTGGCGTATCTGAAAAAACATGGCCGCCATTGGCCAATGAAGTTTGAGCACTTATTAGACCGGGTTAACGGAGGCCGAACAAAACGACGCTCACTGGGCTTATTCGTCTCATGGTCTTTAAGGTCTGTAAGAAATGTGAACTCATTCGGCCACCGGGGGGCGAAATAACGCTTTAGGAGTGCTTAAACAATTGTGTATCACGTGACATTTGACATATACCCAAACTGTTTATATCATACAATAGCTCACTTCATTCTGAGCAACTTTGCCTCTTAAACCACTTCTGTCGATCGAATGGTTCGTGAGTTATCGCTGATGATGTCAAAAACCTACTTTCGCGAACTAGTTCCTGGTTTTTCAACCGATCGGAACCAAACCAATGCAGATGACTTCTGTGGAGTGTGAATGTAAATAATCATTGAAAAAAAGTTGAAATTTTTCTTTCACCGCTGCTTAGGGACGCCAAAACTTAAAATGGTCTGAGCCTATCACATTAAAATGGCCATAAATCCAGAACGGCTTAACATATCAGCAAGGGGCTCAGAAAATATGTGAAGACCACCACTACGATGTCACATACAAAATAACGTGGCGTTTGGACACTAGTTGGCGCTATAACAGTAAAAAGGGTTAAATGTACATGTCTTTTGGTGGCCTAGACCACTGTGTGTCACGTGACATTTGACTAATACACAAACTATTGATATCAAACGATAGAACTCCTCATTCATAACAACTTTGCCTCTTGAACCATTGACGTCTATCAAATGGTTTGTGAGTTATTGGCATGATGTAAAAAACCTACTTTTGCAAACTTGCTTAAGGATTTTTAAGCAATTTCAAAATTTCCACTACAGTACATTTCTCTGGACTCTCTAGGTCAATAATCATCAAAAACATGTTGAGTTTTTTTTGTTTTGTGACCATAACAGGGTCCTTTATTATATTAGCGTTAACCGAGTACGGTGAAGGTCGCTACTCCTTAATAAATAATCCAACAGAATTGCCATTAAGTACTATTACACATATTATGACACAAAACAAGCACGCAACATGTGATTCTTATCGGAAGAGGCATGCCTTCACAACAGTCAAAAAGGTGAAATATCATACATTTAAATTACTATTTTAAACTTGTCTTTAATAAATACATCATTTGCTAATCAAATTGCTAATCAGCCAGTCACATAGCATAAACTCAATCCATTTTGGCATCCAGACGTGGTAAACACACTTGCTGAAGTTTAAACCGAGCATCAAAATGGAGAAACAATTGCATATATGGTATGGGATATATTAGATAACACATACCACCTGAGAATTGTTGCCAACCATGTCCATGTTTTGATGGCTACTTCCAGCAGTAAAAAATGGACCATGTCAGAAAGCTCAAATGATCTCAAACTGGTTTCTTGAACATGACAATGAGCTCACTGTACTCCAATGGCCTTCAGAGTCACCAGACTCAACGAAATAAGCATCAGTTAAATGGCAAGGTCTTCTGGAATATTGTTGCAGACCATGAATGTGAATCAATTATCTATTTAAATTGGTCTTATTTTTATTAATCAATTTTTCAGAACACAAAATGAGCTATTTTGAAGAATGTGCATTGTATTAACAAAAAAGACCTATATATGTGCATGGAATGTTTTAGAGACACAGGAGTTGCTTTGTTTTGCTAATGGCTTCGTTCTTTATCAATTGACAGCTGCCAAGCCACACCCTTAGCAACCAAACAGATTATTTTTTGCAACCGTCTAGCCAGACCTACATCTCTGCAGTAGAATATTATAGAGACAAGGGGCTTGGTTCGTTTGACTTGTGGTTTGATGTGTTATTAATTGACAGGTGCTATTCCACACCCATGGCAACCGAACAGGTTAGCTTAGCAACCGTTTAGCAAGATCTATATCTCTGCAACAAATCATCGTAGAGACATGAGAATTGGTTCATTGCACTCGTCCCTTAGGTATTATCGGTTTACGCCCGTTTTTGCATACGAGTGTAAGCATGCATGGTCTGTATTAAAAGTTACCGACCGTTTCTGTCATATTTCTTGGTGTGGAAGAGTGTCATTCGTTGTGGATTTGTTACGGTGCCATTCCTGAGCCTAGTTGACAATGGCAAGGCCAATAGAGGCCTTAGACTGCTCGAACCCGCTAAATGCTGCTTGCAGCTTTAATTATTCTTCTTCTTATTATTATTCTGCCATAAAACTGATACTGCAGCCCAAACCGTAAGGCCGACAGAGCTGAGACTTGGTCAGATGGTAGTAGTCCTTGTCGCTACTCAGATACACGGAGCCAGCCATATCGACCCATAGGTGGCGCTATAGCAATACCAAACGCGTTTGCGCTTGTTACTCCGAAACCGTTTGTCGCACACCCAAGTGTCTTATATCAGTGTAATCACTGGCTCAAAACTTAAAAAACGTATATCTCCGATTTCATTTCCGCCATTATAGATTTTTCGCTAATTAGCATTTTATGAAAAAAAAAAAAAATGAACTAGTCCCTGGATTTTTGCCCTATTGGAACCAAACCAACGCTGATGAGTTCTGTGGAGTGTGAATATGAATAATTATTAAAAAAAAGTTCAATTTTCAATTCACGGTCGCTAGGTGGCGCTAAAACACCCAAACCGGAAGTAACATATTTTACTAAAATGGCCATAACTCCTGAACTGTTTGAGATATCTTCATGGGGCTTGGAACATATGTGTAGACCCTCAGTCCGGGGTCACAATAAAAAGACAGTGGCGTTTGGCCACTAGATGGCGCTATAATTTGAATGAGCTAGAAAATGTCTATAACTACGCAACAGTTTGCCTGATTGACTTATTATTTGGTATGGTGTGTCTTTGTCTCATTCTACATGAATATCTAAAAGGACATTGGCGTATCTTAAAAAACATGGCCGCCATTGGTCGATGAAGTTTGAGCACTCATTACACCGGGTTAACGGAGGCCGATCAAAACGCCACTCACTGGGCTTATTTGTCTCATGGTCCTGAAGGTCTGTAAGAAACATGAACTTATTCGGCCACCGGGGGGCGTAATAGCGCTTTAGGAGTACATGAACAACTGTGTATCACGTGATATTTGACATATACCCAAACTGTTTATATCATATGATAGGACTACTTTTTCTGAGCCACTTTGCCTCTTGAACCACTTCTGTCGATCGAACGGTTCGTGAGTTATCGCTGATGATGTCAAAAACCTAATTTCGCGAACTAGTCGTTGGTTTTTCAACCGATCGGAACCAAACCAATGCAGATGGCTTCTTCGGAGTGTGACTGTAAATAATCATTGAAAAAAAGTAGAAATTTCCTTTCACCATTGCTTAGGGACGCCAAAACTTAAAATGGGTGGAGCCTATCACCTTTAAATGGGCATATATCCAGAACGGTTTAACATATCAGCAAGGGGCTCAGAAAATATGTGAAGACCACCACTACGATGTCACATACAAAATAACGTGGCGTTTGGACACTAGTTGGCGCTATAACAGTAAAAAGGGTTAAATGTACATGTCTTTTGGTGGCCTAGACAACTGTGTGTCACGTGACATTTGACTAATACACAAACTATTGATATCAAACGATAGAACTCCTCATTCATAACAACTTTGCCTCTTGAACCATTGACGTCTATCAAAAGGTTTGTGAGTTATTGGTGATGATGTATAAAACCTACTTTTGCAAACTAGTTTTAGGACTTTCAAGCAATTAAACAAATTCCACCACAGTACATTTCTTTGGACTCTCTAGGTCAATAATCATCAAAAACATGTTGAGTTTTTTTAGTTTTGTGACCATAACAGGGTCCTTTATTATATTAGCGTAAACCGAGTACGGTGAAGGTCGCTACTCCTTAATAAATAATCCAACTGAATTGCCATTAAGTACTATTACACATATTATTACACTGAACAAGCATGCAACATGTGATTCTTATCGGAAGAGGCTTTCCTTCACAACAGTCAAAAAGGTGAAATATCATACATTTAAAATTACTATTTTAAACTTGTCTTTAATAAATACATCATTTGCTAATCAAATTGCTAATCAGCCAGTCACATAGCATGAACTCAATCCATTTTGGCATCTAGACGTGGTAAACACACTTGCTGAAGTTCAAACCGAGCATCAAAATTGATAAACAATTGGATATATGGTATGGGATATATTAGATAACACATACCACCTGAGGATTGTTGCCAACCAAGTCCATGTTTTGATGGCTACTTCCAGCAGTAAAAAATGGACCATGTCAGAAAGCTCAAATGATCTCAAACTGGTTTCTTGAACATGACAATGAGCTCACTGTACTCCAATGGCCTTCAGAGTCACCAGACTCAACCAAATAAGCATCAGTTAAATGGCAA
Source organism: Triplophysa dalaica (assembly GCF_015846415.1). Classification (NCBI taxonomy): domain Eukaryota; kingdom Metazoa; phylum Chordata; class Actinopteri; order Cypriniformes; family Nemacheilidae; genus Triplophysa; species Triplophysa dalaica. The sequence goes on along the minus strand of NC_079562.1, from coordinate 16,547,388 downwards.
GGTCTTCTGGAATATTGTTGCAGACCATGAATGTGAATCAATTATCTATTTAAATTGGTCTTATTTTTTTTAATCAATTTTTCAGAACACAAAATGAGCTATTTTGAAGAATGTGCATTGTATTAACAAAAATGTGCAATAGAATGTTTTAGAGACACAGGAGTTGCTCTGTTTTGCTAATGGCTTCGTTCTTTATCAATTGACAGCTGCCAAGCCACACCCTTAGCAACCAAACAGATTATTTTTTGCAACCGTCTAGCCAGACCTACGTCTCTGCAGTAGAATATTATAGAGACACGGGGCTTGGTTCGTTTGACTTTTGGTTTGATGTGTTATTAATTGACAGGTGCTATTCCACACCCATGGCAACCGAACAGGTTAGCTTAGCAACCGTTTAGCAAGATCTATATCTCTGCAACAAATCATCGTAGAGACATGAGAATTGGTTCATTGCACTCGTCCCTTAGGTATTATTGGTTTACGCCCGTTTTTGCATACGAGTGTAAGCATGCATGGTCTGTATTAAAAGTTACCAACCGTTTCTGTCATATTTCTTGGTGTGGAAGAGTTTCATTCGTTATGGATTTGTTACGGTGCCATTCCTGAGCCTAGTTGACATTGGCAAGGCCAATAGAGGCCTTAGACTGCTCGAACCCGCTAAATGCTGCTTGCAGCTTTAATTATTATTATTTTTCCGCCATAAAACCGGTCGCCCAGCCCAAACCGTAAGTCGTAGAAACTCGACACTTGGTCATTTGGTTGTATCTGTGCAGGCTACTCAGATACAGTGACCCAGCCAAATCGGCCCATAGGTGGCGCTACAGCGATGAAAAGCGTGTTTGCGCACGTTAACGCTCGTTACTCCTAAACCGTTTGTCGCACACCCAAGTGTTTTATATCATTGTAATCATTGGCTCAAAACCTAAAAAACGTATATCCCCGATTTCATTTCCGGTATGCAAATTTTCCCGCTAATTTGCATTTTAGGAAAAAAAAAAAAAATGAACTAGTCCCTGGATTTTTGCCCGATCGGAACCAAACCAACGCTGATAAATTCTGTGGAGTGTGAATGTAAATATTCATTGAAAAAAAGTTGAAATTTCGATTCAGGGTCGCTAGGGGGCATCAAAACGTCAAACCCGGAAGTAGCCTATTTCATTAAAATGGCTATACCTAGAGAACGGTTTGAGATATCTTCACGGGGCTTAGACCATATGTGTAGACCCTCAGTCTGGGGTCACAATAAAAAAAACTCGGTGTTTGGCCACTAGGTGGCGCTATAATAGCAAAGAACTCGAAAAGGGCTATAACTAAGCAACCGTTTGCCCGATCGACTAATTATTTGGTATGGTGTGTCTTTGTGTCATGAACCTTGACTGTATAAAAGGACTTTGGCGTATCTCAAAAAACAAGTCTGCCATCGGTCAATTAAATGTGAGCACTCATTATACCGGGTAAACGGAGGCCGATCAAAACGACACTCGCTGGGCTTATTCGTCTCACGGTCTTTAAGGTCTGTAAGAAATGTGAACTCATTTGGCCACCGGGGGGCGAAATAGCGCTTTTGGAGTGCATAAACAATTCTGTATCACGTGACATTTGACATATAATGAAACTATTGGTATCATAAGATTGCTCTTCTCATTCTGAACAACTTTGCCTCTGGACATGCTTCTGTCGATCAAACGGTTCGTGAGTTATCGCTGATGATGTCAAAAACCTACTTTCGCGAACTAGTTCCTGGTTTTTCAACCGATCGGAACCAAACCAATGCAGATGACTTCTGTGGAGTGTGAATGTAAATAATCATTGAAAAAAAGTTGAAATTTCTTTTCACCGTTGCTTAGGGACGCCAAAACTTAAAATGGGCAGATCCTATCACATTAAAATGGCCATAAATCCAGAAGGGCTTAACATATCATCATGGGGCTCAGTTGATATGTGTAGACCATCACTCCGAGGTCACGTAAAAAAAGGAGGTAGCGTTTGGACACTAGGTGGCGCTAAAACAGTAAAAATGGCAAAATTGACGTGTATCTCATATCTTAAACAATTGTGTATCACATGACATTTGACACTTACACAAACTAATGATATCATTTAATAGTCCTCCTCTTCATTCTGAACAACTTTGCCTCTTGATCCATTGATGTCACACAAACGGTTCACGAGTTATCGGTGATGGTGTTTAAAACTGACTTTTGCTAACTAGTTCTTTGATTTTTTTAAGCAATTTCTAAATTCTCTATTGCAGGTACATTATAATTGATCATAAAGATTATGAAATGACCATGCCAGTAAACATTCATAACATTTAGTTTGATAATTATTCAAGGGAATGTATTCAATTATACAACACATCTCTTAGATGGTGTGTGACTATGTTCCACATTATAAATCTGGTGGCGAAATGGCCAGGCTCTGTTCACGACTCAAGTATCGGAGAGTTATGCACATTATTTGGACGTGGCAAGTCAAATAGACTTTACAAACTAACTGGATTACTAATTTTGGGCCTAACAGAACTGCATTTTTCTATTATATAGGTGACTATGATGGAATCCTGCTAGGGGATAAAGGCTATGCCTGCAGGCAGTATTTTATGATACCATTACCTGACACCAACCAACTTTGAATTAGTTTATTTTGTTGTTTGATTGAGAGAAAACAGCTAGTCATGAGTGTGTAAGCATGCAACGCTTCTTTGAGCTGATACTGATAATTTCTATAATTTTTCTGTGTTGGTGGGAGTTTGATCCGTCGTGGGTTCGTTGGGGTCTGACCCCTTACACTGTTCGTGGATGCACTGCTCCATTGACTGGCATAAATACTCGAAACCCGCTTAAAGGCTGCTTGCAGCTTTAATTTAAATGAACATTTAGATCAGATACGGTAGTTCGATTATTTTAGCAATAAATGGCGCTTTTTCTATGAGCACTAAAGTTGTGTTCTGTGACGCAAACTTGTAACCTCATCGTTATGGATCCATTATTGTAATTCGTCAATCCGTGAGTTTTTGAAAATGGGGTGAGGGGCGTCTGTGAGTCTTTGAACATGGTCGCGGTTAATGAAATTATGAGAATCGTGTCCAGATTGTGGTAACGATGTCGAAACACTAGCCAGTTAGCGGGTTATGTTTTAATTACTGCCCAGATTCAATGCATAATGTACTCAACTCGTGAATCAGATTAGATTTTACGTGTAGTCGAACTGTGCAGCACCTGTGCAGTGTGCATTTACTTTAGTTTAATCCCGGCCTCACGGCAGAATCCTCTAAACGGCGTGCAATTGTGATTTGGACGTGGCTGTCACGTGGATTACAGCGCAACCTAATGTTTGCTTCAGTTGTATTATTTCGTAATTCAGTTTCATATTAATTCACATTATAGCATTATTATGCTATTTTTATTAGTTGCATCTTTAGGGATTTTGTAATTGTTTACTATGTCTTGTACAAAGAAGAGGATTTGTTTGCCACAAAGCTTTCATGCATTTAGAGGGTTTTGTAGTTAAAGACAGTCAAATTTGTTAAATACCAATTGGGGCTGCAACAAACGATTATTTTGATAGTCGACTAATCTAACGATTATTAGATCGATTAATCGACTAATCTGCTATTATTTCGATGACTAATCAGTACGTTTTTAATGATTATTCAGCTTTTGCAACTAGTTAAAACATTGAGTTATAGATAATTTACGTAATGAATAAAATCAATTCAGCTTTTGAAATTTGCTTTAATGAACTTGAACCAACTGGTTACTCTCTTTAAGTTTGCTGATTCTGTCCAACTCGAATCACACAAATACTCTTTTAAAACTTTTTAATACAAATAAAAATAAATAAATCAGGTACATTAAAGGCAATTTTTTTAAAAATATAAACAAATCTCTTGACAGAAGCATTAAGCAGCATTTATATGAAAACAGTTCAGTTTAACTCTATCCCCGTCAGGCTTTTAAAAAAAAGTTGCCAGCCTACGCCAGCGGTTTTTTACATTTTAACCAAACTTTGATGGCTCACACTACATTTTCTGTAAAGAATATATGGACAAACAATATGTCCAATGAAAGAACACAGTCTCTGCTTTTAAACAAATGAAACCGTATTCTTCAATCTTGATTAGATTCAAAAATGCATCACTTTGATTAAAAGATAATTTTGAGTCAATTAGTTTTTTTTTGTCAAAGATTGCGCACAGATTACACTCAGAACAATCGTTAAAAACCGATAAGAAATAAACTTAGGTTCTAGGATTCTGTATTTTCCCGAAATGTGTGTAACAGCGCCACCTGCTGTACAACAGTATAACCACTTATTGCCGTTATAACTCGTTTGGCGGGGAACCGTTTTTTTTAATTGACGAGATAAATCATCAATCATGTCGGTGAAAGAGTTATTGAAAAAGAGCAAGAAACAGAAGAAAATATTTTAAAATAAAGTCAAGATATAAGACTCCAGTCACTTAACTTCCCTCTCTTATAATCATTTTCCGCTCACGTAATACCTAATAGTGTTATAATAATCAAAACAGGCTTGACTTTTAAACTCGATCAAAGCTTTTTACTTTGCAAAACAAATAAAAACATAACTGTAATTATATGATTATTGTTGTTATTATCATTACTGTTATTATTGCATTCTCTCATAAAAAGAATTACCGCTAAATTAGTTAGTTAGGTCTAGATGGAGAACACTCGCCTCTCTTCGGCTCATTCTCCGGGATGTTTCATTTTAAACACTCCAGCATGCAGGTTGTGCTGATGTGAAAGTCAAGTTCTGCCTTGCTTGCATTATACAACCGCATTTTTTTGTTTTCAATTTGGTTAATCTTTCCCACACTTTACTTGTTCACATTCGTTTGTACTCCGCCATAATTCTCGCTGCGTGTCCTTCTACTGCGATAGCATTCGGGAAGGCTGCATTACACTCTAGCGCTGCAGTGCCGTAGCGGTCAAATTGTGATATTGCAGGCCCTTAAATTAAGTCACGTAATCAAACGACTACTCGACAACAAGAATATTTGTCGACAATTTTTTATTGTCGACGTTGTCGACAATGTCGACTAATCGTTTCAGCCCTAATACCAATGAAATTAATAAAGTGACATTTATGAAAATAAGGCATGCTAAGAACTGACTACCTTTTCATTACCTTTCAAATGAAATGACTGAACCTAAACATAAGAGCCTGATAACAAAAAATTGTATTTAAAAGAAAACATGTCACACACACTTTTTTTGCATCTGAATATAGCCTATAGCATTTGGGGGGGTCTTGCATCATTGTCACCTTTTCACCTCGATGAGTTTACAGCTTCATGTGTAGAATTGTTTTGTGTACAAAACCATAAAAAATACTTTGTGTCCACAGTACAAAGTGTTAATTTATTTACTTCATGTACTTTTTCTCGATTTTTTCAGATCCCGAATAGCTGTTCTTCTAAACCATGTAAGTAATTGGAATTGGATATTTATATAATAATATTTTTCCCTACAAATATTAAAATAAGATGGGCCATGTCATGTCTGATGAGAAGTGTACTTGCATGTCTGAGGTGTCAAGCATTCCATAAAATATGAAATTATACATTACTTGGTATTCATTCAAAATTTTGGTATTGGCTATGCCACTTGTGAGAATCTGGATTTCGTCCTGTCCTCTACAAATATTGCATCTGTGTTTAATACAAAGTTCATGTATCATATGTATTCATTCCTATTAATTCCTATTAATATTAGCTTCTATTCATATAAGATGTGCCTTTCATTCTTGTTGTTTAACCTCGTTGGAAGTTCTATCATGTCATGCTGTCTTATGTTGATATAAGTATCTGTTGTTCTCCATATCAAGGTTCCTAATGATGCCTATGGACGATTGTTCTGTTATTGTAATAATGAATATGTAATCATATCTGATTATTCAGGAGGAAAGACTAAACAGAAAGTCTGGTGATTTTCCACTGTTTTGGTGGTTTTATATGACGCCTCCTAAGACAAAATTATAAGTATTAGTCCTAAAACAATAAACATTGGACTCTGATTGAACAAGCACTTGTGTCTGTGTCAAACTTTGTCTCCTGGATCCAGAAACTCTGTGTGTTCCGTCGACTAGACTCTTCAACCGTAGAATATTGTTAGACAAGGGGACATAAGAAGTTTACATTCTTTCACCACTTTTTGTATAAATCCCCTTTGATCTTTAAAATTGTTTACTAGGAAAGCACCGAAAGGAAAATTGGTGGCCGAAACCGAAAACCGAAAAAGAGGAAACCAAGGCCGAAAACAGAAACACCGAAAGAAATTAGGCCAATTATTAGTACCCTTGCATTTATGGCTATGACTACTAACTTTACTAAAATCAAGGCATTGCAATTGCATAAATATTAAAGTTTCAAAGAATAAATAAATTACAAATTATGCAAATATTTATTTAGCACATTGCAACAATGCACAGTATAAAATAAAATTCAACTAAGATGTTTAACTTGACCCCACTCATGTGTATATTAAATAATAATGTACAGGTCTACAGGGCCTGCTGAAAAGTTGTACAATTAAATGTTCTCTCATGAAAACAAAGTGCATTTAGGTCAAGTGTATTTAAAAAAAAAAATTATCTGTATGACTACTACAAGAAAGTGCATTCAGAACAAGTGCAACTGCTTAAAGATACAACAATATTTTCTCTGTAGGACTTCAACATAATAGTGTATCCAAACAAAGACTCCCACAGCCCATATGTTAACTGTAGAACTTAACAACAACAAATGCACCAAGAATTGCAGATGTGCAAAATTGATAATAAGTCGCGTAAGAATAGAATAACCAACTTATTTTGTCGTCTAAAGCTCTAAGATGTTCAGGATCGGAATTTGGAGAAAAACGTGTTTAAAGTTAAGTTATGAAAATAAAAGCCCAACAGTCCAATATCACAAGTAAAAAACACTTTACAGTGGTAAGAGACTTACTCTTATAACAATTTGGTAAAAAAAAACATGTCCTAGTGTTGAACTCTATAAAAATACTGTACAAAACTGTTGGAATAAAACGAAAGTAAGGAAAATGGTGCAGCGCTCGTTTAAAGAACGAGAGCTCTGCCATTATCACTACACAAGGAAAGTGACAAACATTACGGACATCAACTAATAAGCAGTGAAGCAAGTTTTAAATTGTTTATCATGTGCATAGTGTCTGGACTTTTGATCATCTCTCGTATATTTTGCGATCGCGGTCCGGCTCGCGTGAGCAGTGGAGCGGGCATAACTCCTGGTGCTGTAGACTGAGAGCTCTGTCATCTCACGAAAACATTGTATAAAAAACTTTGCATGCCATAGTTTATACAGGACTGGCGGGAAATGTGCATTAATACTTCTTCGTTCTTCATATTATGTGGTTTACTTTGATAGGTGAACTGTCTTATTGTTTCGGTGATAAAAGTCTTTCGGTGGCCGAATATTCGGTGCATCCCTATTGTTTACCTTTTCCAACTTAGAGAGCTATTTGGTATTTTAGTTGGACTAGGCTTTTAAACAGCAGATGTATTCTTAGCTGGAACGGTGTACAACCATTCAGAGCAATAAATCTAATTTGACTCACTTAGGTAATAAAACACCTTGTAGTCAACTGTCCCAATAGGGTTTTTCTGTAAATTGACTGGTGTTTTTTAAAAGTGTTATTTTTTTATGTATTTTAGCTCATGTGCATTTTATTATATGACTTTAATGTTCCAATAGCTTTGAAGAAGACTCTGTACAATATATCTGTTTCTGCCCCTGGTCTTCTCTGTGTATTGTAGTAGGGATGGGCATTTCTGATAATATTTCATGTCGAGTAATCCACAGGTTTGAGAAACGAGTACTCGATTAATCGGGGGTGGAGCTTAAGCAAGGGGCGGGGCGTGTGCGTCATAGCGACAATTAAATATTTTAATTAAAGCCCTGGTAAAAACGTTGTTGATAAAACAATGAAACAGGACAGGATTAAAAAAATAATTAAATTAACATAGATTATTAAACATCACCGTCAATAGTGGTTAACACAGTAAACATTTAAAAGAAATAACAGCGTGAGGTGAAGCTGAAGCGCTTTTTCTTCATGACGCATTGTATATAAAATTTATCACATAGCCTAGATACACAATATGTAAATGTTATATTACAAATTGTACTTATCTACACAAAATGCATGTGAGCTTGAACTAAGTGCCAACCAGAAAGTAGTGGATGCGCTTCTCCCGTTACAGGGCGCTTTTGTGTCTTTCCTCAAAACCTCGCGTCTCTAATACTGCATTGTGTATTTTCCATTCATTTATGTAATGACAGGTTAGCATCATATACGATTCAGCGGTTAGCGAGGTCCACGAGTCCGTAGTTATAGCCACCCGCGCTGGCTTCGACAGACTGTCTTTTAGTGAACAAGCGCATTTTTCGTATAGAGCATCAATCCTTGCAGTGACCGTTTTGCGCGATGGGACAGTATAGTGGGGCTCAACGTAATTCATTAAAACCTTCACCTTCAACAAAACTAATAGGCAGCAAGTCTTCTGCTGTCATTTCTGCTATTAGCTGCGTCATTTTCTCTGCCCTGCCTTTGTCGCATTTCTGTTTGATGGTGAAATCTCTTATGCTCGTCTGACTGCTGGTAGTGGCATCGGCATCATCTGCTTTTTTGTGTTTATGTGCAAGATGGTAACGCATCGAACTCGTTGTGGAGTTGTAGACCAGTGTGGCTCTGCACATCTTACACTTGACTGTTTTTTCGTCAAGTTTTTCAAAGTGTTGCCAGACATCGCTGCGCGCTTTAAACGCCATTTTGCTCTGTGCTCCGGTCTTGTCTCTAGACCACAACTTCTCGCAGCCATAACCAATCAAATATCAGACTACCGCCCAAATACCAGCATAACCAATCAGAAATAATGATAGTAAAAAAAAAAAATGTAGAGCCAATCGATCATCATTTTCATGCTCGATCCTGCTGATGCGTTCAAATAATCGATTAATCGAGTACTCGTGCACATCCCTATATTGTAGTTAAATGGATTACTTTACTGGAAATTCACGGACAAGGAGAAGGAAAATCAAAGTCAGAGTGCAGCAGCATTTACTCAGTCTTGCAATGGAGGATATGGAGCAAGCAGATCAGGCTGTAGACCAGGCAGTGCAAGAGTTTGGGGAAGCTTTGAATGGCAATAGTGAAGCTGTGAATCTGGATTTTGATGTCAGTACTGAAGATGTTGACTTCTACAAAGCAAGTGATCCTGATGATCATTTTGATCCTGATGAACATTTTTGCTGTGACAATCCTACAGAGGAACCCAATCATGATCCTAAAAGGAAACTGGCTGAATGGGCAGCTAACCGAAACGTATCTCATTCTGCACTTTCAGAGCTATTGGGTATACTTTCAGATCTAGGTCTGGATTTACCAAAAGATCCAAGGACTCTTCTTAGGTCGTTAAAAGAATGTAATGTGAAAGAAATGGGACAAGGTGGCTACTACTACTATTTTGGGCTTGCAAGTGCAATACTTTCAGAATTGAAAATGACAAATGAGCGTGAACTGACAACAGACACATTGACTGTACGTGTGAATGTTGATGGATTGCCTATTTCTAGGAGCTCTAATATGCAACTATGGCCTATATTAGGTAAAATTGTTGAAATGCCAAATCCAAACGGGTTTATAATAGGTGTCTATGCAGGTCCCTGTAAACCTGAATCAGTAAATGACAACATGCATGATTTTATTGAAAATTTAAAAGTTGTCACAGCAACTGGTATATCTTTTAATTGTAAACACTACAATGTACCACTTCCAGATGCTTTTATCTGTGACACTCCCGCAAGGGCTTTTTTTAAATGTACCAAAGGTCATGGAGGCTACAGTTCTTGTGAGCGTTGCACACAATATGGTGTTTATCTTGATGGTAAAGTTGTGTTTCCTGACATAGATTCTACCCTAAGGACAGACACTCAGTTTGATCAAATGTCTGATGAAGACCACCATCACTCTAAATCACCTCTCCAGGGCTTAGGCATTGGCATGGTTTCCAATTTTCCTTTGGATTATATGGATTTAGTTTGTTTGGGCATTGTACGTAAATTAATTGCTCTGTGGTTTAAGGGGCCATTACACTGTCGGGTTTCGTCCTCAACTTTGTCTGCTATCTCTGATCACTTGAAACGTTGTAGACAGAGCTTACCTGGGAGCTTCTCCAGAAAGCCACGTTCTTTGGCTGAGTACAGACAATGGAAGGCTACAGAATTTAGGCAGTTTTTATTATATACAGGGCCTGTTGTGCTTTTTCAAAGACTGTCCCGTCAACAGTACAAAAACTTTCTTGTTTTGTCATCTGCTATGAGAATACTTTTGTCTCCAAGCTTTAGAGAATACTATGGGTATGCCCATAAATTATTAAGATGTTTTGTTACCAATTTTGCAAAGATATATGGAACAAACTCTATGGTTAACAATGCACATAGTCTTATCCACCTAGCACAGGGGTGTCCAAACTTTTTATTAAGGGGGCCAGATTGCATGTTGTCAATACACAAGGGGGCCGTATACTTTTATTTTTTAATGCTTTCGTGCATTTTTATTGTTATGCTAATTATGGTCATTATAATAAAATGCAACTCTTAATTAACAATGATTTATTTTTAGGTCTGAGCACATATAAAAACAAAACTTCAGCGTTACATAAATTGAATAAAGTATGTATGAAAAAGAATGTATGAAAAGTATAGCTCAAACGAATGTGACACTATAGCAGTTAAAGGTAACATTTTAAGTCACTTTCAAATTCAACACCTCAGGGATGATAGGCCTACAAACATCAGGGTTTAATCAATTACAAACTGATTTATAACAAAATGTACACAATGTGTGGTGAGAAAGTTATATCTCAACGAATTGTGATAAGTAAAAAAATTATAGATTATTATAATTATTAACAATTACCTGCAAACTCAACAAAGCATCAGAGGTTTTAAACAATTATGTAAACTGCATTCATGTAAAATATGGATGAAATATACTGATGAAAATGCTAAGCTCGAGTTAAGTGACACTAGAAAAGAATACATTTTAAGTATTCGGTAAACAGATAACAGTAACACTGTAACAATCATCACCTGAAAACTGAACAAATCAGTGCGACGGATGAAACTGCGATCTGCACTGTAGCACATTTGCGAGATCTGGCTGGACAGCCGTGGTCGCAACTCGCAAAACGTCTCGCAGATGGGCATCAGTTATTCTGGACCTCAAACGGTTTTTGTTCAAGTTCATAACAGAGAAAGTCTGTTCACAAATGTACGTGGACCCAAAAAGGCTCAACATTCTCTTGGCAAGTGCTCGCAGTTTGGGGAATTTCTCTTTGTTTAGTTGTCGATAAAAGTCTATGTGCGAGAGCTGCTGATGACAGAAGCGCAACTCATCATCGCACTGCAAGTCAATGAGCTCTAGTTGCAGTTCATGCGGAGCATCAACGGGTTCCACGGAAAAAGGAGACGCGAAGAGATGCACATCTTTCTCAATTATGGCAAAATCTTTAAAACGCCAGTTAAACTCCGCAAAGAGGGCTTCGATCACCTCTGCATACTTCCCTACTTGCCCATTTGTTTCTTCTGGGAAAAAATCCATTACTTCTTTTAGTGCAGGGAAATGTGAAGTGTTGATTTCACTCTGTGACAGGTGTCTTTTGAACAGTTGAAGTTTAGTTGCAAACGCCTTGATATAAGAATACAGCTGACTTACCACTGCGTCTTTTCCTTGAAGGTTGACATTTAATGCATTCAGGTGTTTGTTAATGTCAATTACGAACGCAAGGTCTGCGAGCCACTGAGGGTCCGACAGTTCTTTCATTGCTTGTCCCTTTTCGTCCAAAAACTGGCCTATCTCTCTCCGAATCAAGAAAAAACGCTGCAGAGCATTCCCTCGACTGAGCCACCTTACATCGTTATGGTAAATAACATCTCCATATTGCGCCTCTATGTCGGAGAGAAACTGCTGAAACTGGCGGTGGCACAAAGCTTTGGCACGAATGAAGTTAATGGCTTTTACCACTGGTGAAACAACATGATCAAACTTCAGACATTTTGCGCACAGTACTTGTTGGTGAATTAAGCAATGGAGTTTAACGGCATTGCCCCCTTGCTCGCTGACTTTGTTGCAGAGCAGTGATGCTAATCCACTTCTTTCTCCCGTCATAGCGGGTGCCCCGTCTGTAACGATTCCGCTTAATTTCTCCCAGGGCAGTTTCATGTCATCAACTGCTTCAGACACACACTGCATTAAATCCACACCTCGTGTCTGGCCCTTGATACTTTTGAGGTCCAGCAGCTCTTCTGTGATGTTCATGTCCTCATCGATTCCCCTCAAAAAAATTAGCAGCTGGGCAGTGTCTGAAATATCAACACTCTCATCACATGCCAAAGAAAAATGATCGAAATTATGCCCGCGTTCTGTCACTTGTCTTTTGATGTCGGATGATATTTCTTCAATTCTCCGTGCGATAGTGTTGCGATAGTGTAAACTCTTGCTTCTTATCTGGACAGATGTTTTCTGCAATTTTCATTACACATTCTTGAACAAACTCGCCCTCAGAGAAAGGTTTTCCACGTTTAGCTATAAGGATTGCCACCTCGTAGCTTGCTTTGGTAATGTTTTCATTGGACTCCTTCGCCCTGATAAACAATCGCTGCTGGGCAACTAGAGAGGCTTCAAGCTGTTTAATTTTATCCTCTCGTTCGTTGCCGGAGAATCTCTGATATGAGTTTGCATGCTTTGTCTCGTAATGCCTCTTCACGTTGTATTCTTTCATTACCGATACAGTCTCATTGCATATTAGGCAAATGCAATTATTTCGACTCTCTGTGAAAAAATACTCCGTTTTCCAGCGCTCATTAAAACGACGGCCCTCCTTATCAACTTTGCGTTTTTTGTACGTAGCCATTGTGGCATCCTAACGGTTCAACTGTAACTCACTCGGCCTCTCACAACAATTGGCCCTAAAATCTAGTGCTGCCACCTTCTGTTGACATTGTAAAATTAGCATGATTTGATTTTCGGGCCGTCTTAAATAAAATGTAATAGACACGCTGCGGGCCGTTTAAAATTCATCCCCGGGCCGTGATTGGCCCGCGGGCCTGACTTTGGACACCCCTGACCTAGCAGATGATGCTATAAATTATGGCCCTCTTGATTCGGTTTCATGTTTTCCATTTGAGAATTATTTGGGGCAGTTGAAAAAATTGGTGAGAAGACCACAAAATCCTGTGCAACAAATTGTCAGGCGTGTTTATGAAAGGCAGTTATTTGCTCACATGTCTAAAGAAACGCCAAAAAATGTTAAACTGACACAGTCTCATGAATCTGGACCGATGTTGACAGAATTTCCCATGCATCAGTATGTTCAATACAAGATGTATAAGCACAAAGACACAATAGTATCAAACTCAACTGGTGCCAATTGTTTTGAACTTGAAAGAAGAGTTGTTATTGTGCGTAACATTTTGCATTCCACTGGAGGAACACATGTGGTGTATGAATTTTTTGATAAAGGGACATGTTTTTTCAACTTCCCTATCAATTCAACAGCTCTGGGAATAAGTTTGCTAACAAAACTTTCTGGCCAGCTTTCCAGTTGTAGCGTTTTTAGCTGCATGTTAAATTAAGGATGAGTTTACTCATCAAATAAGATTCTCCACCAGATCTATCAAGATCAAACATATATGAAATGAATTATTTAAAACGTCAATTTCAGTCAAGGAATAAGTTTAGCTCAAAGGCAAATATGTATAATAATCATCATTACACATACATATTTTACAATTCTGATAAGCAATATAGTGATACAAATCCCATAAGTATTCGTCCAGCAAGAACATCAATGATTTTATACACTCACGTTATCTCATGACTATAAGTAACGTGACTTTACCAAACAGAATTAAGAGCAGAGGTAGCATAGATCGAAACACAGTTTAAGTGACCAAGTTTGTGAGCGTGAACACAGAGAACCAATCACAAATGCCTTTATGGTTTTTATTAAACTCTACTCTACATGGTAAACAAAATGAAGACAAACAAATACATGAAACACAAACGCGCTTGGAAGCGCAGAGAGAGAGAGCGAGTGAGAATGAGAGAGAGAGAAAGAGAGAGAGAGAGAGAGAGAGTGAGAGGGCATTGCCGCGAGGCAGGTAAAACACGTCTGAAAACCAATAAAATCATCTTTAACAAAGAGGCACGCTCTTAACGCAGCTACTCTATATTTAGAAACGGATACTTGCAATCTCGTTGTTGGACCAATACCCGTATGCGCGTGGATGGAAATCTTGAATGGTTTCAGAATGCAGTCCTGTTGAAACACTGAGTTTGGGTTCTGACTCCAAAGTTCCATAGCCTAAACGGACTCCCCAGAGGGGAGCCCCAAGCGGGGCTGTCCCTTAGAGTGTCCTTCTCGTCCTCCTTCTTTTCTCTTCCGATTACAAAAGGTAAGCCTAAAAACTTGGTTCGGTGATGGTGTTTTAAATGCATACCTGCCCTGGTCTGCGGGCCAATGCCATGAAAATGATAATGGAGCCTAAGAAGGTTTCTTTGTTTCTCATGGCACCTCATTTGCATGGCTCTGACAGTATGGTCTGTTTGCATTTAATACCTAACGGCATGTTATGGACATAGTATGATGTGTGCTTTGTTTTTATAACATAGCTCACCATATAGGGAATTCAAAGATGTGTAGTTACATATGAATCATGCAAGGCATTGAACTGTGGACGTATGAATACGTCAAATGAACCTTGAATCAAAACTTGCATATCTAACAGTTACAGAGTATCTAAAATGGCATGAGCACCAACATACAACATAGACATTTAGATACATTTACAGAAAAGGATAGTTTAAATCACATAAGTTCCTATTTGTCAGAGAAGTTTCTCTGCTCAGCCTCATATGTTAAGTAAGAGATGACACAGAGACTTATCAACAATGCTTTGAAGCGAAGGAGTCGTAAATATCGAACAGAGGAACCAAATGGTTATCACACTCTCTGTGAGAGTTCAACCTAAAACCAGACCCATGGAGCCATGCTTACTATCGTCTTTTGATGATGGTATCAAGAAACCAGGACAAAAGGGTTTATGGCTTTTCTTACCAATGATCCAGACACTACACAGTGCTCCTGTAACTGACTTCACTAAACCACTGCTTTTGTTGCCTCTTCAGAAAAAGTTTGTGGCTTTGCCTCAGCTACACAGCACATAATGTATTGAACTTCGCAGGGCTTTCTCGTTCACTGTTGTGGAGTTTGTGGATGAAGTTGACCCTGATGGCTGCAAGAAAATGGATATCATTCCAGTAGAGTGGTTCAAGGACACAGACAGAAAATTATGCTGATGGCCACCAAACTCCCTGGTCAACATAACAAAGGCAGTGAAAGAGGGCACGCCAGCAGCTGGATGCTGTGTAGTGTCCGTGTAATGGTAAATGCAGGTAATTTTTGATTTTCTTCATTTAATTAAAATAGTCCAATAAATACTGTTATCTTTGATAGTTCACCCAGAAATGAAATTTGTGTCATCATTTACTTAACGTCTTGTAATTTTAAACCTGTATGACTTTCTTTCTTCCGCAGAAAATAAAAGAAGATATTTTGAACAATGTTGCGAACTGATACCCATTCACTTGCATTGGTTTCGTGTCCATACAAGAGAAGTGAATGGGTGCCAATGGTGTTCCAATTTTCTTCAAAAATCTTCTTTTTTGTTTTGCAGATGAAAGAAAGTCTAAGCAGGTTTGAAATGACAAGAAGGTAAGTAAATGATGACACAATTTTCTTAAATTCGTTTTTGACACTCGCTAGGTGGAAAAGAAAAACACAACAGACATATGAATGTAAGATCTGACATCTTAGTTATGGGAATGCACATATATTCTGCAACCAAGTTTTCTTTTGTGGTATAAAGTCTTTTGTAAATTTTTAAATCTGCCTTACCCGGTGACTATGTATTACTGATTTACAGCCACTTATGCAGAAGCCAGGGTAAAGCTACACCAAGCTGAGTATTCATCAGAGCTCACTGACACTGAAATTGTCTCAAGAAAAAGAAGGTAGGTGTTTGTGAAACAATGCAAGTCAATTTCAATGCATTTTAGAAACAATATGAAAGTAATAGGTAACATGCGCCTTTGTTAATGTACCTAGGCCAAGTACAAAACTTCTCCAGAGTAAAATAAGCACCCAGCTAGAATCGAATGAACATTCTGACACTTTGGATGAACTTCCTCCCACTCCACCAGACCAACTCCTTAAGGCAGCAAAGAGGAAAGCAAACAACTACATGCAAGATCCCCCTGCCCAACGTGTCACAAGTTATTCATCAGACTAGTACACAAGCCCCTCAGCCCGACAAGTTGACAGTTTTACTCCCCAACGTGTGGCAAGTCATGCATCCCAATAGGGCTCCAGTTCCTCTGCCCAACAACTTGCCAGTTTTACTCCTCTACGTGTGGAAAGTCAAGCATCCCAACAGGGCACCAGTCCCTCAGCCCAACAACTTACCAGTTTTACTCCCCAACGTGTGGCAAGTCATGCATCCCAACAGGGCACCAGTCCCTCAGCCCAACAACTTGCCAGTTTTACTCCTCTACGTGTGGCAAGTCATGCATCCCAAAAGGGCACCAGTCCCTCAGCCCAACAATTTAGCAGTTTTACTCCCCAACTTGTCGCAAGTCATACACCCAGCTCTTTAGCCCAACGTATTGCCAGCCCCACTGCCCAAGGTGCAACCCCCACTTGTGAAGCCATGTTCACTAAACTTCTAACAATTTTAGAAGAAGTGAAGGATACCCAACATGTTCATGGCAAGATGTTGAATGTCCTGCTAAAAAAGCAAGACGGATCAGTGGTAGAAGTTCCTGAAGGAGTAGTCTTACCTCTGAAAACCCAGGCTGACCTTGAGGCCCTTGATCAGAAGCTGGGGGATCATAGTGTCATGTCTGCTGTTGTAAGTTCACATTTACGCCTTATTCTTCTCCTGATCTTTATCTAAAGTAAAACCCTACAACTTTTTTTATAATGGGTTTTTGTGGTATCATCTTATTTAGATATATTTGTATTTTATAAATTCTATGGACCTTTTTGTTAGTATACCATTATGAAAACTGATAAATCTTTGTAGGCAGATTACAAAATAATATTTGATAATATGTGTATTGCAAGGTATCAACCTACAGCTTTAAGGAATTTATCTGTGTAATGTTAGCTGTTTGAAAACTACCAGTAACTTGTTGTCTTTACATTAATGTAAAAAAAATCTACTTTTGGCTCTCATCTTTAGGTTGCCATGGTGGCAGATGTAGGCGGCACAAGCATAGATGACGCAATAAGAAGAATGTTGAAGTACATCTTTTCAAATTGACTGGCACTGGAGTACAATTTGTTTGGCCGACATGGGAAGAAAAAGTTTAAAGACTTGCGTCTTTTCAACGTTGTGTATGGCAAGTAAATTATCTTATTATATATTAAGTTATTATTACATACTGTGATCTTAAATTAGAAGGTAACTCTTCACAATAAGTTTAAATTACTCAAGATGAGTTTACGTATTAGCTGCCATAAGTGAACAATGAACAATACTTGTGTTAAAGTAATTATTTATCCTTGTTAATGTTAATACACATATTTGCTTATTGCAGGGATCTAAACTTGCATCCAACATTTTGGATCCAATACATTCAGCTCACAAGAAAAAACAATATTTAGTAACACTTTCCTTGAAGCATGTATGTATAATGCATTATAAAGGGTTATTAAAGGGTAAAATGCATTATAATTCTTTAATGTGTGTTGTAATGCATTATATTTAATTGTAAAGAATTATAACCATTTTAAAATGTGTAGCGTAATAATTAATTGCTAAGTGTTATAATAGGGGCAGTTTCCCGGACAGGGATTAGTCTAAACCAGGACTAGGCCTTAGTTTAATTATGATAATTAAGTCATTTTTAAAACCATAATTTACAAAAAGACATTACTGGTGTACATCTCGAGACACAACGATCACACTTTTTTATTTTAAGATATGTGATTGCAAGTCGTTTTCGATCAAGAAACTTCTAACATTTAAATTAGTCTGGGACTAGGCTTAAACCCTGTCTGGGAAACCGCCCCTTCATGCATTAATTGTAATAACAGTTATTTATAAGACATTACCATGCATTAAAAGGTGCATTACAATGCTTTTAAAATACTTTTATAATGCGTTATACATCAAGAAAAGAGTTACCCAATATTTTGAGACTATAAAAAAAAAAAATCAAAACCACAATATGACTGGGATAATAGCTTTTATATTCAAAACAATCCAGGTTTATTAAATACATTTATCACACTAGGAAGC
Source organism: Triplophysa dalaica (assembly GCF_015846415.1). NCBI lineage: Eukaryota > Metazoa > Chordata > Actinopteri > Cypriniformes > Nemacheilidae > Triplophysa > Triplophysa dalaica. The sequence continues at coordinate 16,528,979 of NC_079562.1, read as the reverse complement.
TTTTAAAAGTGTATTGAAGGAGTTCCCAATGTATTCAGATTTTTTCCCTTATTATTTGGTCATCACTTAAAAAAATACATATTTAGGCCTATTTTCCTTATTTTATAATGAATTAAATAAATATGTAAGCAGGACTATATTTTTATTTCAGTCATTTAAATAGATAGTTCATCCAAAAATCTAAATTACCCTGTTTTATTCACCCTCAAGGATTCTTATGGGTGTATATGACTTTCTTCTTTCAGACGACTACACTCGGAGTTATAATACCATTTATCCTGGCTCTTCCAAGATGAATAATGTGTGACTGACTAGTTCACTCAAATATGAGAGTCTGTAATCATTTACTTATCTTACAATTGTTTTGAACCTGTGTTCATTTCTCTCATGTACTGAACACAAAAAAAGCTATTTTGTGAAGAATGTGGGAAACCAAACAGTTTCTGGTCCCCATTATCTTCTATGGTACTTTTATATTAAACTCAATTGTGAGCAGCCTTTATTGTTTACCAAAAATTTTCATAATATCTTCCCTTATGTTCAGCAAAAAATAGAATGTCATGCAGGTTTAGAAAAGCTTGTGTAAATAAGAGATTTATTGTTGAGTTTAGTTTAAAATTTACATGTGAGCTCATTCTTATGAAGGTGTGCACTTTTGTCTCTCTGCTGAATACTGTATAATCCTTTTACATTTTGAATAGGTTTTGTTTGTCGTGCAGAGGACTGATGTCCATTTACACAGTTTAAGAAGAGACGAATGCATTTAAATACAGGAGTGAATCCACAGTCTTACAAAAAGTTATTATTACTTATCAATTAATCACCAACAGAGGGTCATACAGGCTTGTTGTTCAAAAAAGAGGGATGGAGACGTGGATTCCAAAATACAAGGCCATTGCACATTGAGTCTGAAATCTGCGTCAAAACTTTCCGCACGTTAAAAAATAGATACGACCTCACATTTTGTCAATCACATTTACACACTGAATGGGTCTGATTTTCTGCATTTTTCGCATCTGTAGAAAGCATTTTGTTAAGAGGCGTTTTGACAATCCCCATGTAGTACCCACATAAAACTGAAATCTGGTACCGATATGGGTCTTGCGAATGTTGTCCAGTTGGGACCCACCTAGGGGCAAGTGCATTCCTTCACTATATTCATGTGGGCAACTGGTATAGGGCCATTATGGAACCCGCGGACAATCCTACATAGGGCCCATTTTCCAGCCCATTTCATACCCAATTGGGCCCCACTTACAAATGTTGGCTGGGTAGCATTTTGTAAAGGTTTTATCAGTAAACAGGGAAAGGTGCGATATCTAGCGGCCACTTACTTGCATTACATTATGTTAGTGTCAATTCAATTCAAGTTTATTACTAAAGCCCTTTTCACAATGTGCATTGTTCCAAAGCAGCTTTACAGGGGAAAACAGGAAAAACAGAAAAGGTAAAACAGCACAGTGCATGGTGTTTATAGAACAAGCAAGATCATTCTAATAAATAATATCTAATCAATAAATAAATAAATGCAGTCTCCCGTGAGCAAGCCAACAGTGCTCTGGTGTGGCGAGGAACCCATACTCTAATGATTGATTAATGGAGAAAAAAACCTTTGGGAGAAACCAGGCTCAGCCGGGAGGGCCAGATCGCCTCTGACGTGTGGAAGAGGGAGAGCCCACCATCAGCAACCCAGAAAGTCCCACTTGCCGAAAACCGTGCAGGTTCAACCCGGTCCCACTCCACGATCGACACCAGAAAAAAGAGGAACAACCAGGGGAAATAGTAATGGCATGTTGTAACTTTATTCCTCTGTTGTCCGACATCGACCACAAAACAAGGCCAAACCGGACCCACAAGGCCCCAGCAAATGGATCCCCCTAAACACAAGCCCCCTCACTCCCCACAAACAACCACCCAGGAACCTCCAATCAGGGCCACTGAATGCAGCTATAACTTCAAACTGCTGACATGTGATGTAAGTTTAGCATTAAATACCAAGTATTGTGACTTCAGCATTAATGTGACAAGTAGTCCGTCTTTGCTCTTGGTTGGGGATGTAGTGGTCTGAGCTGGGATGGTCAGCCAGTCTGCAGCTGTAGCTGGCGTAATCTCTAGGTGGGGATATGTCGATCATCTGGACCTGGCGGAATTTCTTTCTACCTCATCCCGAGGTTGAGGCAGAAAGAGAATAATAAGCGTAGCTGCTGTACATTAACTATGCATTAATTGAAAGCTTGGCTGAAAAGATGTGTCTTTTGGATAAAAGCGTCCGCTAAATGTCTAAATGTAATGTAAATGTAATCTAGATTTAAATTGGGAGAGTATATCTGATATATCTGACACATGATTTCATCTCTGCTCTTTGCGGATGATGTCGGCATGCTGGCCCCATCAGACCAGGACCTTCAGCATGCACTCGGACGGTTGGCAGCCGAGTGTGAAGCGACTGGGATGAGAATCAGCACCTCCAAATCTGAGGCTGTGGTTCTCAGTCGGAAAAGGGTGGCTTCCCCACTTCAGGTAGGTGGAGAGTTCCTGCCTCAAGTGGAGGAGTTCAAGTATCTGGGGGTCTTGTTCACGAGTGAGGGAAGGATGGAACGGGAGACTGACAGACGAATCGGTGCAGCTTCTTCAGTAATGCGGTCGCTGTACCGGCCTGTCGTGGTGAAGGAGGAGCTGAGCCGCAAGGCGAAGCTCTCCATTTACCGGTCAATCTACATTCATACTCTCACCTCTGGTCATGAGCTGTGGGTCATGACCGAAAGGACAAGATCCCGAATACAGGCGGCTGAAATGAGCTTTCTCCGCAGGGTGGCTGGACGATCCCTTAGAGATAGGGTGAGAAGCTATGTCACTCGGGAGGAGCTCAGATAAGATCCGCCCCGGAAGAGCTGGAGGAAGTGTCTAGGGAAGTCTGGGCATCCCTGCTTAGACTGCTGCCCCCGCGACCCGGCCCTGGATAAGTGGAAGAAGACTAACGAACGAGTATATCTGACCCTCGAATAGTATCAGGAAGGCTATTCCAGAGTTTAGGTGCTACGTATGAGAAAGCTCGACCCCCTTTGGTGGATTTAGTTATTCTAGGTGTTATCCAAAGTCCTGAGTTTTGATATCTTAGAGAGCGTGATGGGTTGTAATTTGATAAAAGCTCTGTTAAGTAAGTAAGGGTAGACCGTTTAAGGCTTTGTAAGTAATTCAAATAATTTCAATAACGATCAATACGATACTTAATTTGTAGCCAGTGAAGCGATGATAAAACTGGGGTCATGTGATCGTATTTTCTTGACCTAGTAAGAACTCTGGCAGCTGCATTCTAAACTAACTGTAGTTTGTTTATCGATGATACAGGACAACCACTAAGTAGAGCATTACAATAGTCAAGTCGTGAGGTCACAAATGCATGAATAAGCTTTTCTGCGTCACCAACACATAAAATATTCCGTAATTTGGCAACATTTCTAAGGTGGAAGAAGGCTGTTTTTGTGATATTTGAGACGTTATTTTCAAATGACAGGTTGCCGTCTAATATAACGCCTAGATCTTTAACTGTATTTGTTGGAGTAACAGTGCAGCCTTTAATTTGCAGGTTGTATTCTGGGATATTCTGTTTAGGTGTTCTGTTTTGCTAGAGTTTAAAAGAAGGAAATGGTCGATACTAATTCTTCATACACACTTGGAGGTTTGGTTTTAGCTATGCTGTCGATTTTCTCAGTAATAAATTTCATGAATTCATTGCTACCAAGGTGCAGCAGAATATCCAGGTCAGGTGAAGTCTGTTTGTTTAGCAATTGTACTAAATAAAAACTTTGGATTGTTTTTGTTAGTTTCTATGAGGTTATGGAAGTGCTCGGCTTTTTCTGCTTTTAGTGCCTTTTTGTAACAGTTTGCATTCTATTTCCATGCAATTTTAAAGACCTCTAATTGGGTTTGTTTCCATTTGCGCCTCAGTTTACCGGTTTCTCTTTTTAGGATGCGAGGGGTGCTATTGTACCATGGTGCTATGATCTTTTCATCAATCTTTTTTGACTTCATAGGTGCGACTGCTTCTAATGCAATGGAGAAAATAATGCCCATGTTGCTGGTCATGTCATCGAGCGATTCTGTATTTGTTGGCAAGGTTATTAAAGGAGTCAGATCTGGCAGGTTCTTTATGAAACTATCTTCAGTAGTTGAGGTGATCGTTCTACCCTGTCGATAACAAGATGTACAACTGATTTATGCAGTGCGCAGTGTACATGTTATAAGATGGTGATCGCTAACATCGTCGCTTTGAGGTATATAGCGATATTGGTTAGATCGGCTCCGTGAGATATAATCAAGTCTAGTGTATGATTAAGTCGATGAGTAGGTCTATTGATGTATTGTGTTACACCAAAAGAGTGTAGTAGCACTTTAAACGCCACTGCTAATGGATTGTTAGCACTTTCTACATGGATATTAAAATCTCTGACAATCAGTACTTTATCGACGTTAGCCATTAGGTCCGATAAGAAGTCTGCGAACTCTATCAGAAAATTAGTGTAAGGCCCAGGGGGTCTATACACAGTAACCAATGTAAGAGAGAGCAATGGTTTTTACTTGTGTTTGGAACAATTAAGTTCAACGCAAGCACTTCAAATGATTTAAATGTATGCTTTGTTCTCGGAGTTATGGTAAGAAAGTCTCTAAAGATTGTTGCGACACCACCATGTATCGTCATATATCGTGTATTTGTGTTTAAAATTATGAATATTTAAAGTTGGTTTGGCAATATGAAGCCATTTTGCCCATAAAGCCTTTGAGTATTAAATCTCTTTTTGTGCATGCATTTTGCAGAGGTTTTTTTCATTCATGATTAGTTTATGGTCGAGTCATTTTGTAGCCTATTCATATAATTATTTGAACCAGCATTTAGAAAAATGCATGAGTAGTTTTTTTCTCTTTCCTTACTGCTTTATTGTTATAAGTAGAGTTTTTAATTTCAGATTAGGATGTAAGAGCCATGATCCCTCAAGACTATTTGACATATAAAATCCATTAAGGAACCATTCCATCATGTTACATTTCTAAGCTGCATATCTGATATTATTGATCATTAATTAGCCATACATGCATACATACCGTCCATACATGACTGTTCATGCGAACAGGAGGAAACTATAAGAACATTTAAATAAGTAAGACTAAGGAAAAGAAGACGGGGGTGAGACAAGTCTGTGATGAAGTTACCTGCTCGCTTGTTCATTCTAGCTATCCTGAAGAATTACCATGGTGGTTTAAAGAAGTTTTGACGAGGGTGTGTAGTTCAGTGGTAGAGAAACAAACGGACCTGCTCTTTTCTTTAAAGTTCTAAGTGTTGGAACATTAAACAGTTGTCTTCCATTGTGGTTGGATAGAGTCTCGACAAGGCGGTATAGCTCAGTGGTAGAGATTTAATTCCAAGGCTCGTTGGTCTAGGGGTATGATTCTCGCTTAGGGTGCGAGAAGTCCCGGGTTTAAATCCCGGACGAGCCCTGCTGTCTGATAATGTAGCTCTTGGCTGCATAGGGTGTTCATTGTGTCTTCAAAACAATCCCCCATCTTGTTCTGATATTTGCGAAAGGGTGTCACGTTCACGCTTTCTGCACGTTGCAAATCACGTGAAAGACTTTTTTCAAGTTTCAAAACGAAGGCCCTAGTCAACTTGTGAAACTCCCTGTCGGCCTTGTATGGGGGAAACTAACAAGAGATGTCACTGGAGAATGCCGGCATCGATCCCGCTACCTCTCGCATGGATTCAAAGCCCAGAGTGCTAACCATTACACCATGGAACCCATGATTAAACAACATTGCTCGATTCAAATTACACATGTCAGTATTCACATTTATGCGGTGAGTGTGCGGTTTGGCAGCTGTGCTGAAGACCTTGTCTTTACTCGTTGCCGAAGCTGCCGATTTGCCCTTCAGTCCGAGGCTCGTTGGTCAAGGGGTATGATTCTCGCTTAGTGTGTGTGTCTGATAATGTAGCTCTTGGCTGCTTAGGGTGTTCTTTGTGTCTTCAAAACAATCCCCCATCTTGTTCTGATATTTGCGAAAGGGTGTCACGTTCACGCTTTCTGCACGTTGCAAATCACGTGAAAGACTTTTTTCAAGTTTCAAAACGAAGGCCCTAATCAACTTGTGAAACTCCCTGTCGGCCTCGTATGGGGAAAACTAACAAGAGATGTCAATGGAGAATGCGGGCATCGATCCCGCTACCTCTCGCATGCTAAGCGAGCGCTCTACCATGCGAGCTAATTCCCCTACGAGAGACCTTGGCTGACCTATCACTCCTCAATAACGTCTCGTCCAGTCGCGTCTGAACTTCCCTCAAATGTAAATGTTCTTTAGTATCCCGTTAAACACTGCTGATTGTTTTTAAAGGATGCCGCAGAAACATCTCATGTGTACCCGGATTTGTATCGGTGACCTCTTGATCTGCATTCAAACGCTCTACCACTCCAACACCCCCTCGTCAAAACTCCTTTAAACCACCATGGTAAACAGCCGTTTAGTCTACCACTACGCTGAAACAAGACTTGGCCTACAAGGCTCCCACGGATGCTAGCTTTAACAGGCAACAGCGGTAACATCTGATTCACAGGGGCACCTGAAAGGGGGCACCCGGATTTGAACCGGGGGCCTCTTGATCTGCAGTCAAATGCTCTACCACTGAGCTATCCCCCCAT